>NC_089840.1:139789147-140092361 GCF_035609145.1 Eleutherodactylus coqui | reverse complement strand
GGACTTGGCGCAGCCTTTGCGAAGTGTAGCCGCATACAAAACGTCAGTAAGCCATATTCCTCCTCATCCTGTGACTTTTCATGAGTTTTGTATAATTGAAGAGTGCTGCAGCATTTATATATTGTTTGGATGGCATCATCCCCGGGGTGAAGACACTTACAAATATGAACCCACAAGCCCCATAGAAGCAAACTAGAACAGGGAATGGAGTCTCTCTAGCTTTAGATTGTCAGTAAACCGATCTCAATCTGACAGTGCTCTCCTCAAAATACTTTACCCAAATGTCCTCGTCAGCTAGATGCCAGGCATAGTATACAGGGGGAGAGATTAGCACCCACTAGTTAAACCCATTATGGGCATCCGATTGTTGCCATCTCAAGACAGAAGTACTTGAAATCAAGAGTTTATTTTATCTGCGTGGTGAATAAGAAAAGTACAAAGAAATACTGTAGAAGCCTTCTGAGCTACACATGGTTTATTAAGGGAAGTTACATTGCAATCACCATTAATACTACATGGATACAAATAAGACGACTCATATCTGTTTACTCTTTCAGAAATTAAATCATTTTTGAACCAATCACATCAACAGCAAGATCAAATGTCTGTTCTAATTAAGGCCGGGCTCACACGAGCAGTTCCGATGCTGCGTGCGGATATCTACAGTGGAAGACTTGAGACTGATTGCAAAAAACAAATTGTGAATGGTCGCGCATGCATGTGGTTTTCCGTGCGGATGTACGAGTATGGACAGTGTATCATCCGTGTGAAAGAAGGATCGCTAGTAGGGAATGATTTAGAATACAGCCAACCCCCTTCTATCACCCTGGCGACATTCTCTTGTGCAGTCACGGTGAGATGTTCTGAAAGTCCTCAAGACAGGATGCAGCTCTCTGGGCTCAGTTGGTTTACACTACTTTTTTGGAAGTAGTATAATCCGCTTTAAAAAACCCTACTTATTCTTGTGGAGAAAGAGCGTAGAAGAACAAGCGGAGGTTGCAGACAGTCTAGATGGGTTGTTGCTCCCCAGACTCCATCCTGCATTGGCTGCCAAATTCCGGCTTTCTTTATACCAATTGTTATCTGGTCTCCTAGGAACGTGTTAGCGAACCCGCGTCCATACCCAATGTTAATTGTGTATGCACTGCGAATCAAACGCATCCATAGACATCAATGGAGCTCATACGCATGTTAATCCACGGTAAAATAGAGCCTGCTGCAATTTTTCTTACGAATTCGCAATTCCTACCCCCAAGTGTGAGTGAACCGTCAAAAGTCCATGCATATGAATGCATGCGTATTACCACGTATCGTCCGCTTGGGTGGCGTTCGCAGAATCAGCAACTCAAATCCACTCGTGTGAAACCAGTCTTGCTCTGTTGCTTAAAAGAGCAAAAAGCTGACATTTTACTAACTATAAACAGGAATAAGACATTTTCCTTGATTTTGAACTTGTTGATGTGCTTTGTTACACCAGTTATATCTTGCATTAACAGTTCTAACAAATCCACTTTCAGAAAGTTCAACCGTACTCTCATTCATGAAAGGGTTAATTACACAGATTCAGAAATAATTGTGCGTATCCAGCTTTAACATACATCTGTTTCTTCTCCATTACGCCTCGGTCACACAGTGCGATGTGCTGCAGCCTTGATGCGGATTTCAGTCAGAACCAGGATTACAGCCTAAACAGAGCAGAACATAGCAAGAGAAAACCACGAAACCACTACAGGCCGCTGGTCAAGATAGAACATGCCGCGTTTTTTTTTGCGCTCGCGAATTATCTAATTCCGACACACAAATATGATTGGAACTGCGTAAGCCAATGTAATTGATTGCCTGCAAATTACCATGTATCACACGGGCGTACAGTGCACGTGCAATACGTTCATGTGAACCCAGCCTTAGGCCTCATGTCCACGGGCAAAAGAAGAATTAAAATCCGCAGCGGATTTTAACTCTTCTCCCGTACGCGGATCCGCACCCCATAGGGATGAATTGACCACCCGCGGGTAAATAAATACCCGCGGATGGTCAATAAAAGGGATTTTTTTTTAAAATGGAGCATGAAAAAATCTGGACCATGCTCCATTTTCTTGCGGGTCTCCCGCGGGGACGGCTTCCGCAGGCTTCTATTGAAGCCTATGGAAGCCGTCCGGATCCGCGGGAGACCTAAAATAAGAATATACTCACCTGCTCCGGATCTTCCCTTCGCCGCGACTTCATCCTCTCTCCGTCGCGGCTGGATCTTTTTTCTTCGGGCCGGCGCATGCACACGGCACGCAACCGACGTGCCATGCACATCCGCCGGGCCGAAGAAAGAAGATACGGCCGCGACGGAGAGAAGATGAAGCCGCGGCGAAGGGAAGATCCGGAGCGTGCGAGAGGTAAGTTTATTCTTATTTTAAGCGCTCATATCCGCGGGGCTGGAGGGACCCGCTACGGATTCTATATGGAGAATCCGTAGCGGGCCTGATTTTCCCCGTGGACATGAGGCCTTAGGGTGTGTTCACACATAGCAGAGTAGGTGCAGATTTGCCACAGTGGAAAAACCCACAGCATTCAGCGCAAATTTTACACAGATCCGCAGCAAGTGGACGTTGTGAAGTCTGCCATGGATGGGAGTCAAAAGCTCCACCAAACGGTATGGATTTTGATTTGGAGCCACACCAAAATCTGTACCGCAACGAATAGCAGATTTTCTACAGCGAAAAATCTGTTAAATGTGAACATACTCCTAGGCTGGAATCACATATGCAGTTTTTGGTTCAAAACGAGGACAGGATTCAAAAAAGAAACGTGAAATATAAAGGAAGGACTAAATAGGATTTCTGCTGGATGCATTTTTGGCACTGGCTGAAAAAAAAAAAAAAACTACTATGTAAACAAACAATTAAAAGGGGTTTTCAGAGTTTTACCAATTCTTCAAATCCAGCCCCCCATGTACTAAAATAACAAATATTATATGCTCAACCTCTCCACACCCCTATGTGCCTCCCCTCTGACAGTCTGTTTATAGGACATCACAGGTGCTACAGCCAATAACAGAGGTCAACACTTGATTAGTGAGCTCTGTTATTGGCTGCAGTGCCTGTGATGTCCCGTAAACTGGGACTGCAACACAGGCGTGGAGGACCGAGCAGTGCTGTGGGACACAGCGGGGAGCAGGGAAGGGTGAGTATATGCTTATTTGTTACTTTAGTGCATGGGGGGCTGGTTGGATAGAGATGGTAGCACTCTGAAAACCCCTTTAAATGGGTTATAGTTTTTGTACATTTTCTCTTACCTCAAATGCACTTATTAACATATGACAGTTTACATTAGACTGAATCATTGGATAGTTCTACAACGCTGATGTATCTTAGGTTTATTGCAATGAAGAGAGCAGATTACCATCTTCTATATATATTTGTACAGTAAGAAATACACGGCTGCTATTGGTCGGCACGGAGAATTGCTTACGGTTTTCTACCATAGGTAGATGTACACAGTGGAGGCTGCAACCATTGTGTTACATTAAGTGGCTTTATCACAACTATTATCAAAGGACTATTCCATAGCAGGTTAATGTGTGAGCAGAAATATTGGTCCGCTATCTAAAAAGTTACTCTTTCTATTGAGTGTAGTTAGCCGAAGTTGTAAAAATCGGAGAAGCAGCAAGGAACTCAACAGTGAGATACAACAAAAACATCAGTCAGTAGTTTACATTGTATCACAATCACAGAAAGAACTGCAGCTTTTCAAAAACAAGCCGGTCTTCGGACCAG
Source organism: Eleutherodactylus coqui (assembly GCF_035609145.1). Classification (NCBI taxonomy): domain Eukaryota; kingdom Metazoa; phylum Chordata; class Amphibia; order Anura; family Eleutherodactylidae; genus Eleutherodactylus; species Eleutherodactylus coqui. The sequence goes on along the minus strand of NC_089840.1, from coordinate 140,088,594 downwards.
CGGCATGACTTGTAGTACAAATACATTATAAATACCCAACAGTACTCTCAACGTCGTTACTCAAGTATAGAGTTGTATCAGCAACATTAAAAAACCCTTGGATTCATACACTCATGTCTCAAATACACAAATCACGCTGGATCGCATGCCGCTGGTCCTTGGGAAACCATTACTGTATCAACCTATATTAGAGTGTTTAAAGAAAATCATTAAAATATATGCATCTTAATTAACCATGTACAGTGATTAAAAATTACAAAGATATAACATTATGAGGTTGTAAGTTTTTGTGGACACTTTGTGCTCCAAGAACAGTTTTCCACGTTCTAAAATAAATTAATAAATTCTAAAAAGAATCAGACTGACACATCTTGAATGAAGGCCACAACATGAACATTCAATGGATTAAAAAGAAATTAAATAGTCACTAACTTTTCAAACAACTCGTGCTGAAACAATAGCCATGTGATAACTAGCAAAACTGTCCTATCTTTTATTTACCTAAAATTAGGTTTTTATGCTCAAAAATCACTAAGGTGCTGACCACTAGTGATCTAACTTCCTGCCTATTTTCAAGAGATGTTATCTCTGTAACTTGAGTTGGCAGGACAGAGAACGAGATGTGTAGGAGGGATATGAGTTACCTTGTTCATTGAAGTCTATGAGAGTATAGGGGAGGAGGGAGAGACACACAAAGATGTCCTTCAGGAGCTAATGATGAGTTACCTACTATTTATTTCCATCTCCACTGCTCAGTACTGCTGTACTCTGTCCTACATATATCTTTACGTGTGTGCTACAGACAGAGAACAGAGTCTGTACTTTTCTATAAACAGTCCATAGAAGGAGGATGAGGATATATTGGGTGGATCGGGTCCCCCCCTGGTTAGCGCTAGAGATAAGCTCATCCAGGTTAAGTTTCTGCACCGCATATATTATGCCCCCTCCAGGTTGTGCACAATGGGCCTGCTCCCTACTGCAACGTGCCCGCGATGTTTGGTGGCAGACGGGATGGTCATTCATGTGTTTTGGGAGTGTGCGGTCCTACAGGAATACTGGAGAGAAGTGCTTGTCTTCATGGAAACGCATCTAGGGGCACCGAGGATCATGCATCCTGGAACGTGCCTCTTTGAGCTCATGGGAGACCTGCCGGTAGCCGCAGCAACATGTATACTGTACAAGCTGCTACCCTTTTATGCAAAAAAGTGATTCTACTTAATTGGAAACACCCTGGGAGGCCGACTAGGAGCGCATGGGTCCGGGTCGTTAACGCCGAAATCCCAATGTACAAACTGACGCACATGGCCAGGGGGTGCCCTGAAAAATTTGACAAGATCTGTGGTAGCTGGGTGAGTTGCCCCGCGACAGCGTCGGGAGAGCCAAGCCAGGTGGTGGGGGGGGGGGGGGGGGGGAGTGAGGGAGAGAGAAGGATAAAAAGAGAGACATCTGTTCAATCTGCTTTCTATGTTAAAACCCTATGCTCAGAAAACTATCCTTTTTTTATTTCTCCTCTATTCCCACAGTTCTTCTTAAGAGTGTCGCGCCAAGGGGTTGGGGGGGGGGTCTAAGTTTAAGTTTTTGCTTTCTCTCCTGATTGACTATAGTTGATCTATTCAAAGGTTAAACTGCTGTTTAGTAATAACCGATAAAGTTAGAGTTTAAAGGGGGGCGGGGGGGGGGGGGGGGGACGACGAAAGAAATAAAAAAAGTACTAGCTAGGTATAACATGCCAAGAAGAAATATATGTATGTACGCAGTCAAAAGAATGCCTCTACCCTGTTTTTCATGCAATGTACTGTCTGCTGAACCTGACACCTGCGGTGCCAGTTATCCGTGTTTATATGCTTGTTAATTTCTGGCTAAATAAAATCCCTTTAAAAAAAAAAAAAAAAGTCCATAGAACACCACATAAGAGATATGACTCCTCCCACCAGTTCTGGCAGAACCAAGAATTAGGTATACAGCATGCAGAGGTAACGAGGGGAAAAATGCAGGAAACAAGTCCTATATTGGCCAGAAATCGTGTTATTCTTCATGTACACACGGCAGCTTATTCTGAAAAGACATCTGAAAAGCTAGGAAGGTTTAAAATTTGCAAATTATAACAGATAAGTCAAAATTTGCAAGAACCAGCTATACAACTACTGTATGGCATACAATAGAAAAAAAATCCAGCAGTTTTTGTGTAGCAATGTATTTCTAGGTAGAGCGTGTAATAAAAAGAAGGATCTAACAGCAAATACACCTTGATCATTTACCTAAATACACTAATCTAATGGCTTACATGGACTACTAGAAACATTACTACTGCATGAGGACAGAAAAGTACAGCAACCAACGGGTCTGATAAGAAAACATGGAAATGGCCTTCACCTATCACTGCTGACAACAGCCGTTGTGGAGTTGAGGAACGACTAAGGGTACGTTTACACATAGTGGAAATGCTGCAGAATTTCCACAGTGGCAAATTCCGCAGCATTTCCCCATCCAAAATGGAGTCAAAGTCCTCACCATTGGTGCATATCTGGACTCAAAAACCAGCTGCGCATGCACGGCAGATTTCAACTCCAAAGTCTTTGTGCTGTCAGCACTTCCCAAAACCCAGTACCCGGCGGCCTGTAGTGAGCTCAGCGCCGCTGGTCAGGTGATGCGGACATCCTGCAGTATTCCCACTACATGTAAACGTACCCCAAGGGTATGCTCACATGCCGCCGATTTACTGCAGATCTTGTTGAGGATTTGGTGCGGTAATGCAGCAGATTTCATGCCTTCAATATGAACTCAATTGAAAAGGTGAAATTCACTGCAGATCTGCACAGAAATGCGCAATAAAAGCTGCAGCCAATCAGCTACAAGTGAACATACCCTTATACAGTATTTATGTACCACTCCCAAAGAGGAGCCGGAACTCCAGCCGTCCAGTAACATCCTGAATGCCTACACTGACTACAGCAATTTCTGGAATATACCCCTATTTTTAATGCCATTTCTCACATCTTCGATATTTTCAATATTCAAACATATCTAAAAACTCAGTTTGCTTTGTATAGTATATGTACTATATAACACCGATTTACTATATAGCACCGATTTACTATATAGCACCGATTTACTATATAGCACCGATTTACTATATAGCACCCATTCTCAGTCCAGCACAAACAATGCAAGCTCAGGAAGTAGTAGTAGCTGCACAATGCTATTGGATTTCAGTGCTGTATGCCCGCAACCAACCTGGGTTTTAGATAATAGTGAATTTTGAAGTGTAACTTTACTATTAGCCCCTAAAATGTCAGATATGTTGCTTTAACACCAGTTGGTTTATAGTACATTGACAGACAACAAATAGCAAAGGACATGTTCCATCTGCTAGACTACACAAGATATTACACAACGCCGTCCAACAGCTGGTGCCGGCAGAGGTTTTATAAACTCCATGCTCGAGACCGTCCTTCATACACCGCTAGGAGTCTACAACAGAGCGACAAGAGGGACAAAATACAAGTAAATCCCTTTTAAGCTTCTAAGGGGAAGGCTGTGTGCTAAAAGCCCCTTCGATGGGAAGAGATCTGTGCAGCAGTTATGAACCACGGAACGGACTAGATGGATGAAGCCGGGACGTTCTGCAGACTCCGGGCCCATTTACACAACAGCAGAGAGAGAGTGAAAGGCATCGCAACCTTTAGGGTCAGCGGTTCCCCTGGAGGGAGAAAAATACTGTTAATGCTTGGAAGTCATTACATCTCCAGTCACATGCAATGCAAAATGAAGATTAAAAAAAATCTTTTTATCCCCATTTGCAAAAAAATCCTAACTCTTATTTACCCATCGACGAAGAAGTCTTGGGGCTTGTTTTTTCATGGGATGAGTTCTATTTTTTTCAATGGTGCTATTTAATGGACAGTATTATGTACTAAAAAAACGTCTAATTGTGCAATCTTCAGGGGGAACTTGTTTCTGTGGTGTACACACTACAGCAAAAATGCAATAACGTTATTCCATGGGTCAGTACTATTGATCAGGTGGGAACTTTGAAGTGCCGTGAATAAAAACTCCTTTTATTGTGGTCTGTGCATATACAAGTCACAGGTTCAGAGGACTAGTTTCAGCTCCTCATGAGCCTTGATCACCTCTTACAAATAACATTGCTAGCCTATTTAAATAGTGACACTAATTAAAAACAACACCTGATTATTAACCCTTTGTTTCTTCTTTCAAAACACCTCTCACCCTGTTCCCTAAGGGTGGAAGTCATTTTGTTTGAAAAATCACTTAATCACAATTTTATGGATACACATAATGCACAATCTGTTAGAGAAGAGTTCTAGCCCAAAACACATGTCTATCAAAATGATTATACTAGTATAGAACATTTGTCTTTATACAGCAATGGGGGATGGATTTCATATTATTCAGTAGCATACTTGTTATAAACAGCAATGAATTATTATTACCTGTTATTCCAGCGAATACTTATCTTGAATAGCCAAAACATGATTTTTTTTGTCTGTATTTTAAAGTTAGACCCAAATACTTCATTTCAATGTAACATTCATCAATATAAAACTGATTTGATGATATATAGTATAAGGAACATCTCGGCATATAGGCATATGTTCATAATACATTTTAGCTTTTTAAAACTATAGGCATGTGTTCGTTCATTTTACTTTTTCACTTTATGTGGGTGTATTTATCCAATGCCAGAGGTTGTTATATACCTATTGAACATATGAACCATAATATCTTGTTGGTTGCATAATCTCTTATAACTTTGAAATTAAACCAAATTTATTGAAAATAAATATTAATTCTAGTATATAGCGACATAATAATCAGCCTGCAACAAAAAAAAAAAAAAAAAAAAAAAAATTCTCAAAAAAAAAAAAAAAACTTTTATAGAGAAATATGCAGCACAACACAACCAAAACTGGTATGTTACACATAATTGCCTAATATGACAAAATAATTAATATATATACAACAAATCAGTTTTGAAATTCAATCCCTTTGGATATCTAGTGTCCAGAGTTAGGATCCAATAACCCTCCTGTTTTAGAACAGAAAACTTATCTACATGTTTTCTTTTGTTTTTACATTTAACCTTTTCAATGCCAAAATAAGAGAAATTTGCCAAACTCCCACCATGTTCTTCTAAAAAATGTCTTACAGCGCCAGAATGCTCAGCATTTTTATTTTTAATATTTCTGACATGCTCAGTTATTCGTGTTCTCAATTTTCGGATTGTGCATCCGACGTAACATTTCTCACAAGCTGTACATTTGATGACATATATTATATTGGTGGAGTTACAGTTAATGTATTCTTTTATTGGGAATGCTTTTGTTTTGGAACTATTCTCAAAGGTATTACATTGTTTTGCCATATGGCAGGTGCTACATCTGGTGTGTCCACATTTTGCAAATCCCTTAAAGGGTAACCATGTACATTTATTTTCTGTTTGTTCTAACGAGAAAAAACTCGGGGACAACATGTTTCCCAGATTCCTATTTTTTCTGGCTACAACCTTTATACCTTTATCCAGAATATCACTTGTGGTTTTATCTTGACAGAGAACAGGAATATATTTCTTAAAAATTCTTTTTATAGCATTAAATTCCCTACTGTAAGCAGTGGAGAAGACTAAAAAATCTGATCTTATATGCTTCTCCTTTTTTCTGAATAATAATTCATCTCTATCTATTTTACTAATATTTTTTGATACTTTATAGAGATAATTTTTATTATATCCCCTTTCTGTGAGTCTATTGATAATTCCTTCTTCAGTTTCTTTATAGTCTTTTTGTAGGGTACAAGCTCTGCGAGCTCGAATCATCTCACCAACCGGTATAGCCTTTTTCACATGGTTTGGATGTCCACTATCAGCGTGTAAGATAGTGTTGCCAGCTGTGGTTTTTCTATAGGACTTGAACTCTATTCTACCTGTCACATCATTGCCTTTTAGGACTAGATCTAAAAACGGAACCTCATCAATCCTCCCTTCTCCTGTGAACCTTAATCCCATATTATTATTATTGATGTATTGGAAGAATTCTTTGATTTTTTCTTTACTATCAATTATGGAATCATTATTCCAAATTATCACTATGTCATCTATGTAACGTGCATACCACACCATGCGGCCCTCAAACGGATTATTATCACAAAAAATAAACAAAGACTCCCAATAACTCATGGTAAGATTTGCAATGGTGGGAGAAAAACGAGAGCCCATCGGGGCTCCCGATATCTGTAGAAAAAATTCATTATTAAATGTGAAAAAATTATGCTTTAATAAGAAATCAACTGCCAATAAAATAAACTCTTTTAATTCCTTAGTATAATTACTGTAATTATTTAAATGAAATTTGACAGATGTCAGTGCCGCATGGTGTGGTATGCACGAATACAGGTCTATTACATCACACAAAACCCAACTGTTATTATTGTTCCATGAAAATTCGCTCAATTGCTGCATGACAGATTTACTGTCCTGCAAAAACCCAGGAACCCTTTTGACCAACGGCTGCAGGGACCGATCCACCCATGCGCTAAGACGTTCACAGGGTGAATCGATCCCTGCAACTATGGGCCGAAAGGGCGGGGGAAATACATCTTTATGCAATTTGGGTAGCCCATGAAAAATAGCTAATGTAGGATTTTCTGGGCACAGGAACGTTGTCTCTTTTTCTTCTAAGACTCCTAATGTGAGTCCCATATTCAAAAGGTCTTTCAACTTTTTTAAACAGTCCTGTGTCGGATCATTAGGTAATTTCCTATAAATTTTTTCATTGGACAAGATGGAATTCATTTGTGTTGCATAAAAATTTGCATCCATGACAGTGATGTTTCCACCCTTGTCTGATTTTCTAATCACCAAATTTTTATTAGATGATAATTTTTTGAGTTCCCTCATTTCTTTAAAGGTCAAATTATTCTTCTTTATGTCACATCCATTTGTTTCTTCTTTTAATTTCTGTAATTCTTTCTCACAAATTAGTTGGAAATCATCCATAAATTTTGATCTTGCCTCACGAGGGTAAAATTGCGTGTTGGGGATGTCAATTTTGATTTTATTTGTTTCAATTTTTTCTTCCATGTTATGACTCTCTTGTTCCAATTCTGTTAGATTCAATAATGCCAGCATTTCGTTGAAAGTCTTGCCCTCAAAAATATTTTCAGTATTTGAGGGCAAGACTTTCAACGAAATGCTGGCATTATTGAATCTAACAGAATTGGAACAAGAGAGTCATAACATGGAAGAAAAAATTGAAACAAATAAAATCAAAATTGACATCCCCAACACGCAATTTTACCCTCGTGAGGCAAGATCAAAATTTATGGATGATTTCCAACTAATTTGTGAGAAAGAATTACAGAAATTAAAAGAAGAAACAAATGGATGTGACATAAAGAAGAATAATTTGACCTTTAAAGAAATGAGGGAACTCAAAAAATTATCATCTAATAAAAATTTGGTGATTAGAAAATCAGACAAGGGTGGAAACATCACTGTCATGGATGCAAATTTTTATGCAACACAAATGAATTCCATCTTGTCCAATGAAAAAATTTATAGGAAATTACCTAATGATCCGACACAGGACTGTTTAAAAAAGTTGAAAGACCTTTTGAATATGGGACTCACATTAGGAGTCTTAGAAGAAAAAGAGACAACGTTCCTGTGCCCAGAAAATCCTACATTAGCTATTTTTCATGGGCTACCCAAATTGCATAAAGATGTATTTCCCCCGCCCTTTCGGCCCATAGTTGCAGGGATCGATTCACCCTGTGAACGTCTTAGCGCATGGGTGGATCGGTCCCTGCAGCCGTTGGTCAAAAGGGTTCCTGGGTTTTTGCAGGACAGTAAATCTGTCATGCAGCAATTGAGCGAATTTTCATGGAACAATAATAACAGTTGGGTTTTGTGTGATGTAATAGACCTGTATTCGTGCATACCACACCATGCGGCACTGACATCTGTCAAATTTCATTTAAATAATTACAGTAATTATACTAAGGAATTAAAAGAGTTTATTTTATTGGCAGTTGATTTCTTATTAAAGCATAATTTTTTCACATTTAATAATGAATTTTTTCTACAGATATCGGGAGCCCCGATGGGCTCTCCTTTTTCTCCCACCATTGCAAATCTTACCATGAGTTATTGGGAGTCTTTGTTTATTTTTTGTGATAATAATCCGTTTGAGGGCCGCATGGTGTGGTATGCACGTTACATAGATGACATAGTGATAATTTGGAATAATGATTCCATAATTGATAGTAAAGAAAAAATTAAAGAATTCTTCCAATATATCAATAATAATGATATGGGATTAAGGTTCACAGGAGAAGGGAGGATTGATGAGGTTCCGTTTTTAGATCTAGTCCTAAAAGGCAATGATGTAACAGGTAGAATAGAGTTCAAGTCCTATAGAAAAACCACAGCTGGCAACACTATCTTACACGCTGATAGTGGACATCCAAACCATGTGAAAAAAGCTATACCGGTTGGTGAGATGATTCGAGCTCGCAGAGCTTGTACCCTACAAAAAGACTATAAAGAAACTGAAGAAGGAATTATCAATAGACTCACAGAAAGGGGATATAATAAAAATTATCTCTATAAAGTATCAAAAAATATTAGTAAAATAGATAGAGATGAATTATTATTCAGAAAAAAGGAGAAGCATATAAGATCAGATTTTTTAGTCTTCTCCACTGCTTACAGTAGGGAATTTAATGCTATAAAAAGAATTTTTAAGAAATATATTCCTGTTCTCTGTCAAGATAAAACCACAAGTGATATTCTGGATAAAGGTATAAAGGTTGTAGCCAGAAAAAATAGGATTCTGGGAAACATGTTGTCCCCGAGTTTTTTCTCGTTAGAACAAACAGAAAATAAATGTACATGGTTACCCTTTAAGGGATTTGCAAAATGTGGACACACCAGATGTAGCACCTGCCATATGGCAAAACAATGTAATACCTTTGAGAATAGTTCCAAAACAAAAGCATTCCCAATAAAAGAATACATTAACTGTAACTCCACCAATATAATATATGTCATCAAATGTACAGCTTGTGAGAAATGTTACGTCGGATGCACAATCCGAAAATTGAGAACACGAATAACTGAGCATGTCAGAAATATTAAAAATAAAAATGCTGAGCATTCTGGCGCTGTAAGACATTTTTTAGAAGAACATGGTGGGAGTTTGGCAAATTTCTCTTATTTTGGCATTGAAAAGGTTAAATGTAAAAACAAAAGAAAACAATATGTAGATAAGTTTTCTGTTCTAAAACAGGAGGGTTATTGGATCCTAACTCTGGACACTAGATATCCAAAGGGATTGAATTTCAAAACTGATTTGTTGTATATATATTAATTATTTTGTCATATTAGGCAATTATGTGTAACATACCAGTTTTGGTTGTGTTGTGCTGCATATTTCTCTATAAAAGTTTTTTTTTTTTTTTTGAGAATTTTTTTTTTTTTTTTTTTTTTGAAAATGTTTTTTTTTTTTTTTGTTTTTTTTTTTTGTTGCAGGCTGATTATTATGTCGCTATATACTAGAATTAATATTTATTTTCAATAAATTTGGTTTAATTTCAAAGTTATAAGAGATTATGCAACCAACAAGATATTATGGTTCATATGTTCAATAGGTATATAACAACCTCTGGCATTGGATAAATACACCCACATAAAGTGAAAAAGTAAAATGAACGAACACATGCCTATAGTTTTAAAAAGCTAAAATGTATTATGAACATATGCCTATATGCCGAGATGTTCCTTATACTATATATCATCAAATCAGTTTTATATTGATGAATGTTACATTGAAATGAAGTATTTGGGTCTAACTTTAAAATACAGACAAAAAAAATCATGTTTTGGCTATTCAAGATAAGTATTCGCTGGAATAACAGGTAATAATAATTCATTGCCGTTTATAACAAGTATGCTACTGAATAATATGAAATCCATCCCCCATTGCTGTATAAAGACAAATGTTCTATACTAGTATAATCGTTTTGATAGACATGTGTTTTGGGCTAGAACTCTTCTCTAACAGATTGTGCATTATGTGTATCCATAAAATTGTGATTAAGTGATTTTTCAAACAAAATGACTTCCACCCTTAGGGAACAGGGTGAGAGGTGTTTTGAAAGAAGAAACAAAGGGTTAATAATCAGGTGTTGTTTTTAATTAGTGTCACTATTTAAATAGGCTAGCAATGTTATTTGTAAGAGGTGATCAAGGCTCATGAGGAGCTGAAACTAGTCCTCTGAACCTGTGACTTGTATATGCACAGACCACAATAAAAGGAGTTTTTATTCACGGCACTTCAAAGTTCCCACCTGATTGATTCTGCTTTACTTATAAACACCACCGGATCGAGTGGCTAATGAAGTATGTGAGTATACTCCTGCATGTGAAATATATGCTGCAAGCTGAAGTGGATAAGACGAGGTGAGACTTTTTCTGCTGCTTTACAAAGGTCAGTACTATTACTGCAATACCAATATTATATTGGTTTTTTTTTTGCTCTACTACTTTTAAAAAAATATATATCTTTGGGAAAAATGTAAATTTATTTTGTGCCATCTTCTGACTGCCATAACTTTTAATTTTTTACAGATGCAAGAATACCAAGTATGCTTTTGTTCAGTTTTCATTTTTTTAATTTTAAGTATGGGAATAGTTTATTTTTTTTACCTTTTTTATTCCCTTTATTTAAAAAAAAAAATCATCAGAAATAAAAATGTTCCTTTAGTCCCCACTAAGGACTTGAACCTGCGATAATTTGATCGCTTCTACAGTATAATGTAATGCCATAGTATTATATTGCGATCTGACAGGCAGCCCACCAAGCGACACCAAAGGCATGACTTTATACGCAGCCTTCAGAAGGCCCGGCCCCCAACTGCCATAGACGAGTTTATCTAGTTGTGAACTGCATGCTTCGGGTACTTTTGACTGCAAGAGCAGCGCTGCGGGCTGCGCCATTCCTGTCATCCAAATGAAACCTCAGAGACTGAGCCGAGTGCGGGCAGATTTTACAACTGAAAACAAATGACAGCGAACACTTCCTGTATGGTTTTCAGTGTGCTCTTAGTAGTACGTCGTTATTTCAGGTGGTTCTGGTCATACTGATGTAAGCTCAATGTAATACTGATGTAATACTCACATGCAGGCAGCTTCCAGAGAGCGCTGTAGGGTTAAAGACAGAAAAACACCATTAGATGTCATTATAGAGCAGTGATGGCGAACCTTTTAGAGAGCGAGTGCCCAAACTGCACCCCAAAACTCACTTATTTATCACAAAGTGCCAACACGTCAGGGGGCGGGGCTTATCACGATGTATGATTTTACCGCCATCGTTCTAAAAAGGACAAGGCTGTTTCAAAATAGACATCGTGCAGATTTTGACTGCTTTTTGGATGCAGAAATGCTGCAGAGTTTACCACAGAATTTTCCGCTGAGGACATTCTGCAACATTTCCGTCATGTATAAACATACCTTTACAGCTGGGTCCGCTGTGGGGTGTCACTATTACCACTGGGGTAACACCCCCAGAGCAGCCCCAGCGGTAACTGTGAACCCCCTCCCCCCCACACACACACACAGCGGCCCCAGCAGTAATAGTGACATCCCACAGTGGCCCCAGCAGTAATAGAGACATCCCCATATACTTTCCCCCTCCTCCTCTACTCGGCACTGCTGCTGGCGTTGATCCCGGGTGCACACTGTGACGTCAGTGTGTGCTGCCAGACGCCTCCTACCCTGCTCTCACGGAATCAAGTAGGAGACGTCAGAGGAGGAGGATCCCAGGTGCACACTGACGTCACAGTATGCACCGGGATCAGTGTTGCTGAGTGAATACTGGCAGGGGAGCTGTGGCCCCTGCCGGTATTCACTAAAGTGGTGAGCGGCCAACGGCGCAGTTTGCCAGCAGGAAGGGCTCTGCGTGCCGCCTCTGGCACCCTTGCCATAGGTTCACCACCACTGTTCTAGAGGAACGCCTTGTTTCCTTCCTGGAAGGACGTGAATTTCAGATCAGTACGGGGTTAACCCAATAGATATGCCTTTCTACCTGGTAAGTATCTTTTATCTGCAGGTGATTTCATTGCGCTCCGCTGTGATGCAGCAAGATGCCGGGACCTAAAAGGGGTAATCCAGGGCAAAAAAGTCTGTAAAACTTTGCTTGTACTGCAGTATTAAAATAACAGATCACATGGTCGCCCCTCCGCTCTACCTAGGCACTGTCGGCTCTCCAAATCCGGCTGAACTTCACTTCTTGGTGGAGAGTCATGATGATCTGACATTGCGTCACGCGAGAGCCACAGCTATTCACCAATTGGCCGCATTGGTCATCATCGCCAGCTCCCTGTACCCTGCACCTGACAGTAAAGACCAGCAGGGACTAGACAGCTGGTGGAAGGGGGGTATGTATTCTGCGATTTTAATACTGCAGGCTGAGCAAAGTTTTACAGAATATTATGTCCCCAGATAACCCTTTAAGCTCCATGCGGATTGCCTGAAATACTAACTGTGATACAGCAGAAAAAGAGCAGAGTCCTATCCTGTCAGCTAATTGAAGTGGCGGAGGCTACCGCCACCACAGAGCATGGCACAGGCTGCGGAGCACCCTCATCTATCCTGCAAGTGCTCTGATGTGGAATGTGTAGCAGCCAGTAGCAGTCCAACCTGAAAAATGAGAGAGTGGTTTGTGCAGAAAATGTGCTGTGAGTTACCATGACTGCTGGGAAGATATCCCATGAGTGGTTCCTGTCTGCTGCAGCCAATGTTGTGAGCCAAAAGCAGGCTACCAAAAGAATGCCTATTACTTAAAGCTGTGTACTGAGCGTTATATGTTGACAGAGAAAGGGCGTCTAAATTACTGCCCAGGTCCGGCATGATCCATCCACAATACGCAGCACCAGGTGACTGAAGCAACTGACTTGTTACTGAATCCTAAAACTGAGTGTTGATGTTCTACTGTTTACCATTAATAAATGTTCTGTTGAGCAAGTTAATCTGTGGCCTGATCTTAGAAAGAAAGGAATTAGTTGGCAGCAAGTAGCTGAGCCTGTCGGACCATCAGATTAAAAGACGGTTCTTTGGACTGAAAACAAATTGCAGTATGCTCTATTTTGCCACGGATCCCGCAGTGATGGCTTCCATTTAAGTCAATGGAAGCTGTCCGATCCGCGGTACACCTGCAGCTATCACGGCAGATGTGCTGTGGATCCTGCGAGAAAGCAGGAGATTTAAAAAAAAAAATCTCCACAGCACATGTGCGGCAGCCGGCGGGCCGATTCACATGCCAGTGTGCCCTCCCACATCCCCAGAGGAGAAGATGGAAGACCTGCACAGCTACACAGAGGATCCAGAAGGGTAAGTAATGTCCTCTTGCCACGGGCAGGGTGGGATTCAGTGGCGGGCTCCCGCCCACGGAATCTGACCCACCTGTGGACATGAGGCCTCAGTGTGACTAGTGGGGATCCAACCTCACGTACTTCACAATCAGCAGAGCAATAATCCATTAAAAAAATTTTCCTTATTAAAAAAAAAGAATGTCAAAAAGATGGCAACGCTGCAAAGGTCCTAGTGTTAACAATCAACATTACGACAAACTACGGCCTTCAGTGACAAATAGTGAAAGTGGTTAGAAAGAAGCGTGTATGACAGTAAAAGATCAATTCCGTTAATCATTCATGAGTTGACACAAAGGACACTGACTTGTTTCAGTGGGCGATCAGACCCATCCGGAGCTATTCTGTATCTGTCTGCCCCTACTGGATCAAGCGGACGGCTTCCAACACTGTAGTTTCGTGGTCGTCTGACTGTATCCGAACTGGACAAAGGAGTAAAACTGTTTCGCCTTAGTCGCATAGATGTTTGGTTCACATCAAAGGTGCCCTAAAACGATTTGGAAAATCATAAAACATTGATTATAATAAAAGGAAATACTTTAAAAGTATTAGTTTGCTTCTACATCTCGTGGACAAAGCTATGAACAGAAGCGCCATGCTGGTGCCAGCATAAAGCTCATATTGAAGGGTTGTCCAGGCCAGTGAACTGATATTTTACCAAAAAGCTTAGAACATCATAAAATAAATCGGATAAGCTGGAGCGGAGAGACTGGTGGGGGCCCAGTAAGAGTACTAACCAATCCCCTAGCACTGCTTCCCAGGTTCCCCAACAGTCTCTGTTCCCTCTGCTAGAGCAACGACATGTTGCCCTGAACACACTAGCGTCCACTGCAGCAATCACATGCCATTGCTGCAAATGGGTGAGCAAAGACTGACAGAGGATCTGGAAAATAGTGGTGAATCACGGAGGTATTCATTTGGTATTTTATAGCATTGTAAGCTCTGTGGCTTATGCCCACGGGCGTTTTTTCACCGTGTATTATGTGTGCGATGCATGGTCGCAGGATACGTGGTGAATGGAGTAAAGGAAAATCAACCAACTCTCATTGATCCATGCACATGTGCGTGTAGACACTGCAAGTAGATACACATGAGAAATAGATTGCAGCATGCTCTATTTCTCAAGGTACCACACAGCGTGGGCCCTATACTTTTGTAACTGCAGTGCATGCAATGCTGCCCATACAATTTATATGCAACTCCACTACGAAACAGAACAGGGAATTGGAAAAAAATAATCACACTGCGCCTGACCGCGTACATGTGACATGCGGGCAGACACAGTGCACTCGCTGGCCATACGTGGTCTCTCCTGGCAGAGGCGGTATCTACAAGCATCAGTACGACGAGGCTGGGAGGATTTTTACATAGCTGACATGATATAACAATTAAATTACACTGCGCCTGACCGCGTACATGTGACATGGGGGCAGGCGCAGTGCACTCGCTGCCTATACGTGGTCTCTCCCGGCAGAGGCGATATCTGTACGACGAGGCGGGGAGGATTTTTACATAGCTGACACATGATATAACAAAACATGACAATAAAAACATTGCTGATTGTATTTCTGAGCTACAAATCTGATCAACTATCAATGTTTTGAACTCACCTCGGGCTTTTCTCTGTGCGTGTCCACTGCATCCACATTAAGATTGATCAATTCAACTTTACAGCCTACAACAAAAAACAGAATCAATCTATAAAATGGATATCTGTCTAGAAGCAAGAGTAGATTGAGTTTGTGTCTGTGCGTGTTGGAGGGAGTCATTTGCCATTATGCCGCGGGCAGAATGTTGCTGCACGAGTGCCTGGCGCTAACTTCTGGGTTGCAAGTCTGGTTTGCGATTTCTAAATTCTGCGGGAGAAGAGTACATACACCCAGTGCAGGATCTGCAGTTTATCCTAGAGTTGAGGAAAGCACCAGGACTTGAGGGGTGTGTAAGAGCCATAAGTGCTTTCAGGGCAAGTACACCATTGCAGCGCTACCTGCGGGCACTGGTGCGTATTTTGATTTTGTTACAGGCATTCCTGCTGCAGCACCATAGCCTCCATCGAGTTCTTGGTACTAATACTGTGGAGCCCTTATCTTGAGCTGAAGAAGATGGAAAAAGAGCAAATGGAAGATTTGCGGTTTGCTATAAAGCTGCATAAAAGAGCAAATCTGACCAACACCCTATTCTACAGACAACTTATATAAGCCCCAGAGCCAAATATCTAGCAATGGTCCAGGTCTTAACCCTGTATGTGCAGTAATTAAGCTGGAGCGGGGAGTGGTAACCCCTGATAGGAGAATTCTGGATTGTAGTGATCTGGTCATAAAGTACCAAAAAACAACCTGGACACAAACCTGTACCTTGTGAACATCGGGTGACCTCCTTATTTACTCCCTTATTGAAATGGCCATTAGTGAGCAAAATAAAATTTAATGGATACCAATATCTCTCCTGAAAAACTTAGCAACACTAGTTTTAGGTGGATTAGAAATTGACAGTGGTGGATATGCTCCACCTATTGGCATTATATTTCATCTGATGATTTAGAGGAAAGCCATTAAAATTTCATCTAAGCCTTGTTCCGACCAGAATTTAGCACTACTTACAAAAAGGTTCCCTTCAACAGTATAACTATCCTCCCTTCAAGTCTCTCAGAATCACCAAAGACAAGGGAATGAAGCAAAGGGACTCCCAAACGCCAATACGAGGCACACTCCTGGAGTGGTTTGCTTCACAAGCTGCAGCTGATTCAATTCCACCTTCTAGACTGCAAAGTCCTGTTGAAACCTGGTGAAGGCTGCTAAGGGGCCCCACTTCCCCAGGGATCACTCTGCCTGTCCCTATGGTGATGACTCAAAGCATGGCAGAGGAGGAGGAGGAGGAGGAGGATAGATGTTCTTTAAACTTGCATTTACCCCTTCTGCAGCGCTTTACAGAATTTGCATTCATGGAGGCTCTATGGGATAACCATCCTTCATGACATAGTAAGTGAGGACACTTTCTGCACATTTCAGCAGCTGCAGTTAACCTTTTAATATTCCAGATTACTTTTTATTACATTTTTTCTTGGAGAAATGGTGACCAAAAAAAAAGCACAATTCGGGCGTTGCTTAGTTTTTTCCGTTCACTGTTCGGGGTACATAATGCGTTACTTTGATGGATGAGACTTTTACGGACGCATTAACACCAAGTATGTTTTTTTTGTTTTATCATTTAGAGTCTTATTATAAACATAGCAAAAGGCGAAGGGGTTAAACTTTTTACCTTGTAGTTTTTTTAAATTAATAACACTTTTTTACATTCGTTTTTTTTTTAGTCCCCAAGGGGAATAAGAACTTGTGATGCTTTGATCGCTCCTGCACTATAATGTAATGCCATAGCATTACATTATGCCGCAATCTACCAGGCATTCTATTAAGCCATGCAATCTGCAATGGCAGCCCAGGGGCATTTCAGAATGCCCCCAGGCTACCATGGCAACCTGTGATCTCATCGCAGGGGAGAGTGCGGGACACCCCTGTACATCGATCGGGGCATTTAAATGCCACTGTCAGAATTGATGGCGGCATTTAAAGGAGCTTCTGCGTGCGGGTGTCAGCTGTAAAAAAACAGCCAGCAGCTGCAATGTATGGAGCGGGTTCGACTTCTGATCCCTCTTCATACATACCCTTAACGCTACAGGGTGTAGTTATGTCCTGAAGGTTCGGGGTATCAGATATTATCTCCTTTGTTGGGTATGATCAGATCAATCAATAATATGGTTTTACATTGTTAAGTCAAGCGGAGACATTTTTTTGTTTTATAGATGGCAATCAAGTTCGGTTCTATAAAACATCAATTTAGAGACCAAAAAAAGCTCGTAAATCCTTATCTGTGGACTCATTAAGGATTTACTCCCCAAGCTCATCCATAGGTGATAGTCTGATGGCTAAGGAAGTCTCAAAACTTGCACTGTTCGCGTCATTTCATTTTTAGCCATTAAAAAGCCATCGCTACAAGATTATTTTGTTTCTCTAATTACACATTACGATTATTGCTCAAAATGTGTTCTAATGAACGAATCTGAGCGATAATCATTACGTGTAAATGGAAATCGCTCACCATTCGTTCACTTGTCCTCATCGCTGAGCGAGAAGCCCGCAATCCAGCGACAAGTCTTTCAGAGTAAACGCTCTGCACCAGCACTAACAATCTTAGCGGTGATGTCAGCGCTCCTGCAGTTGTTTAAATGACTGTTGGACCGTATAAAAGGGCCATTACTGAGAGCAATTACCTCCTAAACCAGATTTAATGAACGGCTACTCACTCATTGGCATCATCCTAAATATCAGGGAAGGGATTTTTTTGCATTGACCTATGTATATATTTTAGGTTGATTGCTTTATCAGAGAGGTTCAGCCTTTGTTTTTAGCGGTCCGTGGGCTCCGGTAACTTGCTATCTTATTGTTTTTCCATTTCAGCCTGATGAAAGAATTGTTTCAGACACATTGCTGCTACGGCTATGTACTATACAGGGATACAATGTAATGGATTATACAGTACTTGTCTGAAATGTTGTAACACCCGCATGCAAAGTACCTTTGATTATATATATTGAAGTATCAATCAAAGAACGGTTATGTGCAAGAATTGAAGTTTGGAGAGCTGTTCCCTTTCTATAGTTCAAAATGAGATCCAGTGAGACTACTCACCGTAAGCCACTGGGGTCAGCTTCAGTACTTTGTGCAGCGGACAACGAAGGTACGGCAAATCATCTGGAATTATTAAAAAAAGAAGGGCCCGTTAAATCTATGCAGAACCATTAAACTAGGCCAAAAGTAAAAAGGAATTGTTTAAAGAGCGTATTCAACTCATAAAAAAATTCTCAAATAGTGTTTTTCTAATTAGACAGTTGTGTTCTCTCTCTGCAAATGTGCAGGGTGGCGCAACGCCGCACATGCGCGAGTCACGCTGGCGACGACGAGGATCCGCCTCAACTGGCAGTGGGATAGATGGCTTTCATTCACTGTAATGGAAGCCTCCTGTGCAAGCCTTGTACTAGAATAGGACATGCTGCGATTTTCCTCCACGAGCAGAAAATCAGTCAATTTCCACTCGTGGGCATGGAAAAGAGTTTTCCTAGCATGTCCTATTGGAAGTATTTGCTGCGAGATCGGGAGAAGAACGCTCGGTCCGGATCCTGCAGTGCAAATATGGCTGTGCGCATTGAGCCTAAAAGCAACATCTTTATTTTCTCTGTATCTCCACCCTTCCTTTTCAGCTGGAACTCTGCGTCCTCTCGTAGCTTCCTAGTCCACTGTGACATTACATCCAGGGGACATTAAATAACGCTCAGAAAGAGTGAAATGACCCGTGACATCCCCTTAAGATGTTGATTTGTGACATTTCATATTCTTGGTGCTGGGAAAAAAAGACACACGACAAGAATATGAAACCTCACTGACTGCGCAGAAACGCAGTGGAGGTGCAGTCATGTGACCACAACATACCGGCAAAATGGTACCTCTTCAACAGAAACATTATTAGTGAGTGGCATAAACAGGGGGTCAATCTCTGAATTCAATATAATATTTTTTTTTTTTAAACTTTGTTACCTGCACTTTTGTCCAGAAAGTATGCCAAGAGACACCTCATCACAGCCTGGTGGCAGATAACAAGAATGTTTCCCTGACGTTCCAATTCCATTATGACAGGTTCCAGGCGTTGAACCAGATCCTGATAGGACTAGATACCATATTGAAATGTATTAATAAACTAGCAAATCAAAGCAAAAAACAAACATGTAATTTAAATCTCCACTTTGGAGCATCTTAAGGGGACCATAGAAGCAGCAAGGGTACGTTCTCCTTCACAGCCCATACCCCCCTCCAATTGGTGGTGCTATGTTTACACAGATATATCTTTTTGCCTCTCAGACCCGGATCAATGCCTACTTTTCGATTCCTCACTGCTTCTGCACTAACTGTATGTTTTGTGCTGGCTTGATATTGTGAGTAATCTCACATGCGTCAACTGTCGCCATATTTGTTCACATTCACAGACAGGATCTCCATGTATCCATCTCTGTCCCTTCGGTGAGGTTGTTAGGAAGTAAGTTGATGGATATTAAGAGCTCATTGGCCTTTTCCCTCACCACCCGTTTTCATAGGTCTTTGTAATTTTGTGCATGTAACAAACAGTCTCTTCGTGGTAACTGGCTTTTTGTACATGTATGGGATTTCTTGTCTACATATATACGAGCCATGAGATGGGCATTAGAAGGGGTAGGGGGCAAGAAAAACAAGGTCTAAGAAGTCTATTGAGTTGCATCAAATACCAAACATTTGGTTAGTTTGTGCTGTTCTTTGATTGATAATTGCATGTACAGAAATATAAACCTCTGTAGGGATTACAAGACAGGTCTCCCTTACAACTTGTATTCTTTCTGTGGCCCATCAGTCAGATTACTCCTGCTCATCAATGAAGAATGTTGTGATCAGTAATATACCAGACTTGGTTCACCTTTTGCTCACTTGCATTAGAATATTAACACATACAGATATGTATAGATGTAAAAACAATACAGAAACTGAAGCAATTTCTAAAGCTCACCTCCCCTCCAGGGTAGCGATAGAGGTATTTATCCTGGTCTCTCATAGAAAACTCTTCTGGGTATTTGTCTTCAATCTCCTTATAAGTCATCTCCTCACAAACTCCCTAACACAAAGGAAAACAGAGAATACTGTAATTGTATTCTACCTGTGTCACACAACTGCATATTGGCAGGGCTTTGAAGACATTGTACTGAAGCGATTAGCAAACCATAGTCACAAATTAACCCGTTAATGAATAGTTGCCATAAAAGTTACAGGGGGCAGTTACAGGTGAGGTATGGGAGCTCCATACCTGGTGGGTGCCGGGTGCTTGAAACAGCTAATACTCACCTGCAACAACCACGATCGAAGCAAGATCACATTGCAACCATTTAACTACTTTGATACCGCAATCAATGCGGATCATGGAAACTAAGCAGTTTTTTTTTTTGCTGTACTACGTTTTTTTTTTTCCCCCCAAAGACATTATATTTTTTTTAAATAATTTTCTGCCACCATCTTCTGCGTGCAATAATTTTTTATTTTTCCTTCAACATAGTTGTGCGTGGGCTCAATTTTTGCGGGATGTCCTATAGTTTGCGTTGGTATCATTTTGGAATACATATGAGTTTTTGATTACTTTTTTATTACATTTTTTCATGGAGACAGGGTGACCAAAAAAAGCGCATTTCTAGCGTTCTTTATTTTTATTTTTGGACAACTTTCACCGTGCGAGGTACATAATGCATTACTTTGATAGAGCAAACTTTTACGGACACAGCGATACTAAATATGGATTTTTGTTTTAGGATTTAGATTCTTTTATTATAAATATGGCAAAAGGTTTTTCTTAAAAAATTTCTTTTTTCTATTTTATAATTAGTAAAACTTTATTGTTCTTGCTCCTGTCTCCATCAAGATATAGAAAGGAGCAGGATGAATTGATACGCTAAGCTTCTATAAATATACTCTAAGTTCTGTATTAGGGATGATAGTGTGACGGCGCTATTTAACAGACTATCATACATAAGAGATATATCAACAGTTGGTTTCATGCATGATGGATTATCTCAAGTATATATCATCTGAATCTGACTTTTGATTTAATCAGCTAGCTGATATGTAGTATATGTTCCTCAGTATATAATCATTACTACAATATGCATCATTGAACTGATACACATCCCTGCTGAGTGAGAGTGCAAATTATCTTTACCCTTACTCTTATGTCAGGGGTCTCAATCTCTGGATACAACAGAATTTAATTCACTTAGCTTTTGATGATCTATCGCTCATCGTGAAATATAAATGAGGAACTATATACAATATACAAGAATTAGATGCAGTATACATCTGTAAGCTGGTATAATCATTTGACATCTATTATCAGGGCAGAATAGTCAGAGAGGAAGCCATTCTATAGGAGGCTTGACCTGATTAGAGGAGTTCCCTTTAGAACCCGGTTATGATTTGAATAGAACTGGGCTATCAGCTTAATTGATAACAAGGAACATATGTAATATTATGAATAATCTTGATAACCCTTAATCTATAGGGGTCTCCATAGTGATATTAACAGTTTAAGTGAATGGAATGATAGGAATAAGTGGTCATAATAAGCTGGGTTGTTGAACTTTATATAACAACCTTTTTACTTATCTTCTGCAAAATTTAAAAAAATTAAAAAAAATTTAATAAAGGTTAAATTTTATTTCATTTCTGTTCCCTTCGGTGATTACTAGAGGTTTTTTTTGAAACATGTTTTTAAGAACCTGCATCATCATATGGTTTTACCAGATAAGGGACAACTTTACAAAAGCTTTTTGTTACAACGTGATTGCACAATGCAAATCTCCCCAGAGCGCACTCAAGTTCAAGAGGAGATTCTCAGAAGCTCCCACAATAAAATGAAGTTAGTAAGAGATCACTGAACTAAATGCAGTATCCATTGTATTCTCTGGATCTACTGTCATCAAGGGTCAAGAACCACATTGAATGCAGTACTTAGTTATCAAATATAGTAGGGGCACTATAAATTAATTATACATGACCTGACATGGGTGTATGAGAAAGGGCTGTTTATCATCATATTAGTAAACTGAAGGCAGCGACTTACAGCATCTATCTCATTGAGAATTTTCCACTGTTCATACGCCACACCGAGCGCCTCTGCGGTTTGGATGGTTCTCTTCAGCTGACTGGTCCAAACCTTGAGGTCCACAATTTCCTGTTCTTCAATAAACTTTTTGAGTTCCTGGGCAAACTACATGAATAAAATGTACTTCAGTAAGATGTAACTGGTTAACATGGTTCAGTTTTTTTTTTATTTTGATGAACATTAGAGCAATATCATACATAAAAGCATTTTCATATTCAGCTCTCGACAAACAAAGACGGCCAAACCGCTTCTCTGACTACCTGATGCACATAGTAGGAATCGAAAGCCTAAAACACTGCATGCTGCGTCAGCACAGCTCATAATGACAGTACTAATCAAAGCAGGTGTGGTGCTTTAAGGCGCATTAAAACACAGTGATTATCGCCCAAAATTCTCTCAAAGCCATCTTGTGAGTGATAATCGTTGCATCTAAATGCATGGACATCATGGAATTTTCGTGCATGATTCGTTCCTCGCTCAATTCTAGTTTTCTAGAATTGAGCAATGAACTCTTATCAGCAGTGCAGGCTGTTCTCATAGTCAGCAGCGCTGATAAGATTCTTTCAGCTCCTATCCCGCTGCTGGTTCACAGTTGGACGTGAGCTGTAAGCGCAGAGAACAATGCAGCTGTTTGGTTATGCAAAATAGCTGTATTGTTCTCGTGGTGATCGCGATGGTACCCGCTCCGCCTGCATAGCTCTTTAGTAGCTAATTAGCTACTGTAGACTATGCAAAGATTATCACTCAAAACTGTGACTCAAACTGTGGTTTGAGCAATCATCGTTCAGTATAAATGGGGCTTCAGACTAATGAGGTCTACTATTACATAATGTACACCAGGTAGTCTGAGAAGCTGGTGTGGACACCTTTTTGCATCCAGGCCCAGAGGGTTGTTTTAATTTAAATCACATAAGGTTGTCCTGTGGTTTCTCTCATTTGTAATTAAATGGGTAAGCCAAATTCATGTTTCCCCCCAACATTTGCATTCTGTAATATGTACCCGTTTCCCTCGTGCCGAGAGGCCAGAGTCTCCTCCAATCCTCCCAGCTAAGTTACATTCACTTTCGCCGTGTCGGCACAGGTAGATAGTCCGAGGCTGTACGTGAATGTTCATGAGATAGTAGACAATCTTGCTCTGTATATAGTCCTGAACCTTGTTCACCAGGAACCTCTGGCCAACATTGATAACTTTTATAAGAGAGTGTTCCCTATAGGGGAAAAAAAAAAAAAGTAGGTTACAGGTTTATATAGTCAGAAAAAAGGACAACATAAGAGTGCAGATGTCTGACAGCCTGCTACACATGTTACTTCAGCAGCAGTTACGCTATTCACCTCCACAAAACAATCTGCATGGATTCTACCAGAATACTCACAGATTCACTTATGGAAATTGCAGGTCCAAGGATAGAGGGGGAAAAAAGGGAGCAGAATAAGTGAGTGCAGCGCAACCAGAAGCTATACAATGCACCTGAAGACTTACATCACTGTGATGTGGGGACAACAGTTTGCACATAATTTTCTATTTACAGCTATACAAAAAGAGGGAAAAAATATACAAAAACAAAAAGAAAAAAAAAAAAGCACAATCCTAAAGTTAAACAGAGCTTTATTAGTAACATAGTATGAAGAAATGAAGAAAATGTCCATCTTGTTCAGCCTGTTTTAACCTCCCCCTTGTTGGTCCAGAAGAAGGCAAAAAACCGCAGCGAGCCAGTTAGCCCTTACAGAGGAAAATTCCTTCCTGACTCCATAATGGCAGCCAGAGTAATCCCTGGATCAACATTTGAGATCAACAACCCCGCTGGTCACCTAATGTCTATATCCTGTAATATCGTAACACTCTAGAAAGACTCTAGTCCCTCTCTTAAACTACTCCTATGGATTTCAACATCACCACGCCCTCAGGCAGAGAGTTCCACAGTCTCACTGCTCTTACAGTAAAGAATCCCCTTCTATGTTGGTGATGAAATCTTCTTTCCTCTAGACATATAGGATGTCCTCTTCTTACCAACATAGTCCTGGGTACAAACAGATCATTGGAGAGATCCTTGTATTGTCCCCTAATGTATTTATACATAGTTATTTGATCGGCTCTAAGCAGTCTTTTTTCCAGGGTAAATGATCCTAATTTTGATAGCCTCTCTGGGTATTCCAGTCCTCTCATTCTGTTTATTAATTTAGTTGCCCTTCTCTGAACCCCCTCCAGCACTGCAACATCTTTCCTGAGCACCGGTGACCAGAACTGTACACAGTATTCCATGTGGGGCCAGACGAGTGCTTTATATAGTGGTAGAATAATGATCTCATCCCTTGCCCCTATACCTCCTTTAATGCACCCCAAGACTTTATTAGCTTTTGCAGCAGCTGACTGGCATTGATTGCTCCAGTTAAGTCTACAGTCCACTAGTTCACCCAGGTCTTTTTCAATATCACTTTTCCCTAGCTGTACCCCATTTAGTGTATATTGGTAACATCCGTTTTTCCTGCCCATGTGCATAACCTTACATTTATCAATATTGAACTTCATTTGCCATTTTTCTACCCAACAGCCGTACCAGCAACTGTCGCTCCTATGCTTTATACAGAAGTGACAGTCATTCCAGTGAATGGAGGCAGGGCGGGCAGGGGATCATTCTGGCCTGCTGGCCCAATTCATAGCAAACAGGAGTCACTCAAAGATTGGGGTGTTCTTTTTTACACTGAGCAAGAAGCTACTCAGCGGTTGTTCCTTTTCAGCGAGCTGAACGACTAGTGACAACTCAGAAAGTTCTCGCTTAGTGCTCGGTCAGGTGCCGTGTGTAGAAGGGCTGACAGTCCCCCATAATCACTCATTTGAGCCATTATTCAGGCAACTATTGGCTGGTGTAAGGGCTCCTTCACACTGGTGAGCCCAATATACTCACAAGAAAATGGTGGCAAAATCGCATATGTGTACATGTGATATCTGAGCGTCAGCGATGTTTTTTCCTGACAAATAATCTCGCATCTCTGCAACTTGCAATTTTCTAGCGCAATAGACAATAGGAGTTTCTCATTTTAAAGAATTGCATGAACATCAGAAGTTCGTGCATTGTGATGCAATAAAACGGAGCCTCCATAGAGAGAAATGGACAATATGAAAGAAATAATACCATAAAATGCAGAAAGGTAGGGCAGGCAGCGATTTCCAAATCTCGCAACATCGTATGAGAAAAAATGTCGCAGATATGAATGAAGCCATTGAAAAGCATGGGTTTCATATTTCTGTGTTTTCACACACTCTTGCATCGCACAATAATCGCATGATTTTCTCACACGTGTGAAGGCACCCTAAAGGTACTTTTAGACTGGATACAATTATATAGACTCTTCGCTCTGAGGACAAACGGTTCAGTTTGTTTTTGATAACCTGTGACATATAACACAGCGACTCCCAAGGTACCACGTAGTGGGCAAAAAAATATAAAAGCTTTTATGCCACAATTCCAGAATTTAAAGAAGGTGAAAAGGTTTGTACAAGTCTCTCTTGAGCAAAAACTTCCAACTGTTTAGCTCTTTGCAACATCCTGGGGCTTGTCGAGAGGGAAAGTGGCACCTGAGGCTCACAGAATGGTTTTAAATTTATGTCAGAAATTGGCGTAAATTATGCCAGGAATGTATGCCAGGTCGGACTTGACATACATTTCTGTGTAAGCACACATAGGTGCCAACATGTGCCTAATACAGGATTGTGCGCCAGGAAAAATTTACTAAGACTGGCCAGTCTTAGTGAATGTCCCCCAGTAAGCCTTTATGCAGAATTCCACTATACTGAAAAGTGCAGCTAACCGAGCAATGCAGTAGAAACAGCAAGGCCTCGTTAACACTGAAGGCAAACTATGTACTTCAATATCAGGTCCGCACTAAGGAAACACTGCTTCTCGGATAACAACCAGATACATGAATATCATTTTACTGTGTGCTGGAAGTCAGCCTGTAAATCTGTTTTAAAGTGAACTAGTTAGGGGATTTATCACACCGCAATAAAATTATGCAAGATTTGTGTGTTTTGAGATGCACAAATATGAACCCATTCCTTTGAATGGGGTCATGCACATTAGTGAGGTTTTCCTGCATAGCACCGTGATGCAGTAAACAAATCGCAGCATGTTCTATCTGCATCGCAGCCCCTCTAAAAGCAATGGGAGAACTCCGCGATCCTATGCTGCGGCTGTGACAGCCACGCTGGGGGATCCCTGCATCCCCGAAGTGATCCGAGGCTGTTTTCCCATGAAAACTCTTCACATCCCTTGGTATTTCACATGGTGGGAAGTGCAATATGGGGGCAGGATTCACAGCCCCATGCCGCGCCCACCTGTGTGAAGCTAGCCTAAGGCTGGTTTCACACAGGCAAGAAAATATCGTGATTTTCGCGTGATATGAGAGTCAGTAAAAAAAGCTGATTATGAAACCAAGGATTTACCATGGTTTCCTTCAATTAGTGAGGTTTTCACTCAAGTGATGTTGCGATTTAAAAAAATAAATAAATAAATTGCAGTATGCTCCATCTTTTATGCTGTGATTTTTAATCTTTCATGTTTCCCTATGGAGCCTCCTTTTTTCGCATTGTAATACAACAAACTTGCGATGTGATGTGTTAACATTAGAAAGTCCTATTGACTTATGCAATAAAAAATGTACGATTTTCTTGCGGGCGGCAGCGATGCAAGATTATTCCAAAAAAAAGCATTGCTGACGCTCAAAAATCAGGAGAACAAAGAAATCGCGATCGCCCATGTGGAACTAGTCTAAGGATGATATAATAGAGGAACGGAAGCTGCGTTCTGCGATTTGTAGGTTTAGAATGATTTCTGAGTAAGAAGCAGACATAAATCCCGATAGGCCTCCGAAAAGAGACTGAGAGTCACATATAGTGATTGCCAATCTCCTCTTTACACACCAATACAAGAATAGCTGTCCATCACTGTGCGTGGGCAGGGTAAGCAGGATTGTCAGGATGTATTCTGTATTGCATCATGTGCTTCTCTCAGGGCAGCACAAATCATCAAGACCTTCCCAATATATCACTTGTGTCTTGTTGGGAAGCACTTCCTGCAACTGGCCATACATTTACAGCATGGGCATCTGATAAACGCCTGAGATCAAAGTTAACTCCTAAGATGCGGCAGTCAATAGGGACCTTGGCATCTAGTGATTATGTAGTGACCCAGTACATCATTCTGGTCCTCTCCATAAATGTCATACATGTATGTATTATGTGGATGCACTGTGCAAGCCTGTCTTGTCATTTCCAGTATGTGTGTTGCACACCTGCGGCACATGAGAGGTTAACATCTCTAAAATCCAAAGCCTGCATGTAAATCTATCTAGTCTGTCATGTCACGTGGTATGAGAGAAGGTATAAATAAGAGTGCTTAGGAACGGGAAAGTGGTCTTCATCTTCAACCTGTGTTCCATCTTCTGGGTGTGACAGTCTCGAGCACAGAGCCACATGGAGGCACCTTTAGCCTTCTTGTGGTGAAGATGCAAGAAGAGGAGAGATATCCTGTGCTGCTTGTGGATTGGATATGTGTGGAGTGAGCCCCCAAGAGTAAGAGAGTGAGCAATTGTAAGTGACTGCTTCTTTTCAAGGCCAGTGCAGAGGTACTACTTCACTGGCTAACTTTTCTACGCAGCAGTCTTGAGCCTAGATCACCGTGTAGAGATACACCCTTTAATTGACACACCTCTGCGTTTTCCAGACTGGGTGGAGGTACTGCAAGAGAAAATAATCACCGTTTACACACGTGCATCTCTGAGCATGCGAGAGCCGTGTGGAGGTACTAAGTTTTGAAGACTGACGTTTTAGCATTACATCATGCTGCATTCTGACAGGCAGTCTTGTAAGACAGCCATGGGGCCTTTCAGAAGGGTCCAAGCTGCCATGACACTTGCACGGCTCCCCCAACCCCCGAACATCAATCAGGGAATTTAAATGCGGCATTTAAAAGGTTAATAGCCACGAACGGCCGTGCAGCCAATTGCAGCTATTGCCCGCGGGTGTCAGTTGTAGTAAACTGCTGACGCCCGCACTGTATGGAGGGAGATAGCGGCGCTATCTCCTTCCATACACGTCCTGCAATGGCAGGAGGTAAAAAGACTATTGGGCCGTCACTAAGGGGTTAAGGCTGGGGTCACAGGGGACGCAATTTCAGCAGAATTCTCAGAATAACCGCACCGAAAAAACGCAAGATTTCCGCGGGAAAAGTGCTACTTTAAAACCCGCGGTGTTTAGCCGCGGACTTTGGAGTGGTTTCGCCGTCGGCATTCCCCTGCAGCTTTCTCTCCCCATAGAGAGGAGAGTGGCAGCTGCGGAAACAAGTAAAGAATTGACATGCTGCGGAATAGAATTCCGCGCCGCATATCAGTTTTCATGTGGCTTGGCTGACGAGTTTTTGCAAAATCTCGTCCACTTTGCTTGCTAATCCTGGGATTAGGAGCCACGGGCAGAATTGCCGTGCAGACTTTACGCACTGAAATTACGCAGCAATTCCACCCCGTGTGAACCCATCCCAAGTGTTTAACCCATTCCCACTCCAGGACGTACATTTACGTCCTGGAGTGTCGGGGTGTGTATGAAGAGAGGTCGCGGGGCGACTTCTTCATACAGCGCGGGCGTCAGCTATTTGTTACAGCTGACATCCGCGGGAAATAGCTGCAATCGGCCGTGCGGCCGTTCACGGCTATTTACCCTTTAAATGCAGCTGTCAATTCTGACAGTGGCATTTAAATCCCCCGAACATCGGTCACATCACCCCGCAGTGAGCCGTGCAGGTGTCATGGCAGCCGGAGGGCCTTCTGAAAGACCCCAGGGCTGCCTTGGGAGACTGCCTATCAAGCCATCTCCATGGGGTGGCTTGATAGGCTGAATGTAAAAAAGCAGTATGACGTAATGCTGTAGCATTACGTCATACTGCATGAGCAATCAAAGCATCGCAATCAAAGTAATAAAAAGATCAATAAAGCTTTTTTAATTGTAAAAAAAAAAAAAAAAAAAAGGCGAAGTTTAATCACCCCCCTTTTGCCATATTTATAGAATTTAAAAATCTAAATCGTAAAACAAAAATACATATTTGGTATCACTACGTCCGTAAACGTCCGATCTATCAAAGTAGCACATTATTTACCCTGCACAGTGAACGTTGTCCGAAAAAAAAAAAATTAAATAAAGAACGTCAGCAATGCACTTTTTCAGTCACCCTGTGTCCCAGTAAAAACGCAATAAAAAGCGATCAAAAAGTCGTATGTATTCCGAATTGATACTATCGGAAACTACAGGACATCACGCAAAAAATGAGCCCTTGCACAACTAAGTCGACGGAAAAATAAAAAAGTTATTGCGCGCACAAAATGACCGCAGAAAATAATTGAAAAAAACTAAGTCTTCGAAAAAAAAAATTTAAAAATAGTACAGTAAAAAAAAAGAAAAAAAACAAAAAAAAAAACTATACAAGTTTGGTATTGTAGTAATCGTACTGACCCATAGAATAAAGTTATCATGTCGTTTTTGTTGCAGTTGGTGCGCCGTAGAAACAAAACGCAATGAAAGATGGCGGAATGTGTTTTTTTTACATTTTATCCGACTTTTAAAAGTTTTTAAAAAGTTTTTCAGTACATTATATGGTACTTAAAATAGCATCATTGAAAACTACAACTTATCCCGCAAAAAACGAGCCTTCATACAGTGACGTCGATGGATAAATAAAGGAGTTACGATTTTTTTTAAAAGGGAAAGGAAAAAACAAAAATGGAAAAAAAAAAAAGTGGCCGCGTCATTAAGGGGTTAAAAGGTCACATAACCTAAAGCAAAAAGTTTGTGAAAACAAATTTTATCGGTTTTATATGAATCCAAAGACTCTGGGGGCAGACAATTTCTGGACCCTGTCAGGTTTTGAGTTCTTTTAAGTCTTTTTTTGTTGTTGTTGCTGTCAGTAACCCCTATTAGTTTATGGCAAGAGATCACAGATTCAGCGTTTCTGCATTTAAACTAATATTTAACTTTCCATTACCCTTGTACCAGTTTCTAGGCAACCTGCAAGTTAGTTATTTTACCGGAGGCCACAGCTTAGTATCTGGTAGTAAATTTCGCACTTGCATGACCGGCGTTACCTGCTTACTGAAGCAAATTTCTGAGGTTCCCTTTGCAAAAAATATTTTATAAACAGAGTTCGAGTTAAGCATAATGTACACAGTGAGATGTATATAGTGCAGATTTTCCTCTCACTTGTCATAAGCATCCGGGTCCAGCGGCTCATAAGTAACTTTATAGCATTCAATTCTCTTAAGGAAGTCATCCATGACATTCTCTCGGTTTCTTTCAGGGTAATCAGGACTGGAAACCTTCACCTCCTGGAATTAAACCCAAATATATGTTCATATATTTAATCCTTTTATATTAATACAATACATTTTTATATTAGCCATCATGGAGAACAACTGTGTGACTGAGTAAAGCCCTTGGCATGGAAACTACAGGCCGGTAAGTCGTACTTGTATTGTGGGCGAAATGTTTGAAGGGTTTCTAAGAGACCGTAACATAGTAACAGCGTGTAAACAAAAAAGAAACAAGTCCATCCAGTGGAGCCTAGAACTCCCCAATGTTACTGCTATCCTGGAGGACCTCAATGAAACTGTATAGCTCCATATCAGCATGGGTTTATGAGGGGTCATGTCTGTCAAACCAACCCTAACAGCTTCTACGAGGAGGTAAGTTCTAGACTGAAGCGTGGAGATCATTGGATCTTGTGTATCTGGACCTTTCTGAAGTGTTTGATACTGTGCCTCATAACAGGTTGGTATATAAAATGAGAATGCTGGGTCTGGGTGAGAATGTGTGTAAGTGGGTAAGTAACTGGTCAGTGATAGAATGCAGAGGGGGGTTATTAATAGAACATACTCTGATTGGGTCACGGTTACTAGTGGGGTACCACAAGGGGCAGTACTGGAGAGGGTCACCATTACTAGTGGGCTACCAAAGGGAGCAGTATTGAAGGGCTCTTTGTTACTAGTGGGGTACCACTGGGATCAGTATTGGAGTGGTCATTGTTACTAGTAGGGTACCATAGGGTGAGTATTGGAGGGGATCACTAACTAGTGGGGTACCACAGGGGGCCGTATTGGAGAGGTCACCATTACTAGTGGGGTACCACAGGGGGCCGTATTGGAGAGGTCACCATTACTAGTGGGGTACCACAGGGGGCCGTATTGGAGAGGTCACCATTACTAGTGGGGTACCACAGGGGGCCGTATTGGAGAGGTCACCATTACTAGTGGGGTACCACAGGGGGCCGTATTGGAGAGGTCACCATTACTAGTGGGGTACCACAGGGGTCGGTTTTAGATCCTTTTCCTTTTAATATATTTATTAATGACTTGGTAGAAGGATTGTATAGTATAAAATATTAAAATTTGCAGATGATACAAAACTATGTAAATTAACTACCACAAGAGAGGACAGAATACAGTTGTAAATTGATCTAAATAAATTGAGGGTAGAAAATAACCAAATAACATTCTAACAGTCTGCTATATACTTACCATGATATTAGCAGCAATTACTTCAGGATCATCACATTCAGACTCCACAAAAAAAACCTTATTACCAGAAACAAAGAATGGGAGAGATTCATAACGGTTGGCATATATTACAGAACTCTGTATAATTGTTGCTATTGAGCAACGTCACATTTACAGATGATTAAGGCCCAATGTCTACGGGCGGGTTTGATTTGCAGAATCCACACGGGGCACCTGCACGGATGATCCGCAAATCAAGCCACCTATAGGAATTGCTTAGGCGTCCACAAATGCATTAAATCATGTGGATTTGATTTGCGGGCCTTTCGGTCCGGAAAAAAGTAATTTAAAAAATTGCAGCATGCTCCATTTTGCTGTGGATCCCATAGGGACGGCTTCCATCGAAGTCAATGGAAGCTTTCCGGTCCACGGCACACCGGCAGCTGACACTGCAGACAGGCCGCGGATCCACGGGAAAGCAGGAGTTAAAAAAAAATTATATATATATTATATATACACATTTATATATTATATATATATATATAATATTATATATATGAATAAATGTACTGCGTATGCGTGCGGTGCACCGGCACACATCCGCAATGCAAAAGAAAAAAAATCTGGACTGGGACACAGCAGGCCTGGACAGGTAAATAATTGTCCTTGGCCTCGGGCAGCATGGGATTCCGCTGTGAGCTCCCGCAGGCGGAATCCGACCCACCCGTGGACATTCAGCCTTACATTGGTGTGTAGACTTGTTATATCCAATGTTAAAAAACAAGGTTTTGTCATATTAAAAAAATCCAACAAAGATGACTAGTTTCTGATTTGCCCCTTCAGTGTGACCCGCTATCTGTACAATCCCATTGTAAAACAAACAAATCTTTTAGAGTGGAAAAATAAAACAAAAACCTAAAATAATGTGGTTGCATGAATATGCACACCCTAAAAAAAAATAATACTTTCTTTATGTACCCTTTGACTATGGCAGCATTTAGTGCCTTCGGGTAGAGGAGGTCTATCAGTATGGCATATCTTGACTTGACATTCTTTGCCCACTCTTCCAAAAGCGCTCCAAATCTGTCCTATTGCGATAGCATCTCATGTATAGCGCCCTCTTCAGGTCAGCAACAGATCTTCAAGAGGATTCAGGTCTGGGCCCTGGCTTGGGCATTCCAGAACTGTGATCTTCTGGCTGCGCCATTCTTTTAGTGATTTGGTGGTCTGCTATGGGTTACTCTCATGCTAAAAGGTGAAATTCCTCCTAAGCTTTTTAGCAGAGGCCTGAAGGTTTGGTGCCAAATAGTGAGGATTTTGATACAGTTTCTGGTGTGGAACCAGACCAAAATCCACAGCGCAGAATATGCTGCAAATTTTGGTTCGGATTAGCACCAAAATCCACAACATGTGAACATACGCTAAAGGATGATTGTTGCATAACTCCGTAGACTTACAGAAAAATTTAAAGGGTATTCCGGTTTCAGAAATTATAGGCTTATTGTAGAGTTAAGAAGTTTTCTGATATACTTTATGTTCCTCAGTTTTCAGGACTTTTACTTGTCATCATTAACTCCTTAATGACTGGACTATACCAAGTCCTAAAGGGGTTATCCAACCAAAAGAATTTATCATCTATCAGCAAGATAGGTGATAAATGAATGATTTATGTGGGTTTGACTGTTCAGAACCCTAAAGTATCATGAGAACAGCGCACCCCGCATTCCATAGGAAATTGGAGCAGTAGTGTGCATGCGTGACCACCACCATTCACTGCTGTGGGATTCAGGGAGATGGACTAGCCATAGACAGTGAGTGAATTGAGTGGTACTCATGCATGCACACCACCGCTCCCATTCAGCTTGAGGGAGTGCCTGTGGACAGGTAATAAATGGATTTTGGTGGGATAACAGATTTCCTGCTTAAAGAATAAGTGGTTACTAAAAAACTCCTGTTTTTAGAATAGTCTCTTGCTCTACAGCCAAGAACAGAGAAACCTGCGATCTCAGCCCTTTAACCCTTTCAAAGCTGTGGTCCATGACTGCAGCATAACAACAGGGGTCCCCCCCTTTGATCTGGTGGCCCAACTGAAGTTGGGGGACCTCTCTGCAGTGAGACCCAAAGACCTAGAAAGGAACCCAGGGATTTCCAGTTCAGAAGGCCTGTTAGAATACCCTATGTGTAAACCCCACCCCCCAACCCCATCTCATTCAGAGAGCCTCAGTGTGAATATGTGGTCATATGGTCAGTGGTGAATAGGAGATGGGAAAGAGGGGGGGGGGGGGGGGGGTGACACATGGGGTATTCTAACAGGCCTTCTGAACTGGAAATCCCTGGGTTCCTTTCTAGATCATTGGGGCTGACTGCAGAGAGGTCCCCCAACTTCAGGTCTATAATACGACCACAACTTCCTAGACTAACCATGGATCTGATGACCTAATCTTACAGAAACAGATTCCATTAGTGGAATCGTCATTAGAACCGCAGTTGGGTCAGGCCATTAAAGCATATTGCAGAAACTAAAACACAGCCATTTAGTAAAAGAATCGCACATTTTACGGTCCACTTCACACGTATATTTTGGCAGGTGTTTTACGGCTGAATTTGTTACAGAAAACCTGGAATGGAACATACCCTGAGAAAAGGGCTATGAAAGTATTTTTCACTTCTGCCAGTTTTTCTGGATCCAGTCCAAATGAGCGATAATCGTTTGGTTTAAATGCAAGCCAATGACGAATGAAAATAGTTCTCTTTTCATTGGTCATTCATTTTCAGCCACCGAAAAAATAAAAATCCCCGTTGGCCCATTTACTTCTCGTTGCGTATAAGCACTCCACGCTTACATAAGAACGTGAAACACTGAATGAGAAGTGAACGATGACCTGTGAATGGGTTAGCGGTGACGTCACTTGCTCGTTCACATGGGAACCTGTTTATCTAAAAGGAGTATAACAAACACTGACGCAAAATACACAAGTGTGAGCGAATCCGAAAAACGTTGCAATCCAAATAAGGCGATTATCCATATATGTAAGTTACCTTGAAAGCATTTTCCTTGGCATAGTCTAAAATAAGATCTCTTCTTTCCCGAGTAGTATTTGTGGCATCAAACACCTGTATACAGATAATAAAAGCGGAAAGGACATGTTATTTATGTACTTATAGTGCATCAAAGCTGCAGATATCCTGGGACTTTTCATTATATCTCAATCAATTCCTTATAGTGGCCAAGTAGGATTTCTTGCTTTAATGGGTAAACATAGTATTACAAATATGAAGACACTACTTGTGCTTACTCTTTGATGCGTTCTGAAAATGCTGGCGTCCAATGACATTTGTACCTCAGCAGCGTGGAGCAGTCAGAATATCCCATAAGACTTGTTAAGAGTCATTTTAAATATTAGCTTATTCATTCAGTGTCACCAATATACACTAAATGGGGTTCTGCTAGGGAAAAGTGATATGGAAAAAGACCTGGGAGTGCTAGTGGATTGTAGATTAAACTGGAGTAACCAATGCCAGTCAGCTGCTGCAAAAGCTAATAAAATCTTGGGGTGCATTAAAAGAGGTATAGGGGCGAGAGACGAGAACATTATTCTTCCACCATATAAGGCACTTGTCAGGCCTCACATGGAATACTGGACACCAGTGCTCAGGAAAGATGCTGCAGTGCTTGAGGGGGTTCAAAGAAGGGCAACTAAACTAATACATGGAATGAGAAGACTGGAATACCCAGAGAGGCTATCAAAATTGAGATTATTTACCCTGGAAAAAAGATACTTAAGGGGCGACCAAATAACCATGTATAAGTACATGAGGGGACAATACAAGGATCTCTAACATGATCTGTTTATACCCAAGACTGCATCTGTAACAAGAGGGCATCCGCTACATCTAGAAGAAAGCAGGTTTCATCACCAACACAAAGAGGGGTTCTTTACTGTACAAGCAGTGAGACTGTGGAACTCTCTGCCTGAGGATGTGGCGATGGAAAAATCCATTGCGGAGTTTAAGAGGGGACTAGATGTCTTTTTTGAGCGCTAGGATATTACAAGATATAGATATTAGGTGAACAGCAGGTTGTCGTTTTGGGTCTTACATTCAGGTAGGAATTATCAAAGGTTGATCCAGGGATTATTCTGATTGCCATTATGGAGTCGTGAAGGAATTTTTCCCCAATGGGCTAATTGGCTTCTACCTCTTGGGGTTTTTGCCTTCCTCTGGATCAACAAGGGGGTTGAAACAGGCTGAACTAGATGGACATTGTCTTCATTCAGCCTAACATACTATGTTACTATGCTGAGCGATAAATCAGTGGAAGGTCTCCATGTGACATGGTCACTCACCTCTGTATGCGTGCCCCAATGTCTGCTTGCAAGTGCCCCCATATCCAGTGCCAACTCCACTGGTTTCTGGACAGAATCTGTAAGCAGCCACTCAGGAGTTACTTCTTTTCACTCCTGAATAAACCAGTGGCTGAGCAAACTGCAAGACCACCGCAGACTTAGGCTGGCTTCATGTGGGGGTAGGTGCTATTACGCGAACCTCAGCGCAATGTTTTTATGCACAGAGCGAGGCTTTTTTGTGCATATTTTACTGTACTTTTATTGCCCACAAGGCATGTTAATTTGCCTTGTCTAATTAGTTCCAGGTGTGTTGTTCTTCCAGCGCAGTATTTCACACACCTTGCGTATTGTGCACCCATTTCTGCATCCCCCTATTGACTTCTATGGGGACCTTTGGTGTACACAGAAAGATTTATTTTTTGTACATGGAAATGCGCACAGTTTTATACATCCAGCACTTGGTCTGCCCAATGCTCACTTAAACCATACGAACAAGAAAATAATGCAACAGCAAAATGTTGATTTTATACTTTTGTAGGAACTTTTAGGGATAGATCCATCGGTGTCAGAATACAGAGGCCGTTAAAGAAACGTGGCATATAATTAAGATAACATACTACATGTCTGTGCAAAAAAGAACAAAAAAAAAACTCGTCCTCCTAATATAGTACAAGTACTATGATGTACAGCACAGTGAAAAGCTTTTCTCCTAAACATTTGTACACATATCAATATTTGATCATTCAATCAGCAAAAAGTAGTTAATGTGATGTAACTGAACAAAAACTAACAAAAAAAATAAATTTGAATTTGCTATATAACCTTGAAAATTAAGTCAGACATTACTACTGCATCTTCGAGCATTGTTGGGGCGCTTCTTCACGGAAGCAGAAGAGCTTCTAATGAACTAAACCTGGTTCAGTAGAGCCATGGAAAGTCTAGGCATTACTGCTATAATACAGGCATTAAAATATGCCCATATTACAGTTATGTAAAAAAGGGGTCTTAGTAGGGACCTTGGAGGAACTAGTCTTATTTAAGCCTAGTTTGGTTTGCTCTTTGTTGTGGAAATGTACGATATCCCTAGGTTTGTTTCTCATTAATTTTATTAGATTTTGGATAGAATAAAAATATACATTGAAATATATATAAACAATCCAGTCATTATTCAATAAACATCGGATATGGAATGCTTCACGGAAGATTATACTCCTGATAGAAAGTAATTCACATCTGATAAAATGTTGTTGGAAGGAATAATTATCTTAAGATATGACTGTCGAAACAAACAAAAAAAAAAAGGGGGGGGGGGGGGGGGAGAGGTGGATGGTTTAAAGCTGGGCGTCTTCACATCTGCCTGGCCTATGAAATTCTACTAATCTCATGGTTTCTCTTGAGCCGCTTCCAGGAGGTGTATAGCACTAAAGTCTGACTAAGGTTGCGGGGGGTAGTTTAGGCTAGGGCCGTGGGGTTCCAGATCCGCATAGTTAGGGAATACTGATACCAGGATGCCCAAGTACGATCAAAGAGTTCCTCCTTGTCCATCAGGAGAGAGGCCAATTTCTCATTAGTCATTATCCACCACAATTTAACCTTAACAGGGTCAATGCTGACCGAGGCCTTCCTCCAGGAGGGTGCAATAGCCACTCGAGCGGATAAGAAGCACAGGAAGATCCATCGGGACATATGTTTGGGTATATCAGGTATACACCTTCCCAAGAGTGCCTCCCATCGGGATTTACGTAAATTTACATTTGTGATGGAGAATATCAAATTATATACTTGTATCCAGAATTGTCTTAGTCTAGGGCAATTCCACCAAATATGTAAGTAAATGCTCTGCCCACCGCAACCTCGGAAACATAGACCCAACGTCCCTGGGAACATCTTAGAAAGCCTCTGGGGGGTTAGGTACCATCGCATAAGTTTATATTCTGCCTCTGTGATAGATACATTGATGAACAGTTGAGTTGTTGTGTTAGCTATTTTATGCCAGTCAGATACCCGTAATTCCTCTCCCAATTCCTCTTTCTATTTAGTCAAAGAGTTTACCCCGCAGAGTCATAAAATTGGAATATAGCTTGGTAATGGTTCCCCGCACCACCTGAAATTGTGTTGCAGATGCTTTCAAAGATGGACATAGTAGCTAATGTGCGCCTATCCTCAGTTAGAGAAAGTACAAAATGTTTAATCTGCCGCAGGCAAAAGATTTCCGCGTCTGGGATTGAGTGTACTGTGTAGAAGAATTCCAACGACCGGAATGCTAATCTGTCTACTACATCTGCGATCCGTGTAATACCTTTCACAACCCACCACTTCAAGTTATTAATATCCTGGCTTGGGGGGATTCGGGATTACCGAATAGGTTAGACATCAGGAGGGGTTTTGATATTAATTGATATCTTTTGGCTAATCTAGTGCACATCTCAAGACAGATGGAAAGGGCTGGGCACATTACTGCGAGCCTTTTCTTTGCCTCACACCAAAGGGTTTGTTCAATTGGCATGGGGGACACTGGCAGGGATTCAATATCAACCCAGGAGGGTCTATGGACTTGGGAAAATAGAACAAATAATTGTGCCAAGCGGGCCGCAT
Organism: Eleutherodactylus coqui; assembly: GCF_035609145.1. Lineage (NCBI taxonomy): Eukaryota > Metazoa > Chordata > Amphibia > Anura > Eleutherodactylidae > Eleutherodactylus > Eleutherodactylus coqui. The sequence goes on along the minus strand of NC_089840.1, from coordinate 140,049,949 downwards.
GAAAATATTTTTGGAGACTAGGAACTCCTAAGTCACCCTCATTTCAGGGCGCATATAAAGAGGCTTGTTGCATGCATCTAGTTTTGTTCATCCAGATAAAGAAGAGCATCTTGGTTTGAAAGTGTTTCAATGTCACAGAGGGGGCCGGGAATGGCAGGGCTTGAAATAAGTATACTACCTTAGGTAACCAAGATATCATTAGGTTTGGTCCAAAGAGGTCTTTGATGCCTTCAGAAAGGTTACAGATGCCTATATATCAGGATTAATAGTTTAAAAAGATATTTCAAAAACAATGCCTACTTGTCCTGGCCAGGCCATCCATACCGGGAGCAGAACAAATGCAGTGTGCTGTGGACAGATGAGGCACAGACATTTGGCCAAGTATCGGAGGACATAATTGGCAAAACCCATAGACAGCATTTCACCTGTAGAACATGATACCAACTACAAATTATTGTATTGGAGGTGTTATAAAGGATTCTTAAATGGCCAAGCCTAAGATTTGATGTAAATTCGATCGAGATGCTAAGAGGATTAGGGTGGACAACATCCAACAACCTGTGCATGCAACAAAAACCTTAAAGGGGGGTATTCTGGTTATGCAAAGTTGATGTCAAGTGAATGCCAATCAAAGGTTATTAAAGTCTGCAATGTGATTCTGCTTTGGATTGTGTGTCTAACTCTATAAACCATTACCTTCTCTTGGCAATTTGAAAGTATATTCACAGGCTGCAATGGATATGAAGGCGATCCAGCACTACAGGTGGGGCTCGCTCAGCAAGAACAACCAGGGACAGCTTGCAGCCCAACAACAGGGCAGCACTTAGTGGGCATATGCACAGAACAGAAATACAGAGCAGGACATTGTGGCAAAAGTAACTAAGATCCATGTCAGCAGGGATTCGACCACCATCTTTTAAAATAGCGATGTGGGGAAATCATCAGAAATGGAGGACAGGATAAGAAGGTAATGGCTGCAGGACCGTACCCTTAAAACAGCTGTGCATAAATATGGTGCAAACACCTTTCATAGCTGGAATTTTTGAAAATATGCTTTACAATCGAAATACCCCTTTAAAGCATCACACAGCTGAGGGGAAAATATATATATATATATATATATATATATATATATATATATATATATTAATAAACACACACACACACACACACACACACAAATTTCTCCCACTCAATGCCAGACATTGGTACCATAAAAGGTGCCTGCTGGAGGCGGTTTCTGAAGAAGGGTACACCACCAATATATTCTTTCTTTACTTTGGCAGAAAGAAAACGTATATCTGAAATTTTTGTTGAATTAACGATTGCAAATCCAATGTATCTGTAACATTACAATCACCTTCATCCTATTATACAGCTATACTGTCTGTATGGAACATATATCAGATGCATACATACACACAAGCTTTGCATAGAAAGGCTATATCTTTGCTTACACCAATCTGGCCTCCTTCCTCTGTTAGGTAAAACTTCACATCTTCCAAGGCAATCAGAGCACACTGCCTGCAACAAAAAGCATTAGAGATTGGTACTTGGCTGAAGAATATTAAAAGAGATTATTCGGGTGCGGTCGATTCTTTTTAACCCCTTAAAGGGGTTGTCTCGCGAAATCAAGTGGGGTTATACACTTCTGTATGGCCATATTAATGCACTTTGTAATATACATCGTGCATTAAATATGAGCCATACAGAAGTTATTCACTTACCTGCTCCGTTGCTGGCGTCCTCGTCGCCATGGTGCTGTCTAACTTCGGTGTCTTCTTGCTTTTTTAGACGCGCTTGCGCAGATGGATCTTCTCCCTTCGGCTGGTCTCGGAAGCGTCGGCGTTTTGGCTCCGCCCCCTTGTACGCGTCATTGCGTGGCTCCGCCCCTGTCACGTGCCGCTTCCAGCCAATCAGGAGGCTGGAACCGGCACACGTCATGGGGCGGAGCTACGCGATCACGCGTACAAGGTGGCGGAGCCAAAACGCCGATGCTTCCGAGACCAGCCGAAGGGAGAAGATCCATCTGCGCAAGCGCGTCTAAAAAAGCAAGAAGACACCGAAGTTAGACGGCACCATGGCAACGGGGACGCCAGCAACGGAGCAGGTAAGTGAATAACTTCTGTATGGCTTATATTTAATGCACGATGTATATTACAAAGTGCATTAATATGGCCATACAGAAGTGTATAACCCCACTTGATTTCGCGAGACAACCCCTTTAATGACGGGCCCATTTTAGGCCCAAATGTCAAAAATCAATTTTCTGTTTTTTTCATCATCACATTCCTAGAGCCATGATTTTTTCGTCACTCTCTCTTTCTTCTATAATACTCTCTGCGCAGTCTACTACAGATATGTCCAGAGGCATAATGCGAAGCTCCCGTGCCCCAATGCAAAACCTGTAACAGGGCCCCCTACTATAATGCTTTATTCATAGTACTGGGCTCCCTATATGGAGAAGAGAGGCCTTATGGGCCCCCTAAGGCTCCTGGGCTTGGTGCAACAGCATCTCCTATAGTTACGCCAGTGGATTGGTCTCCCCTCATACCTTATACAATTCATATAGACTACAATTAAACTGTGTCAGATATAGAATTTGGTCAGGTCTTACGGGCAGTTTTCCCACCCACTTGAATTCTCCAGGGGTGCAGTCATGGGTGAGCGGGTAAAAGCGTGATTGCAACCCAAAATCCCTCCCACCCCCACCACTCCCCAAAGAAAGGATATATGTGTATATATTAGATTATATAAAAATTTTAAAAAAAGATGATTAAATGAAGAGTTTGAATTTTTTGTATACCATTACTTTATTAATCTCATCTTAGACTTCCTTGCCAAAAACTAAGGTATGGAGAGGTGTCCCACTGTAATCTTCTCAGGTTTTCTGTCCAGCAGTGGGAGGTCCTCTCCAGGGGTATCTTCATGGGTTCAAGAAGAAAAAAAAAAACGAATTCCGGTTGGAGTAATCACATTTTTTTTGTATTTTCACATGCTGACTGAGGAGGGTTTTTTTACTATTTGATGAACCATATGACTTTCTATTGTTTTTTTTTTCGGGAGGGGAGACATGCCAAATTAGTCATTTTCATCACATTTTTTATATATATTATTCTAGCGGTTAAATAACACACCATTTTCTTCATGTGGGCCAATACAAACGCAGCGATATGAAATTTGTGATTTTATTTTGTGCGCGCTTCTTACAAAGTAAGAGGCAAAAGATGAGGTTAAATGTCACTGCATTTGATAATTTCTATAGTGCACTGCAATATTTCAATTTTGCAGTGCATTATATTGGTCTATGAGACCTAGCCTTTAGGCTACCATAGATGGCAGTCTGGAGGGATGGCCATCTTCAAACCCATGGGTGCCATTGCAACTCATCAGTGCCCAGTGATTACAATGCAGGGGTCCAATGGGCTAAAGGTTCGGATGTTTCACTGGTCCCAGCCATTAGAGCTGGAGCCTGGCTGTCGTCATACAGCTGAGCTCCTGCTTCTACCTGGGCATGAGTCCCCATATTGGTATCCTGATGCAGCACCATAAAAATCTGCATGTATCAGAATAAGGCCCATTAGTATCGCCCATATAAAAAGGTCGCTAATGAGTTAAACATGGGTGCAAATGTGTAAAACAGCAGCGGTACTTGCTTATTCACTTAGCTGGCAATCCGGTTCTCCCAGTCTTTGTTTACAAATAGCAACTATCCGGACGCTACAACCATTCAGAGGCCATAGCCATGACGTTCCATTATCCTGGCATCACGGCTTATATGCTGGGAGTCATAATGCCAGGAAAACAGCACAAACTCCAACTGGATGCAGAGGATAGATGGTAGCAGTTCCTTAACAAATATAAATAAGACTGGGAGGCCGTGGGAGCTGCAGAGCTAGAGCTCCAAGTATGGCAGTTTTCATTGTTTTAACACATAAATAAATCATCCACATGTGAACAGCCCCTTTAGGCCTCCTTCACACGGACGACAAAGTCATGCGATTTTCTGGCTTTGCGACAATGCTACAAATTGCATGTATGTGAAGCCCATACTTTCCTGTGGGTTCCTTCCCATTTGTGATGTTTTGTAGCATGTGACATTTCTAGTCCAAAACCTTGCTGGTTGCGCGATATGCACGCAACAAGCAAGGTTTTGTAGCCCAGGTTTCCCTATGGAGCCTTCCTCTCTGTTGCACTGCATGAAAACACAGTTTTATGGGCGGTGCGATGCAACTTTGACAGTAGGAAATCCTACTGTCAAAGCCATAACCTAAGGCCTAGCTGCAGGGAAAAATTTAAAAAAAAGATACATAAGCTTAGAAACTCTGTCCGGCGCCGCTGCAGCCTCCTCCCAGTCCCTTGCACTGTTCTTCATCTCTTCTGGCCGGGGATTGAAAAATCCCTGCCTCCTGGAAGCACTGCCTCTGACTGGCTGATGCTTAGCGAATCAGAGCCAGCACTCGATGGATGACTGTGATTGGTTCGAGTGCTGGCTATGACTGGCTAAGCGTCAACCAATCAGAGGCAGCGCTCTCCTGCTCCCCCACCCCTCAAGAAAATATCCTTGCAAGTGGTGCTACAAAGTCGCGTGTCTTTGTAGTACCACTTGCAAGGATTTTTTTTTCGCGTGTCTTTGTAGCACAAGATTGCGCTATCACTGCCAGAAAATGCAGCGATCTCGCACAGACCAGCAATAAGATATTGCTGCCATTTACTCGGGGCGACGCAGTGTTGCCCGTGTTAAGGAGGCCTTAAGCTGCAACAAAAAAAAAAATCTTTTCAGAATTATCAGGAATGATCACAAATAGATTACACTGTTCACATTTGCTTTGGAGCTTCCATCAAGGTTCCCTTACTTGAGATGGTAAATATAGGGCAGCATGCAGCAGTACGCTATTCAGATCTACTATATGATGGATCAGGTTTACAGATTTCTATTAAGGTTGAATGCACATGGGCGGAAATTCCGTGGCGAGATTTTACACTAATTTCTGCCATTGCATGCTGCCAAAGGATTGCATTAGTTCATGCAATCCTATGCAGACAGCCACGATTTGACCGCATGAAAACTAACGCGGTAACAAAATCACGGCATGTCCTGTTTTAGTGCAAGCCTCACAGAGGCTGGCACTGCAGCGTCATTGCTGACGCGCTGGCTCTGCACTGCGCATGTGAAGCTGTGCGCCAGCCGGCACATGGTAGAGCAGAGAGAGAAGACGCCGGATGGGTAAGCGAGAGGTCAATGCAGGGTCCCTGGGTCGCATCCCGCTGCGAGAATCTCATAGTCGGAATCCAACCCGGCCATCTGCATTCACCCTAATGCTAGGAATGGAAGCCATGGGGCAAACGTGGACCGAGCAATAGTAATATAAGAGTCAGAAACGATTACTGGTAATTTGAACATAAACAAACCGCACTGCTGGAGGGATTCCCTTCCAGAGGATCAGTAAACAATAGAGAAGTGGTTTAAATTACCCTTCCTTACCTCTCTAAGCTAATACCAAAGACTTTATTACAGACTCGCCAAAATAGAAGACATTAACCAACCCATAACCAGAAAGGTGGGAGAAAAAAAAAACTGTGATAACACTGTGCAACAAATTTTTCAAAAAATTTTAGTAACAAAAAGTGATTGTTCTTGTAAAATTAAAACATGCTGATTACACTGGTAAAACTAAATAGCAGCAGCACGTCTCATTTTCAAGTTATTTAACCCCTTTAGTGACCATGCTTTTATTTTTATTTTTTTGTTTTAAAAAAAATCGTAACTCCTTTATTTGTCCATCAACGTGGCTGTAAGAGGGCTTGTTTTTTTGTGGGACAAGTTGTATTTTTCAATGGTACTAAAAATCATGCTGGGGCTTATTTTCGGGGTAGGTCTTATTTTCAGGGAAGCTGGTTATTTAATGTAACCATATAATGTACTGAAAAACATTTTAAAAGTTCTAAGTGGAGTAAAATGAAAAAAAAAAAAATGAAAATTTCACCATCTTTCGTTGCGTCTTGTTTCTCTGACACACAAACTGTAACTAAAACGACATGATAACTTTTTCTATGGGTCCGTACAATTACTACGATACCAAAACTTATGTAGTTTTTTTTTTTTCTGTACTAATTTTATTTTTTTCCAAAAGACTTTAATTTTAAATTATTTTCTGCCGCCATCTTCTGCGCACAATAAACCTTTTAATTTTTCCATCCACTTAGTTGTGTGAGGGCTCATTTCTTGTGAGACGTCCTGTAGTTATTTTGGAATACATACGACTTTTTGATCACTTTTTATTTCATGACCTTTTTATTGAATGACCAAAAAAAGCGCATTCCTGGTGCTTTTTTTTTTTGCTCACCGTTCCCCGTGATCTCATATTTCAATTCAGCGCACTAAAGTTACCATAAGCCTCCTATCTGTTACACAAATTGTTGTGCACAGTGTTCTCATCAAGCATTCATTTCCCCCCTACATCTCTATCATAGCACCATTTTTGTCTACAGCCTTTTCCAAAATGTTGTCCAACTCTGGACTGAAGACATACTTACCCTGAATCTCCACAGCACACACTTTGTTTCTATATATTGTGTCTCCTGACTATAATTTAAGCCATAAAGCCCCAGGTGTTGAATTAGTTGGGGCTCCAGTTTCAGCTCCAAACCTTACAGATTCTGCATGGAATCGCGTTTTTTAACAGAGGCATTGATTCAATAGTCTGGTCTCTTGGGTTTTTAGATTTTTAATGATTTTCTAATTTGCTTATCCATATAACCACAGAACGAGAAACAGAATGAGCTTCAGTGCTCGCCTGTATTGTGCTGGCCTATGCTTCCCAGGCCTTTTTTAGAAGGCGATCAGCCTTACGATCCATTGGATCTCATAACGGAGAAGAATCTTCAAATGGCAAGGTGGTTCGCCTGAATAGCTTCTATATTTTTGGAATCTCCTCCAAAAGGAAGAAATCTTCTGTGTCAAAACGCAAGTCTGTTTTAAAACTCTCTAGGGATTAGTAGACATTTCTCTGAATGTTTTCATTCTTCAAAAAGGAGTTCCCGAATCACCTAGGGCGGGCAAACACAACGGGACTCCTGCCCAGAGGAGTGCTGACCGGATGGCTCTTGCAGAAGGGAGGAGGCTCTACAGATCCCGAGCAATATACCATCCTCAGACCTCGTTAGTATCACTCCAGCGTTCACAGAGCTATATCTCTGCTCCCTATTCCTCTGTAGGGACAGGAAAACACTAGGGATTGTATGGGGGAGAGGACTTAACGCCTCTGTGTTCCCTGTCTTTACAGAAGGCGAGGAGCAACCTCCACTGGGTGCTGTCATGAAGGGAGTGGAGTGAGAAATACTATTATTACTGGTATAGAGCCTTTAGATGGATCGGCAGGCTTGCATGTGTGACTGTCTCTATATAACTCATACTTAGTAGGAAAAAGCATTACTTGTCAGATTATCAGAAACTAAAAAGGTGCATAGAAATACAATAAAAGAATGAAAGAAATCAACATAATCACAGCACAAAAAGGAGACTCCAGACACTGCCTGAATAGCTCTTTAAAGGGTTTTGTTCACACGGTTTTTATTGACGCAGAACAAATTCCCACCATAGTAGACCTCACCGATCAGCTGTTCACCGGGAAGATGTGTTCATGCACAAATCTGATTTCTGCAGGAAGCAGACAGCTCCATTCCCACTGCAGTGGACAGGATTGGTATTACAAGCAAAGTCCCTACTAAAGTGAGTGGGATCTTTGCATGTAACACCAAGCCTGACCGCTTCAGAGAGAACAGAGCTGTCTGCTTCCTGCAGAAATCAGATCAGTGCATGAACACATCTTCCCGGTGAACAGCTGATCGGTGAGGTTTCCAGACAGCTGACCCTTGGTAATCTACTACGGATGGCCTATCCTAGGGATAGGCCACAAATAGTTTATAAGTGGACCAACCCTTCAACAGTTTGTGTCCATGTGTAGAGACTGTTACTATATGGAATACAGACCTATTTTATACCACCTAACGTATAAAAACATGGAAGCTGGAACAAGTAAAAAAAATAAAAAAACAACACACTTCAACTTACTTGCGAATTCTCATGGCCTCTGCATTGTCATGACGAAAAAACTCGTAAGACTTGTAAGATTTGACCACTTCACGACGATATGCTCCGAGATTAAATACTGGGAAAAGAAATAGACTGATTGTAGGAGGAACACTGCAATACCAACAAGGAGGAAATACTCAGGCCTCAACTCAAGCAGAAGAGGTAATACTACACAGAAACATATATTGTGCTAAAACAAAAAATATGTATACAAACATATGTCTTCTATAATAGATATCTGTTCTTTTGTACCAGAGAAACAAGGGATCAAATGTGTTAACCCCTTAATGACACGGCTTAGCTTGGATCCAAGTACACAACAATTGTTTTTTATTCTGTGGGGGTGCTTGTTCTTTGTGTGTCACACCGTAGTTTATATTGGAACCATTCTGAGGTACACAATGAATTGTACAACTCTTGCAGATTTTTCGACAAAACAGGGGGAGAAAAAAAAAATATATATCAATTCTGCCATTTTTTTATGACATTCACTATGCTATGTAAATTACATGATAATTTTTTTTCTGCTGGCCAGTACAATTACGATGATATATCAATATCCTTTTTTTTTTTTTTTGGGGGGGGGTTCCACTCCTGAACAATAAAAACCTTTTTTTGGGGTGGGTGGGGGGGAATATATTTTTTTGCATCAATGCATTACAGACCCACAACCTTTTTTTAATTTTCCATGGATGGAGCTCTGAGAGGGCTTGCTTTTTTACATAATGACTTGTAGTTCTTATTAGTACCATGTTGGGGTGGTACTTATGACCTTCTTGATCACTAAGGCCTCCCTCACACAGGCGTTTGCAAAACGCATGCGTTTTGGCTGCATTTTCAGCACAGCTGAAAACGTAGCCAAATAAGCTGGAAATACCAGAACTGAGCCAACTGGCATAGCAACCTGCGTTTAACGCTATAAAAATGCAGCCCATTCATTTCAATGGGAGAGGCACAGCTGAAAACGGCCAAGAATAGAACATGCAACGCTGTCAAAACGCACGTTTAAAACGCTGTGTTCTAAACCTTGTGTGAACAACCCCACTAAAATGAATGGGAGCGTTGTACAGCGTTTAGCGCAGTGCTAAAAACGCAGCGCTAAACACTGTACAAAAACGTCTGTGTGAGGAAGGCCTTAGGGCTCCTCTGCACACTTGCGTTTTTCTTGCACTTTTTTTTCCCACACGAACGCAATTGTCAATGGGACTTTCTAATGTTAAAAACACTGCATAAAATCTCGAGTTTGTGTCTTGCGATCTTTGTGCGATGCGTTTTTAACATTATAAAGTCCCATTGACATTCGCATTAAAAAAAAAAAGCTGCCATATTGCGTGAAAAAAACACAAGTGTGCAAGAGCCCTTACCGCTGTTTTTTAGAAAATGAAATGAACAAAAAAGGTTAAAAAAAAAAAAAAACACATTAATTTTGTTTTGTTTTTTTCTTATCTCAACATTGTTTGCTGTGCAGGATAGAAAGGGTGCTCAACTTATTGTAAGGTAATTATGGATACGATTATACCAAGGGAAGAATATGTAAAAAAGGGGATATTTTTGCCTTTTTTTAATTTATTTTTTAGAAATTTTATTTTACCTTTTTTAAAAGTACTTCAGCGTTAAAAGGGTCATGCGAGTTATATAGCGTGCCCCTCAGCAGGTCCCTCCAAGTTATAAAATAAAGCAGCCAATTCTCATCCCTCCCCATCCGTCTCCTGCCGCCAGCCTGAGCTGTCCAGAATCTTGCTGCTGCGTTCAGCGATTATGGCCGAGGGCTGTCATTGGTTGCAGCAGCAGGTTTACTAGACATCAGTTCCAGCCTGTAAACAAATGTAGTGAAGGCAGGAGCCAGCAGTGAGGACCAAGTGCAATGAGGCGAGTATCAGCAACTTCTGACAGACTTGCCTCTCTTTAGGGTGCCAGCACACGGGCGGATTTTTGCTGTGGAATCCGGAGCGAGCATCCACCTCTGGGTTCCACAGCAAATACCCTCCATAGCATGCGGACGGGCCACGGATTCTGCAGGAAGAGCAGGAGTTTACAATTATATATCATGTCCGATGCATGCAGGCCATCTGCAGTACAAATGAAGCGAACCGAAAGCAAGTACGCACGAATGCCGCTGCCAGGGCCAGGTTCTGCATGCAGAATCCAACCTGCCCGTGTGCATGCAGCCTTAGGCTTAAACCTCCACATGACTTAGGCCGAAGTCTGTCAATGTAGGGTCCAACAATACAAGAGGTCACCTTGTCAAGGCAAATGGGCCCAGACATTTTGATCACTAGGAGCAGATCAGTGGGGTCCACCGCCTGGGAACCATGCCGATCATCTGATGACAAGAAGCTGCAGATGGCCAAAATGCTTACAGTGCTCTTTATAGTACAGCGGATGGGGTAGAGGCGCAGCAACTACACAGCACTAATTGTGACACCTGATACTAACTGCAGCCCCAAGTACACCTGAGTAAATTAACCCATTGTAAATAATGTCAATTGTAGTTGACAGCAGCACTCAGATATACCTCAAATCCTGAGGGGAGGCTCCAAAAACAAAATGCGCGATGCAAGTTTTAAAATGGACCCAGATCCAAAGTTCATAGATCCGACAAGTACATGCAAAGATTAAACCGCATCCGGGGTACAAAAGTAGTAAAATACTCACAGTCCCATGAAAAGTGCTTTGTTCTTTATTAGCTGCACATAAATGAAGACAAAGTTTCGACTGCCTTATGTAGTATTTTTCGAGTGACTTTAAAAAGACCGCATAAGGCAGTCGAAACGTTGTCTTTATTTATGTGCAGCTAATAAAGAACGAAGCACTTTTCATGGGACTGAGTATTTTACTACTTTTGTACCCCGGATGTGGTTCAATCTTTGGATATACTCATTGTAAATAATGTGTCATATTATTATATGTGTCACACACGAGTTCTATGTATCTCGCAGTCACACAGATGTGGCCTAGGGGTGGAATCACATACAGGTTTTCTGGTAGTCCTTGGGTAGGCTCACGCACAACAGGAAAGCTGCTCATTTTCCACAACAGCAGTGACTGCAGACTATCTGCAGCGTCTCACAGCACCAGCAGCGTGGGGAGATTGGAAGAAGTCCCATCCATAAGTGGGCTAAAAAATCTGCAGCGTACATTTACCTGCGGTATGTCAGCCTGCGCTGACAGAAAATGGCCGTTACTTGCACTCCTCAGTCAGTAAGTAACGGCCATTTTCTGTGATTGTTTTTAATTCTTGATTTCCCCTTCTGTGAAGCATTTATATTAGTGTAGGGACCCACCACATGCAAGGAACCGTGAAGTGGTTAGTGGGCTCATGTATCTTGGCCAACATCCAACCAATGCCTTGCATTTGTTATCTATCATTCACATGCAGTGTAGCTTTAAGATTCCAGGGTAGCAGTACCAATGTGGTTCACTGTTGGAAATGCAGGGCAACCCGCCGAATTATCATGGCGTCATTAATAGGTTGCTGGTCTGCATGGTGAACTACATATATCAGAATGGTCTGGCACCCTGTATCCACTATGTGTGGGAGTTTACACCAAGCACCCACCCCCCTCATTATCAGGAGGCAGTGTGAGTGGTTGTTATATCGGTGTCCTGCACAGGTGTTATTGGCTCCTCCATTTGGTAGTCAGCTACCTGCATGGTGAGAGGATGCATCTATATGCACTCCTCACTCACTAAGTAACGGACATTTTCTGTGATTGTTTTTAATTCTTGATTTCCCCTTCTGTGATACATTTATATTAGTGTAGGGACCCACTACAACGCTAGGAACCGTGAAGTGGTTAGTGGGCTGATGTATCTTGGCCAACATCCAACCAATGCCTTGCATTTATTATCTATCATTCACATGCAGCGTGGCATTAAGACTCCAGGGGTAGCCCAGGGTGGCAGTACCAATGTGGTTCACTGTTGGAAATGCAGGGCAACCTGCCGAATTATCATGGCGTCATTAATAGGTTGCTGGTCTGCATGGTGAACTACATATATCAGAATGGTCTGGCACCCTGTATCCACTATGTGTGGGAGTTTACACCAAGCACCCACCCCCCTCATTATCAGGAGGCAGTGTGAGTGGGTGTTATATCGGTGTCCTGCACAGGTGTTATTGGCTCCTCCATTTGGTAGTCAGCTACCTGCATGGTGAGAGGATGCATCTATATGCACTCCTCAGTCAGTAAGTAACAGCCATTTTCTGTGATTGAGTGTAAAACCTTTAGTTTAGGAGGGCGGGACGTCCTGCAGACAAGCCGCACTCCTCTCATGAAGCAGCAGATTGGTGCTGGAGGAGGTCCAGTTCCTCCAAGAGATTGATCAACCCCTCCTGAGAAGGAGAACATCATACCTCATGCCCTATGGAGCTTGGCCTGACAAAAGTGACAACTAGAGTGTGCTGAGAAAAGCAAATAGAAGTCTAATAATAGCCAGAAACTAGATTTACTCAAAGATTCACGCGCCTCTTTTTCCTGAAAATTCACCCGGAATGATTGCTAAACTTTAACCTATTCCTGACATTCACCATCTGGTGACTACACATTGAGTCTCGGGAGCCGAGCCGCTGGACGTGTTGTAAAATATAGCCAACAAGTGGCCGCTGCAGCTGAGATCGCAGACAACTCCAGGTCCACCTGTATGGCCTTATGTATCAGTCAGTGCCGACTGTCCCCCATTTGCCCCATCCCACAACAAGATGACAAGGTGAGGCAAGTGGGGCCTGGGACCTGATGGAAACATTTAGGCCGACCATGAATTTCCTCCTATTAAAAAGATATAAAATAACGATAATAAATAATGATTTAAAAATAATCAGGTGATAATTAGTTCAATTTTCCATTGTGGACTAAGAAAAATTAAAAAATAAGTTTACTACAGTTTTGTTTTATCTAGATTAGCAAACAAACGAAAAAAAAAAAAATATATATATATATATATATATATATATATATATATATATATATATATATATATATATATATGAAGAAATATATTTATTGGCCAAAGGCCCAATGTCCACAAGCGGATTTGATGCGTGGGGTACCCGCGCAGGAGATACGCGAATCAACTTGCCCACAGGGATGCATTAGCGTCCGCAGGACAGTAAAAAGCATGTGGATGTGATTTTTCCCTGGCGTGCGGATTGCAACTCACGGGAAGAAATCACAACATGCTCCATTTCCCTGCTGATCCCATACGGACGGCTTCCATTGAAGTCAATGGAAGCCGTCTGATATGCGGATCGCCCGCAGCTGTCACTGTGGACGGGCCGCGGATCGGTAGGAAAGCAGGAGATATGAAAAAAAGAAAAAGGAGCACTGCGCATGCGCAACAGCCGGAACGTCTGAACACATCCACCATGCTGAAGAAAGAAGATCTGGCCGCGACAGAGACCACCAGCACTGGATCCGGTGGGGTAAGAAAACGTCTTTTCTTCTCCATGTCCGCGGACACGAATGGATACCGCTGAGGGATTCAGCAATGGAATCTGTGCGTGCAAGTGGGCATTGAGCCTTAGGGGGTCCATAAGACCTCTCCTCTACATATAGGGAGCATTATATTGGGGGTCCTGTCTCCAATAAAGAAAGCTGAATGAAAGGTGATGAGAAAGTCAAATGTACCCTATAATGACACTAATAGAAACTGCATCTCACCCTCTAGAAAATAAGCCACAGACAGAAAAATAAAATTGTGGGTTTCAAAGGTTGGTGCCAGAATGCAGATTTAAGGAAAAAACAAAAAGTTACTTGAGAAAGGGGGCGAGGTTATCTCTGAAGCGTTGCTGAATATCAGTTTTTACTGTATTACCGATAACTCTTGTCAATGACTTTATACTGATATGGTGAATATACTGCGTCTCAACTTTATACAGTCATCTAAGGATTTGCTGTAGCATCGATGTGCTGACATGTACGGTCATACGGACACACACACCAGTGTGGAAGGACTGGACTATTTGAGTCTATTATATAAAAATATATTGTTTTGAAGTTAAATTTAAATCCACGCTTCCATTTCTTATATATCTGAACGGCGAGCGGCGTTTAGAGATTGTAATTTGCAAAGTGACAGTGAGGTGCAGTTTTCCTACTGCTCCAAACTAAACAGCTGGCTCTTTTTAAGTTTCTAAGGCCGCTCTCACACATTTAAGTGGCAATGAGCTGCAATTTAAAACAGCGCTTTGCCGCAATTTTACTTTCGCTTTTGGCCGCAGCCAGCGTATTTTGGCGCACCGCATCATTGTGACGGGTGAGGAGGTGCGCTAAACAGACAAATGTAGAGCAAACTGCGCTCGAAAAATCGCAGCGTAGAAAAGACTCGTCCAGCGCTGTGACTGAACACATGTCTGCGAGGCCCCACTCTTTTCAATGGGAACGTTATACCGCGATTAACACGGTGTTCAAAACACTGCGTTAATCACGGTAAAAAGCGCCTGTATGAGAGGAGCCTAAATATTATTATACTCCCTTACAGGCCAACAATGCCAGAGTGTCAGTCCACAAGACCTACCTTTCGTGGGTACACCAATCCAGTTGAGGTATCTGGTTAGCTTCTTTGACATGTAGGTCTTCCCTCTAGCAGGCAAACCGATCATTACAATCAGAGTCGGAGAGTTTGTCATGTATGAAGCCCAAGCTGAGGAGCAAATAGAAATATTACCTTTAAATATATTAACCTTTCCCTGTTAGGCGGGGCTCACATGACCAGGTCGGATTCGGCATGCGTTAGGCTCGAAGTGGTTTCCGTCTCTGAACCCAGCCGATGACCCTGCATACCTCCTATTACTCTACTGCGGATGACTGCGGAGGCTCACAGGCGATCATATTAAATACAGGGTTTTTTTCTTGTTTGTATTACCCGTGCCATCACTTAACTATGACGTGGGTACCCGCAGCCCATACGCAATGTTAATTGCATATGGGCTGCAGGTCAGAAACCATCATTGACCTCAATGGAGGCTATCCACAAGGATCCCATGGCAAAATACAGAATGCTTTGATTTTTCTTCTGAGCAAAGAATATGCAATTTGTATCTATGAGTGTGAACAAAAAATCAAATATACATGTTTTTTAATGCCTGCGTTTTACCGTGGAATCCGCAATTCAAATCCATTCGTAAGAGACCAGCCTTAAAGGGAACCAGTCAGCTACTTCATGCAGCCCTTGCAGAATGCAGTTGTGATTGGCAGGCTGTTTTGAACACAGTGTCCCTTATTTATGTCTATGGAGCCATATGGTCAAACTCACAGTTTAATTCTTGTCCAACGCTGTGAAGAAAGAGTCTGATGTAGTCCAAAATATGCAGGTGCCTCCGTCGACCAGTCACTGGTTGACAGATTTCTTCCTATGCACAGTAATAGGGAGAAAGCTGTCAATCAGCGGTGGGTAAAAATCTACATTACATTAATGCAGCGGACTCCTCTTTCTTCTTCCACAGCATTAGACATGCATTGCCAGGATTTAACAGCGCGACACCATAATCATAAATAACACACACCATTTAAAAGAGCCTGTCGGTGACTACTGCAGGCATCTCTCAGAGAGGGCAGCATGAGCTAGCAGACAGGTTGTCTCTAAAGAATGACTACTATACATTATAAACACAAAAACCAGCCCGCAGCCCTAGTCCGCAAGATGGTCAGAGAGATTAGATATCAGCATGAGAGTCTGGCATGTAAGTGAGCGATACTAAGAATTTCTGGCTCATGTAACTGCGTAAACAGAAGATGAGCAAAGAAAAACAGAAAAATCCCAACATTTCACAAGAGCCGCAGCAGTAAAGTCAATACTTACAGCACTTTTTCTCTGTGCTTCTAGCTGGCAACTTGCCCCCAGCACTGTTGAACTGTCCGGGGTCCTGATCCCTCTCCTCCGACATGACAGCAGCCGCCACTCACTTGTTATGGGAAGAAGGCGTCGCTATCAGCAAGACGTTCCACAGGCTGCAAGAAGAAGTGACAATTAGCAACTAGTACAACTCGTACCGTCCGGGCACGGCGGGTGCCATCTGACAGCTCTATGCTGACCTGACACGTCACACCTG
This sequence comes from Eleutherodactylus coqui, assembly GCF_035609145.1. Taxonomy (NCBI): domain Eukaryota; kingdom Metazoa; phylum Chordata; class Amphibia; order Anura; family Eleutherodactylidae; genus Eleutherodactylus; species Eleutherodactylus coqui. Next base: position 140,033,804 of record NC_089840.1, on the reverse strand, counting down.
TGCTCAGAGTGCGCAGTGTCCCAATATCTCTCTGGTTACAAAATACACCGCAGGGCATCTACGGATTGTACGGTGGGGGGAAAGAGTCTACGCGCCCCGGTACAAGGCCGGGTTAAAGAATCAGACAAAAAGGAGTCATTTCAGATTTATGTCCCCTTCAGTGTGACCCGTTAGCTGATCAATTCCATCAAAAAATAAACAAAACTTTTTTAGGGTGGAAAAAACTAAAAATAAGTCTAAAAAACGTGGCTGCATAAGTGTGAGCATGCCGATCCTCTCAGGGGGCACAATCCAGCGCCACTAGGAGCTTCCCGATAAGGAGATGAAAGACTGAAGAGGGTCCTCATAGAGCAGCCACCGCAGAGTATCAGCTACTACGTCATCAGAGGGGCTACTCCCACCCATGGAGCCCCGCAGAACAGGTAAGGCCGCCCTCACACCGGCGCTGGGAGCAGCTCAAGGTTTCCGTCTCTCTGCTCCGGTTTTGGAGGAGAGAAACGGGAATAAGATGGAAAAAATGGATGTTCCACCCCTCCTCCCCTCTTGATTTCCAATAGGATTTCAATAGAGCGAAAAGTAATGGTAACGGCTTCACCTCTTTCTACTCCGTCAGGTTTCCGTTTTATGAGAAAACAACGTTGCAGACTGCGCTATTCTCCAATCCAAAAAGAAACGAAAACCGAACGGACGTCAGAGGAAGCCTTTCCGGTGTTCTCCAGTTTCAGGCGGCGCTCACATCGGCGCTGGAGCCTCTGCTGAGAGGTTGTGTCGCGGATATGGCACAAAACACCGGAACAAACCACTGGTAAACCGCCGGACAGCCGAGCGGAAACCAAACTGACTCCATTGCAGTCCGTTCAGCTCCGCCATAAGACAGACCCGTTGAGCCTCGGGATTCTCCGCAACTGCTCGCCAAACGCCGCTGTTCACACTGAGCGGTTCCCAGTGATGTCACCACCGGCTCGCCGCGCGCGTGCAGCAGATTCATCTCTGACTCCATCAACCAGAACTGTTTAGTCGCCGTGTAAGCGAATGTGAAAGACTAAACAAACGCGGTTAAAACGGAACGATCAGTGAACGCGCCAACAATGAGGTTTATACCTGCAGAAAACGTACGTCAGGCGAGAAGCGAACGGCTCCCGTCCGTCATCGGCCCGCGTTCAGACGAACAATTCTCACTCACTTTCGCTTGTTTGACGTTCCGTCTAATCGTACCCTCATTTCAGTTTCTGTCCTCGGAAGCCCTGACCGACCTACCATGTACAGGTAGGTCAGGCAGCACCCTGTACACACTAGCCCTTTATGAACGCCGGTACCGCAGCAGTGACCGGCCACATCCCCAGGCTCTCACCGGCGCTCTCCTCGGACGCCTCACTCACTCGTTGTCCCGGTCACACAGGTGGGAGCTCCGCTGAAGGAGAAGGACGCGGCACCGGCTCCGGCGTGACGTCACAGGGGGCGGGGAGTGACGCCGCGGACTCCCTGTTTAGTAAGGGCAGCTCGGCCCCACCACACGGCGTCCGGCCGCCTGCGCTGCATATACATGTGGAGGCTCGGCGTGCCCCGTGTATGCCCGGTTTGTCATGCTGGAAGCGATCACCGCGGCCGCCCGTAGCCGTGACTACGTAACTTATTTATTGGGGAATGCCCTCATTACTAAAAGCCCCGACTGACGGAATGGTGACGGGACGGCTGCTGAATGTTCCCTGTCAAATGATGCCACAAAGTAGTGGGAGAACTCTGTAAGTGCCCACAAGCAACATGGCGGCCCGAGCCTCGCATCGGCTCCTCAAGGCTGCCCCTAAGAAAGTTTGCGCTCATTACATATCGCCCGCCCCTGACGCTTAATTGGTTCTCTCAGGTGGTGTTGCAGAAGAGGTATGTACCGAACAGCCAATCAGCTTGAAGGAAGGTGTTCCTGCAGCACCATGGTAACGGGCTGCGGACTACGCCGAATCACGTGTTATGTGTCTGCCGCCCGTCTGCTGCTGTTGACGGAAGCGAAGGGTGAAGCCGAAAATATGACGTCTCTAAAAAATACTCTGATATGATTGAAGTCTCCACTGCAGAGAACATCAAAAGTACCCAACAAAATGCTGTGGCGCGCTGCACTAGTTTGTTCAGCAAAATGCGAGCAAGCTGATGGATCCCCTTAAAATTCTGCAGGGACTGCGGGCGTCCATCATGTTGGCACTTCCATTATATTCATCATGCAGCTCCTACGACTCAGCAGAACACGGTCCGGTCACCTCTGCGTTCCGTTCAGACCCCGGCGCAGATCCAAGATGAAATAGCAGAGTGCACCGAGCTATTGCGTCCGGTACAATGCCAGAAGCCGGAGGGACTCCATTATAGTTTGCGGGGTTCAGTCAGCGCTGTTCGGCTCCGGCACGCATCAGAAGCAGCGGTTCCCGTATTTTTGTTGTTTGGCCTGAACACAGAGCCAAACAACAGAAATGACCAGAAGTGAATGGAGCCTGAGGGCTCCCTCACACTGGAGATCGCAATATCGCGGCGAGAAAATCGCGGCAAAATCACAGTTCTGTTCAGACAATTTTGGAGCGTCAGCAAGTCTTTTTCCTGGGAAAAATCATGCATCGCAGCCGTCCGCGACGTTAGTGCGCAAAAAAACAGGAGTTTCTAATGTTAAAATTGCATTGCACGAAAATTGGAAGTTCGTGTGTTGCAATGCCATAAAACGAAGGCTCCATAGGGAAGCATGGGAGATGAAAAGAAGCAAAACGCAGAAAAATAAGACCTGTTGTGGCGACCAATTTGGTGATTTGGCCATGATTTTATCGTGGCAAAATTGTGATCACCAGTGTGAAGGAGCCCTAAGTCGCCCTTCACACAGGCGTATGCATATTTGCACGAGCCTGAGCACAGCGGATATGCAGACTGGACAGTGTTTTTTTGCGCACACATCGGCGTATTTTACTGTAGTTTTTTGCAACGGCAAGGCATGTTCATTCGCGCGCAGCAAACAAAAATGCACCAATTGAAATGGCTAATTAGTCCAATGAGTTTGAGATGTGTTGTTTTGCCAGCACAATCACACCGTATTTCACACATCTCCTACTGGAGATGCCAGTCAGCATGTAATAAACTCCCCACCATCCACGACTTTTTTACTGCTAAATCTTTAAATCTGCTAGCTCTCACAGAAACGTGTATACAGCAGTCTGACACGGCCTCCCCTGCTGCACTGTCCTACAATGGCCTGCAGTTCTCCCATACCCCGAGACCAGATGACAGGCGTGGCGGAGGAGTAGGTGCTCTTCTCTCCCTGAAATGCACCTACCAGGTCATCCCCCCTGTACCCTCACTCACTTTTCCATCATTTGAAGTACATACGCTATGGCTTTTCCGCCCGCTGTCCATGCGAGTAGCAGTTATCTATCGCCCCCCAAGTGCTGCTCGCCTGTTTTTGGACCACTTTGCTGCCTGGCTCCCCCATTTCCTATCCTGTGAAATTCCAACCCTCATCTTAGGTGATTTTAACATCCCCACTAATGACCCCAACTCCCCATCTGCCTCTCAGCTTCTTTCACTCACCTCCTCCCTTGGTCTCTCTCAACTCACAGCCTCTCCCACTCACAAGGATGGCAATACTCTGGATCTGGTCTTCCTCCGGCTCTGCTCTGCTGCCAACTTCACTAACTCCCCTCTCCCGCTCTCGGATCATAACCTCCTCTCTTTCTCTGTCACGCTCCCTAACATCTCTCCAGACCCACCTACCTACAGTACCTACAGGAACCTTAAGGCCATTCACACCCAGAACTTTGCTGAATCCCTACAGTCCTCTCTGTCCCCCATCTCTCTCCTCACCTGCCCCAACCTGGCTGCCGCTCACTACAACACCGCTCTCAAACATGCCCTGGATGAAGCGGCGCCCCCCCCAGGACCCGAGCGATCCGATGTAGACCACGGCAACCCTGGCTCATGCCTCAAACGCACTTCATCCGGCGGTGCTCTAGAAGTGCTGAACGGCTGTGGAGGAAATCGCAAACGTCCGCAGACTTCCTCCACTACAAATTCATGCTCAGAACCTACAACCTCGCCCTCCACCGCGCCAAACAAGTCTATTTCACCTCTCTAGTCTCCTCACTATCCCACAACCCTAAACGGCTCTTTGATACTTTTCACTCCCTTCTCAGCCCTAAACCACAGCCCCCGGTGACGGATCTCAGTGCCAAAGAGCTGGCTGCTTACTTCAAAAAGAAAATTGATGACATCCATCAGGAAATAACTTTCCAACCCCAGACTAGCCCTAACCCTAGTCTTGTCAGCACTGCATCTAGCTCCTGCTCACTGTCTGTACTCAGACCAGCGACAGAGGAAGAAGTCTCTAAATTGCTCTTCTCTGCTCGCCCCACCACCTGCACTAGCGACCCCCTCCCCTCACACCTCCTCCGTTCCCTCTCCCCAGTGGTCATCTCCCATCTCACCACTATATTCAACCTCTCTCTGACCTCTGGCATCTTTCCCTCTTCTTTCAAACACGCCATCATATCCTCACTGCTAAAGAAGCCGACTCTGGACGCGACTGATGCTGCCAACTACCGACCCATCTCAAACCTCCCCTTCATCTCCAAACTACTAGAACGGCTGGTTTACTCCCGCCTTGTAAGCTACCTATCAGAGCACTCTCTCCTAGACCCCCTACAGTCTGGCTTTCGACCTCAACACTCGACAGAAACTGCCCTTACAAGGGTATCCAATGACCTACTGACAGCCAAATCGAGGGGCGATTACTCCCTACTGATCCTCCTCGACCTCTCCGCAGCATTTGACACTGTTGACCACAAACTCCTCCTCAGTATGCTACGCTCCATTGACCTAAAGGATACTGCCCTCTCCTGGTTCTCTTCCTACCTATCTGACCGCTCTTTCAGTGTCTCCTTTGCTGGCTCTACCTCCCCTCCTCTTCCCCTTGCTGTTGGGGTCCCCCAGGGCTCTGTCCTCGGCCCCCTTCTTTTCTCTATCTACACAGCCCCTATTGGACAAACCATCAAGAGATTTGGCCTCCAATACCACCTGTATGCTGATGACACCCAGCTATACACCTCTTCCCGTGACATCTCTGCACCTTTACTCCAAAACATCACTAACTGTCCGCTGTCTCTAACACCATGTCCTCTCTCTACCTAAAACTAAACCTCTCTAAAACTGACCTGCTGGTATTTCCACCCTCCACTAACTTACCTCCTCCTGACATCTCCATCTCAGTGTGTGGCGCCACCATAACTCCTAGACAACATGCCCGCTGCCTTGGAGTCATATTTGATTCTGATCTCTCTTTTACCCCCTACATCCAATCTCTGGCCCGAACATGTCAGCTGTACCTCAAGAACATCGCAAGAATCCGCTCTTTTCTCACTGTGGACACGCTAAAAACGCTTACTGTTGCCCTCATCCACTCCCGGCTCGATTATTGCAACTCGTTGCTGATCGGCCTCCCCTGCACCAGACTCTACCCTCTCCAATCAATCCTGAATGCGGCAGCCAGGCTCATCTTCCTGTCCAGCCGCTACTCGGACGCCTCTGCCCTGTGCCGGTCACTGCACTGGCTGCCCGTTAAATACAGAATTCAATTTAAACTCGCCACCTTCATCCACAAAGCCCTCCACAGTGCAGCGCCCCCTTATATCGCCTCCCTCATCTCAATCCATCAACCAGCCCGGGCTCTCCGCTCTGCTAACGAAACCAGATTGAGCACCCCTTTGATTCGAACTTCTCGTTCCCGCCTCCAAGACTTCTCCAGAGCAGCACCGGTCCTCTGGAACACACTACCAAAGGCTACCCGGGCAATCCAGGACTAGCAGAACTTCAGGCATGCTCTAAAAACGCACCTCTTCAGGGAGGCATACCGAATTCCCTAAACAAACCCCTCTGTACTCCGCCTGATAACATGCACCCTGACCTACTGACTGCAATCCCTGCTAGCCATCATAAGCCGCTCCTGCAGTCATACTGTTTCTGCCGTCACACGGCTAAATGTCTGACCATTGTCTATGTGTATAACATCGCTCACTCTCCACCTCGCCATACCGTGCACATCTCCAGCTCCTTTACCTTCTGTATCACCCCACTATTCGTAGTATGTAAGCTCGTTGGAGCAGGACCCGCACCCCTATTGTTTCCATCAATTGATTACTTTGTAACCGTGGTTCTGTAATGTTTGTACTTTTGTCTTTCTGTATCCCCTGTCTATGTAAGCGCTGCAGAATATGTTGGCGCTATACAAATAAAGTTTATTATTATTATTACTGCACATGTATATTTTGCATATGTACATGTGAACGAAGCCATTGAAATCAGCGTGTTCTTTTCAGTACGTACTGCATTTGCAAATACGCTGTGTCAAAAACGTGGTACCACGTTTTTGACAGCGCTAAGCGCAAGCCCTAGCTACACTAAAAAAAATCAATACTCACGTAGCTGGCCCAGTTCAGGTCCCTTCTGCTGCTCTCCGGGCTGGCTGCCGGGTATTCGTCAAGCTGACAAAGCATCTATTGGTAGTGATGGGGTTTGAAGAGATTGCGCTGATTAGTTCCTTGAGCACTGGCTCAACCAATCAGAGCCAGCACTCGATGAACCAATCCCAGCCATTCAATGAATGGCTGAGATTGGTGCATCCAGCACTGGTGCTGATTGGCTGAGCCCGCGGCTCAGCCCACAGCTCAGCCAATCAGAGCAATCTCTTGCTGGAGGCATCCTGTTACCATCAAGAGATGCTCTGTCGGCAATGATAAGTGCCTGAGAGCCTGGAGGGACGCCGGAGAACAGCGGGAGGTACCCGGACGGCTCCTGTTAAGTGAGTATTGCTTTTTGTTTTCAGCTTCCTTAGCTGCGTTATCAGCTGTTCTGAAAACGCTGGCAAAATGCATGCCGGCGCTGCTGAAACCGCAGTAAACGCAGTGTGGAAAAATGCTGCGTTTCTGCAAACACCTGTGTGAGGGAGGCCTTAGGCACACTAAGGTTTTTTTTAATTTCTGTGTGTAGTCCAATTAGAAACCGGTCTCCTCACGAGTGGCAGACGGACCCATACATTCAATGTGGCAGCACACGACAGACATGGACTGCCTGAAAAGAATTGTTGCATGCGCTATTCTGATCCGTTTTACAGATAACACGCTTCTATCCGAGTCAATGGGGATAGAAAAATACAAAAAAAAGATAATTGGGCGTGACTCTGTTTTTTTGCTAACGTAAAAACTGACGACACATAGGGTAAAAAAAGGGACACACGGACTGAAAATAGACCAAAAAAGAGGCCACTGAGGAAAAAAAGTCCCTTTATTTGCAAACGCAAGTGAGCACTTAGCCGTAGGCCAAGCTCACACAAGAGTACGCACACCTTAGCCCCGCAATCACGCTGCATGTTTGCGTAACGGAAACATACTTTCGCCAGCTCCAGCGTGTATTTGTGTGCAGAAATGCAATGTGATTGTCTATTTCTGTCCAGCTTTTCTGCGTATGTAGTGCGCATTTACGCAAGCCCATTGATTTTAATGGGCTCTATTCACTGCGTAATACACTTGTATGAACGAGCCCTTATGGCAGTAACAACGCACATGTGCATGAAGCCTTACATGTGCTGTTTTTGTGGTGTTTTACTTCAAAATTCTTGTTTCATTGGTGATTTTATGCAAAAGCGTGGCATTAGAAAACTGGTTACCCAAAATTGCATCGCCACAAAAATGGCACCTTGAAATATGCGCTTAACTGTTGCTTGAAATATCCTAATCTTATTGTGCTCATAGCATGGTGGTAATGTGCAGTAAAACCTATGCAGTTTTAGGGTACAGCCATATGGAGCAGCTTTACCGCAAATTGGCGCAGTTTTCAAATTGTTAAAGGTGTTGTCCCAGATTAAGAGATAAATGTCTGTATTAATATCCTCTCAGTTAAAAAAAGGAAAGCACTCGAGGTCAACAAGATTAAGAGCATAAAATTAGTAAATTAGAACTAACATGTATACAGCAGCCTTACCTCCCTCCCTAACTTATCAGAATTTTTAATTACTACATTTTTGTTCTTTTTTATCATAAAATTATTTTAATTCCTGTCCCATGGCGTACTGAAAATCACCCAAAACATGAGCTCAAGAGCTAATGGGGTAAAAGGATGGATTAGGTATCATACACTTCAACCACTCAATATCGTCTTGATTTACACAGCTTTCCTGATGCAAAACATTTTTTGCCCTTCAAAAAAACCGTAAAATAAAAGCCACCGTTTTTTTAAAAACCTTTTTCGGCCATTTTTGGGTGCATTTTGTTTCTACAGCTTACACACTGCAACAAAAATTACATGATAACTATATTCTATGGGTCAGTACAATCATTACAATACTAAATTTATGTAGTTTTTTTTTTTGCTGTGCTACTTTTATTTTTTTCAGAGATATTTCATTTTTTTTTATTATTTTCTGCCGCCACTTTTTTACTTTTCCATCCACATAGTTGTGCCGGGCTTATTTTTTGCATCCTGTAGTTTCTATTGGTACTATTCTGGAGTTCATATAACTTTTTGATCACTTTTTATTACATTTTTACTTGGAGATGCTGTGGGGAAAAAACTTAATTCTTGCGTTCTTTATTTTTTTCTTTTCTGACGACGTTCCCTGTGCAGGGTAAATAATGCATTACTTTGACACATTGGATTTTTAAGGACCCAGTGATACAAAATATGTTTCTTTTTAAAATCACTGAAAAGAACTAAAAATTTACTTTTATTAATTAAATATTAAAATCTAAATGTCGTGTACACATACAAGTATCAATATAAAGAAACAAAAAATACATACACCAAGTATCACATCAAAAGGTAAGTCCCCAATAGTTGATTACTTCCTTGGGACTATACTGCGTGACTTTGCTTATATACAACTACATGGTAGTTCCTCCCCGCTCTCCCTCGCGGCGGCCCCCGAATCTTTAAGGACGAGCAGGGAGATACTCGTCTAAGGCACATTACTCGAACGAGTAGTACCTTAGCAAGTATACTCGCTCATCCTTAATTATGACACCTAGCAGCCTTTGTGACATAGACAAAAGGTCGCTGTGTTTATGGCTCTTTTCTGTTTAATGCATTGCAGTAAAATATTGCGCAGTTTTTCAGGATCCTCCGTCATAATTATTTTTTTTTAAAAGCGTATTAAAAACAAGGGAGTCACTGGGAAAAAACAGTTCATTAAAAGAAGGGTTTAAAGATTGCTGAACGACGAGGGTCTCTTCACTGTCTGCCAGCCTTCCCGTTCTCAAGGACGTCAGATCTGCAGGAAATGACGAGAAATCAGCAGGTTAACAGTCACATCCCACCAGTATTACTGATTCCTAGATCCGCTCAACCCACTTACAATGACCACTACTCCCCCAACCAGGTCAGAAGAATTATGCATGCATCTATACATGCATCTATGCATACATACATGCATCTATGCATGCATACATGCATGTGTGCATCTATGCATGCATGTACGTGTGCATGTACACGCATGCGTGCATCTATACATAAATGCATGCATACGCACGTACGCATACAGGCATGCATGTACGCATAAGGCACGCGTGCACGTACGCATAAGGCACGCGTGCACGTACGCATACAGGCACGCGTGCACGTACGCATACAGGCACGCGTGCACGTACGCATACAGGCACGCGTGCACGTACGCATACAGGCACGCGTGCACGTACGCATACAGGCACGCGTGCACGTACGCATACAGGCACGTACGCATACAGGCACGCATGCATGTACGCATACAGGCACGTACGCATGCATGTACGCATACAGGCACGTACGCATGCATGTACGCACAAGGCACGTACGCATGCATGTACGCACAAGGCACGTACGCATGCCTGTACGCACAAGGCACGTACGCATGCCTGTACGCACAAGGCACGTACGCATGCCTGTACGCACAAGGCACGTACGCATGCCTGTACGCACAAGGCACGCATGCCTGTACGCACAAGGCACGCCTGTACGCACAAGGCACGCCTGCACGCACAAGGCATGCAGGCACGCATGTACGCATACAGGCAGGCACGCACAAGGCATGCATGCATGTACGCATACAGGCATGTACGCATACAGGCACGCATGCATGTACACATGAGCAGATGCAAGCAATGAAAAATTTGGCAGATGCAGCAGCTTACCTCGCCGAGTGACGTCACGTGATGTCCTAGCGAAGCGAAATTCCTCTCCAGAAGAGTCGTCCTCTCCAAAAGGCGGGGGTCAAATGTGAGATCAGCACCTAAAACGGCAATCTCCGGTTCCGTACGTTGTACAAAACGCAGCCAAATGTCAGGTTCCTCTCCACACGAGTCGTCCTGTGGAAAACGGAGAGCATATCACCACATGCAAGCAAAAATGCACATATCTGGTGATGCAGGAGAAAACCGGCAAATATGCGCATATCAGCAGATGCAAGTGAACACCTGCGAATATGCGCCAAGTATGCGCATATCAGCAGATGGAAGCGAAAACCTGCAAATATGCGCCAAATATGCGCATATCAGCAGATGCAAGCGAACACCTGCAAATATGCGCCAAATATGCGCATATCAGCAGATGCACGCGATCAAAATTTGGGCAGATGCAGCAGCTTACCTCGCCGAGTGATGTCAGATGGTGTCCGAGCGAAGCGAAATTCTTCTCGAAACGTGTCCAAACGTCAGGATCCTCTCCACACGTTATTTTGCAATAAGGCGCACAAATCTGCAAAAAAAGACAGGTTGCGTCAGGTGGCGTCGCGCAAATCTCAGGTGACGTACTCACCACACGTAGCGCACAAATCTTGGGTGTTGTCTCCACACGTAGCAGCGCACAGCGCACAAATCTCAGGTAATCGCGTCTCCACACGTAGCAGCGCACAGCGCACAAATCTCAGGTAATCGCGTCTCCACACGTAGCAGCGCACAGCGCACAAATCTCAGGTAACCGCATCTCCACACGTAGCAATGCAGCGGCATGCTGGGGATCGTGCTCGTGGACAATGCAGCGGCGACAATGCATGCAGCGGCATGCTGGGGATCGCGGAGACAATGCAGCGGCATGCTGGACAATGCAGCGGCGACAATGCATGCAGCGACATGCTGGGGATCGCGGCGACAATGCAGCGGCATGCTGGGGATCGCGGAGACAATGCAGCGGCATGCTGGGGATCGCGGAGACAATGCAGCGGCATGCTGGGGATCGCGGAGACAATGCAGCGGCATGCTGGGGATCGCGGAGACAATGCAGCGGCATGCTGGGGATCGCGCTCGTGGACAATGCAGCGGCGACAATGCATGCAGCGACATGCTAGGGATCGCGGCGACAATGCAGCGGCATGCTGGGATGCAGCGGCATGCTGGGGATCGCGCTCGTGGACAATGCAGCGGCATGCTGGGGATCGCGCTCGTGGACAATGCAGCGGCATGCTGGGGATCGCGCTCGTGGACAATGCAGCGGTGACAATGCAGCGGCATGCTGGGGATCGCGCTCGTGGACAATGCAGCGGCATGCAGAATTGGCCGCCTCTCCGCCAATGCGCGCAGGGGAAGTAAGAGCGCAATTAAATGAGCAGATGCAGCAGCTTACCTTGGCTTTTAGTAGTCCTGTGTAAAACGTCCGCTGGCAAATCCACTTGCGCAAAAGATGTAAAACTTCCGCTGGCAAATCCACTTGCGCAAAAGAAATAATCACCTTTGGCAAAAGCACAAAAAATACCTGCCAAAAAGCACAAAAAATACCTGCCAAATCAATAACTGTCTGTGCACACACACGAGTGGCATGTAAACCGCGGGCAAGGCACAATCCTGTGTGCACACGAGTGCATGGCAAGGCACTGAGCACGTGAAAGCGCGGGCAAAGCACAATCCTGTGCACGGCAATGCGCGGGCACGCCGCTGTTGGCTGAATCGGCCGCACAGGAGAACTCAGGCAGCACAATCCTGTGCACGGCCATGCGCGGGCACGCCGCTGTGTCACGTGGTGCCGATTCCAGCCAGCTGATTGGCTGAATCGGCCGCACAGGAGAACTCAGGCCTCTTTTGGTAATATGCGTCCGGGGAAGAAGGCGTCCTGCAACACACTGACGTCACAGTGTGCGCGGGAGATCATCGCTGCTGGAGGGCGCCGGGAACAGGAGGAGCGGAGCATCCACAAGGTAAGTATATGGGTCTGGGGTGGGGGTCCGCTGTGAGGGGGCAGGTAATGCTGGGAGGGGGGAGGCACCTGTGTGTGGGGCAGGTAATGCTGGGGGGGGGAGCATCTGTGTGTGGGGCAGGTAATGCTGGGGGGGGAGCATCTGTGTGTGGGGCAGGTAATGCTGGGGGGGGAGCATCTGTGTGTGGGGCAGGTAATGCTGGGGGGGGGGCATCTGTGTGTGGGGCAGGTAATGCTGGGGGGGGGGCATCTGTGTGTGGGGCAGGTAATGCTGGGGGAAAGGCATCTGTGTGTGGGGCAGGTAATGCTGGGGGGGGGGGCATCTGTGTGTGGGGCAGGTAATGCTGGGGGGGGGGCATCTGTGTGTGGGGCAGGTAATGCTGGGGGGGCATCTGTGTGTGGGGCAGGTAATGCTGGGGGGGGGCGGCGGTACCTGTGTGTGGGGCAGGTAATGCTGGGGGGGGGGCATCTGTGTGTGGGGCAGGTAATGCTGGGGGAAAGGCATCTGTGTGTGGGGCAGGTAATGCTGGGGGGGGGGCATCTGTGTGTGGGGCAGGTAATGCTGGGGGGGGCATCTGTGTGTGGGGCAGGTAATGCTGGGGGGGGGGGCGGCGGTACCTGTGTGTGGGGCAGGTAATGCTGGGGGGGGAGCATCTGTGTGTGGGGCAGGTAATGCTGGGGGGGGGGGGCATCTGTGTGTGGGGCAGGTAATGCTGGGGGAAAGGCATCTGTGTGTGGGGCAGGTAATGCTGGGGGGGGGCATCTGTGTGTGGGGCAGGTAATGCTGGGGGAAAGGCATCTGTGTGTGGGGCAGGTAATGCTGGGGGAAAGGCATCTGTGTGTGGGGCAGGTAATGCTGGGGGGGGCATCTGTGTGTGGGGCAGGTAATGCTGGGGGGGGGCATCTGTGTGTGGGGCAGGTAATGCTGGGGGGGGGCATCTGTGTGTGGGGCAGGTAATGCTGGGGGGGGGGGCATCTGTGTGTGGGGCAGGTAATGCTGGGGGAAAGGCATCTGTGTGTGGGGCAGGTAATGCTGGGGGGGGCATCTGTGTGTGGGGCAGGTAATGCTGGGGGGGGCATCTGTGTGTGGGGCAGGTAATGCTGGGGGGGGCATCTGTGTGTGGGGCAGGTAATGCTGGGGGGGGGGGGGCGGCGGTACCTGTGTGTGGGGCAGGTAATGCTGGGGGGGGAGCATCTGTGTGTGGGGCAGGTAATGCTGGGGGGGAGCATCTGTGTGTGGGGCAGGTAATGCTGGGGGGGCATCTGTGTGTGGGGCAGGTAATGCTGGGGGAAAGGCATCTGTGTGTGGGGCAGGTAATGCTGGGGGGGGGGCATCTGTGTGTGGGGCAGGTAATGCTGGGGGGGGGGGCATCTGTGTGTGGGGCAGGTAATGCTGGGGGGGGGGGGCATCTGTGTGTGGGGCAGGTAATGCTGGGGGGGGGCATCTGTGTGTGGGGCAGGTAATGCTGGGGGGGGCATCTGTGTGTGGGGCAGGTAATGCTGGGGGGGGCATCTGTGTGTGGGGCAGGTAATGCTGGGGGAAAGGCATCTGTGTGTGGGGCAGGTAATGCTGGGGGGGGGCATCTGTGTGTGGGGCAGGTAATGCTGGGGGAAAGGCATCTGTGTGTGGGGCAGGTAATGCTGGGGGGGGCATCTGTGTGTGGGGCAGGTAATGCTGGGGGGGGCATCTGTGTGTGGGGCAGGTAATGCTGGGGGGGGCATCTGTGTGTGGGGCAGGTAATGCTGGGGGAAAGGCATCTGTGTGTGGGGCAGGTAATGCTGGGGGAAAGTCATCTGTGTGTGGGGCAGGTAATGCTGGGGGAAAGGCATCTGTGTGTGGGGCAGGTAATGCTGGGGGAAAGGCATCTGTGTGTGGGGCAGGTAATGCTGGGGGGGGGCATCTGTGTGTGGGGCAGGTAATGCTGGGGGGGGCATCTGTGTGTGGGGCAGGTAATGCTGGGGGGGGGGGGGGGCGGCGGTACCTGTGTGTGGGGCAGGTAATGCTGGGGGGGGAGCATCTGTGTGTGGGGCAGGTAATGCTGGGGGGGGGGGGGCGGCGGTACCTGTGTGTGGGGCAGGTAATGCTGGGGGGGGAGCATCTGTGTGTGGGGCAGGTAATGCTGGGGGAAAGTCATCTGTGTGTGGGGCAGGTAATGCTGGGGGGGGGGCATCTGTGTGTGGGGCAGGTAATGCTGGGGGAAAGGCATCTGTGTGTGGGGCAGGTAATGCTGGGGGGGGCATCTGTGTGTGGGGCAGGTAATGCTGTGGGGGGGGCATCTGTGTGTGGGGCAGGTAATGCTGTGGGGGGGGCATCTGTGTGTGGGGCAGGTAATGCTGGGGGGGGCATCTGTGTGTGGGGCAGGTAATGCTGGGGGGGGCATCTGTGTGTGGGGCAGGTAATGCTGGGGGGGGCATCTGTGTGTGGGGCAGGTAATGCTGGGGGGGGGGCATCTGTGTGTGGGGCAGGTAATGCTGGGGGGGGGCATCTGTGTGTGGGGCAGGTAATGCTGGGGGGGGCATCTGTGTGTGGGGCAGGTAATGCTGGGGGGGGCATCTGTGTGTGGGGCAGGTAATGCTGGGGGGGGGCATCTGTGTGTGGGGCAGGTAATGCTGGGGGGGGCATCTGTGTGTGGGGCAGGTAATGCTGGGGGGGGGGCATCTGTGTGTGGGGCATCTGTGTGTGGGGCAGGTAATGCTGGGGGGGGCATCTGTGTGTGGGGCAGGTAATGCTGGGGGGGGGCATCTGTGTGTGGGGCAGGTAATGCTGGGGGGGGGCACCTGTGTGTGGGGCAGGTAATGCTGGGGGGGGGGGGCACCTGTGTGTGGGGCAGGTAATGCTGGGGGGGGGCACCTGTGTGTGGGGCAGGTAATGCTGGGGGGGGGGCACCTGTGTGTGGGGCAGGTAATGCTGGGGGGGGGGGCACCTGTGTGTGGGGCAGGTAATGCTGGGGGGGGGGCACCTGTGTGTGGGGCAGGTAATGCTGGGGGGGGGGGGCACCTGTGTGTGGGGCAGGTAATGCTGGGGGGGGGGGCACCTGTGTGTGGGGCAGCTAATGCTGGGGGGGTGGCACCTGTGTGTGGGGCAGCTAATGCTGGGGGGGGGGGTGGCACCTGTGTGTGGGGCAGGTAATTCTGGGGGGGGGGGGGTGGCACCTGTGTGTGGGGCAGGTAATTCTGGGGGAAAGGCATCTGTGTGTGGGGCAGGTAATGCTGGGGGGGGGGGGTGGCACCTGTGTGTGGGGCAGGTAATGCTGGGGGGGGGGGGTGGCACCTGTGTGTGGGGCAGGTAATGCTGGGGGGGGGGGGTGGCACCTGTGTGTGGGGCAGGTAATGCTGGGGGGGGGGGGGGGTGGCACCTGTGTGTGGGGCAGGTATTGCTGGGGGGGGCACCTGTGTGTGGGGCAGGTAATGCTGGGGGGGGCACCTGTGTGTGGGGCAGGTAATGCTGGGGGGGCACCTGTGTGGGGGGCAGGTAATGCTGGGGGGGGCACCTGTGTGTGGGCCAGGTAATGCTGGGGGGGGCACCTGTGTGTGGGGCAGGTAATGCTGGGGGGGGCACCTGTGTGTGGGCCAGGTAATGCTGGGGGGGGGGCGGCACCTGTGTGTGGGGCAGGTAATGCGGGGGGGGAGGCGGCACCTGTGTGTGGGGCAGGTAATGCTGGGGGGGGCACCTGTGTGTGGGGCAGGTAATGCTGGGGGGGGGGGCATCTGTGTGTGGGGCAGGTAATGCTGGGGGGGGGGGCGGCACCTGTGTGTGGGGCAGGTAATGCTGGGGGGGGGGCGGCACCTGTGTGTGGGGCAGGTAATGCTGGGGGGGGCGGCACCTGTGTGTGGGGCAGGTAATGCTGGGGGGGGCGGCACCTGTGTGTGGGGCAGGTAATGCTGGGGGGGGCGGCACCTGTGTGTGGGGCAGGTAATGCTGGGGGGGGGGGGCATCTGTGTGTGGGGCAGGTAATGCTGGGGGGGGCATATGTGTGTGGGGCAGGTAATGCTGGGGGGGGGGCACCTGTGTTTGGGCAGGTAATGCTGGGGGGGGGGGGCGGCACCTGTGTGTGGGGCAGGTAATGCTGGGCGGGATGGGGGCGGTATCTGTGTATGGGGCAGGTAATGCTGGGGGGGGGGGGCGGCACCTGTGTGTGGGGCAGGTTATGCTGGGGGGCGGCACCTGTGTGTGGGGCAGGTTATGCTGGGGGGCGGCACTTGTGTGTGGGGCAGGCAATGCTGGGGGGGGGGGGGGGCGGCACCTCTGTGTGGGGCAGGTAATGCTGGGGGGGGGGGGGGGCGGCACCTGTGTGTGGGGCAGGTAATGCTGGGGGGGGGGGGGGCGGCACCTGTGTGTGGGGCAGGTAATGCTGGGGGGGGGGGGCGGCGGCGGTAGGCGGGGAAGCGTTTTTTCACGCTATCTTCCGCTGGTTGTAGCAGGAGATAGCGTGAACGGACGGCTTCCATTGACTGCAATGGAAGCCGTCAGCGCGTACACCCGCAGCAAATAGAACATGCTGCGGGTGAGAACGGGAGATTTCACGGTGCATAATTCCGCGGTGGAATTACGCATCGTGTGCATTGTGCTATTAGGTTCAATAGAACCTAATAGCATGGGGCAACGCAGCGGATTTTTGCCGCGGATTTACGCGGCGTAAATCCGTTCGTGGGAAGGAGGCTTTATGCTCGGTTTTTTGGCGAATTTTGACACACCGAGCTCAAAAGGTTACCCATTACTGATATATATATATATATATATCAATCACTAAAGGTATTTAACATATCCTCCAGTGCTTTCTAGTGATCCCAACTTTTTTGATGTAAACTCCCTCACAGTTAGGGCCAGGTAGCGGTTAAAGAATGTCATGGCGATATTTATGTTTGTGTTTGTGATAACTGTAAATAGTGGCATTCTCTTTTAATTCATAGAAAATATAGAAGGTTTAATGATGCAATTTGTCCACAGACCCTGCTATATCTGAACGTAGTCCCTAATATTCATAGGGCCACTATTATATACCTCATAGGAATATGCCAAAATATCACTGATGTGGATTTCCTTATAATAGGAGTACTATCTTGTAATCGAACTACAGTGCTGTTTGAGCTCCATTAACGCTTGATGTTTCCTTATCTTAATTGTAACACACTTAATCGCTTGCCAGCTGATACTAAAAGTTGTCCATATGAGTTTTCTTTTTCTCTACTATTTCTTCATTATTTCACCTTTCTGTCTATTTGCTTTCTATCTACAGTATTATCAAAAACTTGCCAGCTGATACTAAATGCTGTCCCTTTTGAATCTTACTTCACCTCAACTATTTCCTCATTGTTTCACCTTTCTATTAGCTTTCTATCTATCATCGTCATCGACAAGTTTCATCAGCCCCTATCTTGTTGGCTGATTCATCAGGATGAGATAACCTAATGCAGTGTCTCATAGGGAGACCCCAGACCCCTGACATACGTGGGGAGCTGGGAGGGTCAAGTGATGGTTTGTCACGATGGCATTTACCAAACTCTTTCCCGGAGGAACACATGCAGCCAAGGCCAGAGCATCATTACAGGCCACCAGAGACACCCGTAGGATAGGGAGATGCCGAATAAACAGGAAACCAGCGGTTGTAGTTGTAACGAGTGACGCCACTGTTCCTTCACACACCACTATGACCCTCAGCAGAAAATAAATGCAGCCACAAACAGTTCTTGATTACCACAGGTCTCTAGGACTGGTTAGAGCTCGGAAACAGAAAATACAAGGTAGTTCACTCATTGCAGGCAAGACAAAAGATTAGAGGTCAGGGAGAAAACTCTGGATGACACCGGTCTTGCAGTCTACCATCCTGGTCCCCTCCATAAATGCCATACATGTTTCATTCTATGTAGATGCACTGTGCAAAGCCTGCCTTGTCATATCCAGTGTGTGTTGCACAGCTGCGGCACTTGAGAGGTGAACAGTAATAAAATCATTGCTGCATGTAGATGTATCAGTTTGTCATGTCATGTGGTACAGTCTTTACAGAGCAGGCAAGACAAAAGATTTGAGGTCAGGGAGGAAACTCAGGATGATACCGGTCGTGCAGTCTACATTATCTGCCAGGAACCGCTCCTGGTTCTTGGTGGGGAACACTCTGGTGGAGGAAAGGGGTAGGGTCACTCCACAAACACTCTGACAGAAGTTAGCTTGAAGTACCTCCACCCAGCCTTGGAGACGCGTGGGTGTGACAAGTAAAGGGTGTACCTCTACGCGATGATCCTGGTTCTGGGTGTAGGAAAACTTGAGGACTTATTAGTAGCTCTGCACTGGCCTTGAGAAAAAGTAGTTACTTACAAATGCTCTCTCTTACTTTTGGAGGCTCACTCAAACAGCACTGGAAATTTCTCCTCCTATTCCATCTTCACCAAAAGGAGGCTGAAAGTGCCTCCATGTGGCTCTGTGTTAGGTGGAACTCTGGTAGCAGACAAGATGGAAGACCTCTTTCCGCTCTCGAGCACTCCTATTTAAATCTTCTTTCATACCACATGACATAATAGACTTGATACATTTACATGCAGACTTTGGATTTTATTAAACATTTAACCCTTCTAGCAATGCAGCTGTGCAACACACATACTGGAAATGACAAGATAGCCTTGCACAGTGTATCAACATAAGACAAACATGTGTAGGGGGTCAAACTGACCGTTGAGCGGATGCTGCCTGCTTCCAAATTAGTCTTTAGATATGGGTACCCATAGACGACACAAATGGACAACCACATGCAGGATGAGATTGCCAGAGTGAAGTGCGTTTATTCAAAGAATTACAGATAATATAGAAAAGGTTTGCTGACGTATTGATTTGATTATTGCGCATGCCCAAGGTTACATAGCATCTGCAAATTTTAATTAGCATTACACATCTTTTAGAGAAATCTCCTACACGAACAATGTATCAATGTCCGGTGACACCTGTAATAAAAACAAAACATTCCTGGGCGCTTCTGCGAGAAAGGAGTGAACTCTTTCAAGGGAAAGAATGCATGAGAAAGAGGGGAAGCTGATAAGGACTCGAAGTCATTATTATAATTGGGTCTAACATTCTCTAGGTATGAGAGGTGAAATTAATACAGATACATGATTGAAGCAATACAAGCATAAAGATACAAAATGGAGTCGCTGTAAGAAGACGCAAATTATAAACACATAAGTATTCTGTGAAATACACTTATCAATTTAAAAGGCATAAACGTGAATTAACCCCTCACATTCCCCCGTTTTGGACATGGAGTCAAGACAAGTATGACTCCTAGTCCATAAATACGTGATTCATATCGGCGAAAAGAAAGCTTTTTCAGTACATTTAGAAATACATGAAACTATAACCTTAATTGCTCTATAAATGCATAATAAAATCATCACAACTTGTAATATACTTTGTAGGATCCCCATAAACCAACCTCCTAAACCAGGAAACCAATTGGCAGGGTTCAAAGCACTAAATGTGTTACCCCACCAGCTATCTCTGGTTTCTGAGTTTTCATTTGTCCATGCAAACAGTTCTTTTGACGGAACAGGAACAGCCAAGAAAGGAAAACCAGTGGCACCAGGTGTGTGTACAAGTCCAACAGTACTTGGTGGTGCCTAACAAGGTGGTTTTGGGCATTGTCCCTTTGCACCCTCTCACAAGGGCGAAGCATGGAGTGAAGAGTCCAAAAGTCCATCAATAAACAAAATGTCCTTCATTTTCCTTCTCATGGGGGGGACAAAGGTAGGGCGTGAAAAGTCCATTAGTCCTAAAACAAACAACAGTTCTTTCAACTTTATAAAGTAGGTGTGGTCAACAGGACTTGACAGGGCCCTTTGACTCTGGGCCCTAGGGATTTCCGGACACGTCTCTTTACGACCACCCAATTTCCAGGTAGTAGGGAATAAGATTCCCCTAGGTTGTCTGGGCCTGGAATGGGAGAAAAAGACTAGATTCTGGGTTACCATTAGTTGGTCACACAGGTGCTTTACATATCCGGCTACTATGTCATAGCCCTGCTGCAGGGCTTGTGGATGATACAGCCCCAATCTTGGCATAAAGCCAAACAACACTTCTTTTAACTTAAGCGTACCATTTAGTCTGTTAACTTTGTCTAAACTCTGCAGGTGTGAAGTGTGTACCTTTGTTTGAGTCAATCACTTCCGGTACCTCGTATCTGCGGATTACCTCATTCATCAGCTCCTGTACGATCACCTGCTTATTTACCTTGGTAACAGGGTAGGTCTCCGACCTGGAAAGACATCAACAACAACAAGCACGTATTCATACTTCCCAACAAGTGGGAGCTGAGTGTAGTCAAATTGTAATCCCTGAAATGGGTAGAGTGGTCAAGGCAAGTGTTATGTGGCAAATTTACTTCTGCCCTGTTGCTTACAGCAAAGGTCATGCAAAATTGGACAAGTGATGATGCAGCAACTACAGGAAACCCAGGAGCCACCCGTCCTTGTTCAAGCATCGACCTCATTGCTGCTTTGAACGGGGTGCTGGATGAGGCAAGCATCGCCACCATGCTGAAGGAGGTGCTAGAAGGCCGGGAGTACCTGCATAAGAACGGCCAGATCCTCAGGGATGTTAAGGCTGGAAACATCCTTCTGAGTGAAGACGGTTCCGTGCAGATCACAGATTTCGGCGTCAGTGCATTTCTAGCCACAGGAGGCAACATTGTCAGGAATAAAGTCAGAAAGACCCTTGTGGGCACGTCATGCCGGACGGCACCGGAGGCGACAGAGCAGGCCAGAGGACACGACCTCAAGGCGGACTTCTGGACCCCCGGTAGGTGTCTTTCCGTGCATTCTCTGGGCCATCATGGAGCACAGGGACCTTGGTGGGCAAGTTCTGTTGACTGTTCGCCATTCACCGTCCCATTTCTGCTGCTCCCCTATTTAGTCCATTTGTCTTTTTCTTCATTGCTGGCTTGTAACTGTAAAGTCTTTAGCATATCAAAGTCCAAGTTCATATCAAAGTAATCAAAGTCCAAGGTTTATATCAAAGTCCAAAATTATTGTTAAATTCTTCTTTTCTTCCATGGCTTGAGGGCCGCTGCTTTTGCTGTGTGATCTGTGATGGCGTTGCCTCTTGTTTCTCTGCTGTAGGAATTGGTGTGAGCTTTCCACTTTGTCACCGCTGCACCATTCTTAACAAGCTGTCTGGCCTTCCATGTTAGGCCGTAGTCATGAGCTATGCCAAATGCATACCGGGAGTCAGTGTAAATGTTTGCCGTCTTACCTTCTACCACTCCACACGCCTCAGTGAGGGCCTGTAATTCCGCTTCCTGTCCTGGGACATGCGGAGGCATTCTGCTTTTAGGACATCTTGTTGCGTGATCACTGCATATCCAGCGTGGAGTCGTCAATTACCCTGGTACCATCTACAAAAACAACTCAGAATATACATTATTAACAAGGGCTTTCAGTTAACATTTATTATGGCCACCTGTTCTGGCAACATGATGGCTTCCATTAGTAAACTTACAGCTTTTCTATTCTTGATGGAGGAAACACAAAAGGCTTAGTGACACATTGAGGTAATTATTTGGGTCAGGAGTACATAAAAAAAGTAAATCATCAACATATTACAAGAGGGTGGTGCCCTCGGGAATTGACCAGGCGTCTAATATCAGCTTCATGCATCTGGTAAACTGGTTTTGGGCTATTCTGTGCCCCCTTATGGCAGCACTGTCCAACAGTACTGCTTTCCTCTGAAAATAAATGCAAACAAATACTGACAGTCTGGCTGGCCCTTTAAACTCTTTCTCTTTAACATGGAACAAAAGGGGTATTGGCTGAGAAGACACATTTCTTAAGGGCTTTAAGTTAACATAAAGAAGAGACAGTGTCTGCAATTGCATCTTCCTGGACATGTGCCAGGGGGTACTGACGGACCAAGGGGGCTAAGAGCTTGGTCCTCTGCGTACGTAAAAGTGAGGACGGGTAGAGGTGTCGCTTGGTCTGCTGCCATCCGACATAAGGTCGGGTGACTTTCAGACCCGGGGTGTATACAAGCCTCACCGGACAGGTGAAGTTTGATACAACCTCCCAAGGGTCCCATCACGCAATTCTCAATATACTTTCAGGACCTTCCAGCATAAGGAAGCGCGTGAGGTATCGTGACCCTTTAAACATTACCTCAAGCGGTTCAGTTTCTGCCAGCTGAATTGGCACTTCTGAAGCCCCTTTCACAAATTTACGCTAAACAATCAGATTGGTATTCTATTTCAAATAGATCATAACCTTGTTGTAAAAAGAAAAAGAAAAAAAATTTAAATTTAAAAATTTAAAAATAGCTTTAAAAATAGCTGACCTGCAATACCTAGATCACCTATATCTTCTCTCCCCCCCTTTTGAACTAGGGTACTTAATTGGAAGGGTAACCGAGTTCAAGGTAGTAGAAAAATGACAAGAGCACATTGTAGCTGGATTTGACGGGCCAGAAATAAGTGCTTGGGTTGCACTTGCATGTATATGCTCCGGGTGTCATGTGGGGGTGAGGACCACTAGGGGGAGTTGGTTCAAGACCAACTCCGAAGATTTGTTAACCATTGCCTGTACTGCTGCCACCGCACAAACACATGAGGGAGCTCCTCGAGCCACTGGATTCTGAGTAGCATCCAGGTGGCCCTGGTCGTCCCCTGGACTTTTGTGTCAACACTGTCACCTGGCCAGAAAATTCAGTACAGAAAAGAACAACGGAAGAAGTATAAAAGGGTGAGAGAAAAGAATAAGTAGTTGTATAAGAGCGAAAACAAAGTGGACCAATGGGGGCAGTATGAAAACAAGGCCCAGAAAGGTGCGGAGTTTGGCAGCAGGTGTAAGTACAGGTATGGCCGTCCATACGTTTCTTCTATAGAGCATTCTCAGAAACAGTATAATTATGACTTGTTGGCAGGCTTCCAAATTATCAGCACACAGCGCCTACATCACACATTAACTCTCATCTGTTCATGCAGTCAAGTCTCATTCAAATATTAGTAAGAGTTCACACAGGACGTAACACGTATGATACAACTGTCCTCATCTTGCAAACAAATGTTCCACACCTTTGGTCACTTCCTACTTGCTTTAACCTGGAGTGTTGCGCCTTCTCCACTCTCAGTAGTAATAGTGCCCCCTATATTAGCCCCAGTAGTAATAGTGACTTTCCATAAAGGCCTCAGTAGCAATAGTGTCCCCTATATTAAACCCAGTAGTAATAGTGTCCCCTATATTAGCCCCAGTGGTAATAGTGTCCCCTACATTAACCCCAGTAGTTATAGTGTCCCCTACATTAACCCCAGTAGTTATAGTGTCCCCTACATTAACCCCAGTAGTAATAGTGTCCCCTATATCAGCCCCAGTAGTAATAGTCTATATAGCCGCAGGAAAGTGCCTTGGGATATAAAGGATCAGGACTCAACCTGGTGTGAAGACCTGGACCCAGTGTGGATCTCCAGGTGTCTCACCTGTGGTCCTGGATATATGTCTAATAGGCGGTTTCCTACACAGGTGGTATCCACTGTAGAAGGGGAGAGCTATACAGATTACGGGGGAGCTCTCCAATGAGGGGACCTCCCTGACATATAGATTAGAAAAGAAACAGTCACTTATATAAACCCTGGCTGGTAGGACAGGTAATAACAATATCCAGCGGTCACTGGTGACAATATCCAGAGAAGTAATTGGCACTTTCTTTGAAGGAGGGGGATATGGTAACTACAGCAGCCCCTCCTAGTGATGGTACATCAAGGTATATAGAAGGTATAGATGCGATGTTCCGGACGGTATATAGATGAAGTTGGCAACACGTTTCTGTGCATAACAGTCCCTTTATTAAGCCATACATAAACAAACATAGTATAGTATTCATATTTACCCCATATGATTGTGTAGGTAGTTAGCACATGTTCCTGTATCTGCTCCAGGGGAGAGGGGCGGTTCTACTCGTACGTCACCTAGTAACGTCATTACATCCACACGTTGCTGTCATCGTTGTTAGTCTCCTGCAAGAACGCTCATTGCGCTCCATCCTGAGGTCATTCTTCCAGTGTATCCCCTGGTGACGTCATTACGTCCTCGCTGTCTCTACTGCTAATCTCCGGCTGCTACGCATATTGTGTTCCATTCGGAAGGCAGAGGACATAGTGTGCCGATGTCTGGGTATCGACGTCATTGTGGCTGCGCGTTCCTTCTCCATAGAAGTACTGGAGAGAGAACACGCTCAATCAGGGGCGTACCTAAGGGCTCAGGGGCCCGGGTGCAAAAGTTCCGCTCGGGGCCCCCCCCCTGGGGCCTCCACCCCACACTCCCCCATACTCATACCTAGATCGTGCTGCAAACATGATCTGCCCCTTTACGTAATCTTTCCTGCACATGAAAATTTGTTTGTAGCTCCGCAGGCCACTCTCACACACACCGCTTTTTACCGCTATGAGCACAGCGCCCCGAGTGCCGTACTAACCACGGTACAACACTCCCATAGATATCAATGAGCTTACTCACATCCGCGCTGGAACGCGGTGTCTCTATCACTGTGATTTTTCAGAGCTGTCTGTTCTATTTTTGCGTTTTCGTGGTTTTAACACACCTCATCACCCACCACAATGATGGGGTGCATTAAAAAGCGCCGTCAAACGCTGTAACCTGTGTTAGAAAACACTGCTTAAAATTCTGGTCACTATTTCAAGCTGCGTTTTCTGAACACGTGTGTAAGAGCGGCCTTAGAACCTGCATGCAGTAGATAGGGACAGACAGGGACACACTTACCCCGACGCTGCAACTCCACATTCAGCAGGAAGCAGGGGGCAGCACATGATCATTGTGCCCTGCCGGCCCATGTGACTTCCTCCCTCCTCCTCCTCCCCCCTGCTCTGCCGGGCTACACTTGGGCTGGCCGTTCTGCATGCAGCCTGATTGGAATCATGCTGCACACAAAACGGCCACCCATTAATGCACTGAATGTGCATGTAGGTATGGCGTAGGGCGGCCTCTGGGCCCCCTGAGCGCAGAGGCCGGGTCACCATGGCGACCCCAGCAACCCGTGACGCCACGCCTATGCGCTCAATGCAGCTGTGGGGTCACTACAGTGTTAAATTAACAATAACGCCTTCCCTTACATGGGGGTGCGCTTCAATCAACTTTATTTATACACACATTATTCTTCTCTTCTCATTTGGATATGAGGGTCACCAGTGACTGCTGAATATTGTTATTAGGCTGTCCAACCAGCGCAGGGTTTTTATAATTGACTTTTCTTATCCAGTAGTAATAGTGACTTCTATAGTGGCTTCAGTAGTAATAGTGACCTCAGTAGTAATAGTGTCCCCTATATTAGCCCCAGTAGTAACAGTAACCTCCACAGTGGCACCAGTAGCAATAGTGACCCCCACAGTGGCCTCAGTAGCAATAGTGTCGGCTATATTAGCCCCAGTAGTAATAGTGACCTCAGTAGTAATAGTGTCCCCTATATTAGCCCCAGTAGTAACAGTAACCTCCACAGTGGCACCAGTAGCAATAGTGACCCCCACAGTGGCCTCAGTAGTAATAGTGTCGGCTATATTAGCCCCAGTAGTAATAGTGACCTCAGTAGTAAGTGTCCCCCATATTAGCCCCAGTAGTAACAGTAACCTCCACAGTGGCACCAGTAGCAATAGTGACCCCCACAGTGGCCTCAGTAGTAATAGTGTCCCCTGTATTAGCCCCAGTTGCAATAATGTCCCCTATATTAGATGTCTAAAACCAAACTTTATTGAGATACTATTAAAAACCAGGGCACTTGAACACACATAATCCACGTCAGACCAAGTAGATACTGGAATGAACGTGAAAGTGATTGACAGACAAAAATACAGAATTAATTTGGAACCCAAGACCAGGATACCACATTTACACAACTAGACAGGAATCCCTGAAGGCCGATTGTGGCCAAGAGGATCAGCGATCCTGAATAAGGATGTTTATGGATAGGAAAAAATATGCAACAACTTGGACTTCTATGGGTACACTATGATATAAATGTGTTATCAGATAGCCCAAGGAAAAAGGGAGGTAAGGGATTCTGCATGAAGGACACTGGTTACAGCGTCCGCAGGGATTGATCTGCATTAAGTTTGTTTCTTTCCATAGTGCAGCCAGTGTAGCTGGTTTTCCACGGTATACCACATCCGTTAGGGCTCCCCACAGGTAGACATTAGGGGGGTTACATCAGGGGAACAGAGGGAATTCAACAGCACCTCTCCATCCTATCCAGCATTTTGGCAGACCATCATGGAGATATTCCATCACGGCTCGGTTGGTAGTGTGGTGGTGCGCCATCTTGTTACTCGCAAAAAATTAGGTTCTGCTCCATCTTTCTGTGTTTTGCGGAGCAAATGCCCCTCATAGAAGTCTAAAGTCATAGGTGCGCAAATATGCCAGGGGAATGCGTAAAATACTGCGCAAAACTGCTAAAAAACACATCTGGACTTCATTAGGATAAATAGCCTTTTAATCCATGGAAGGGGGTGTCACGTGACCTGGCCCCGCGTGCACAAAAAGTACAGTACTAGGCATGACTGCAAATCAACCTCAACAACCTTGTTATGTGCAAATACATTGCATTGGAGAGAGCTTTTGCGTATACGCTCATGTGAAGCGGCCCTTAAGGTAGTATTTACTGCTTCTGTATGTATATTCGAATATATCTACACCACATATACATTACACATGTACATTATTCCCATCAGTGTGAATAATGTGCAGCAGATATTACAAACATCACCACTTCTACTATTCTGCTCCCTGTTAGGAGGACCCAGCGGTGTTCGAATGCAGTCAGCAAACAGGTCCGTAGTTTGTCTTACATGGGAAAACCCTTCTCACCATAATCAGAATAGTATTTTCTTTTCTTGCAGTCATCTAAACCTCAACATCTTCAGCCATTCCACCTGGACGCCGTGGAAGCAGCAGAGGCCAAGGACTTCCGCCCGTCAGCTAAAGACCAGGCCATGTTCAGAGGGTTTTCATTCTCCAACTTGAAGACCCTCTTGGACTCCGGCTTTACAACCACCAGAGCGAGCGGTCCTCCTGAGCCCCCATGAGTACATCAGGAGAAAAGACACCGTGGGACCCCTTAGGAGTGTGCCAGCAGTACCACCCAGCTGGCGGTAAGTACCGGCGCCACAACATCTGCGCCATGTAGAATCATAGACATGTGCACTATACTAAAGACCTTAAAATACCGTTTTTTTCTTACCAGTAGATGGATTTCCCCGAACCAATGACAGCAGCAGCTGATGGTGCTGCCACGGGTGAAGGGGAAACACATTGGTGCGCGATGGCCGGCTATTAAGGGGTGGAAGGAGGCCGGATTTTTTTTTTCTAGTTAATGACATCGTAGCACATGTCTATGATTATTTCACATTTACTGGTAATTGCATTTCCTCCCGTCCATCACAGTATTGTAATGAGCGATGGGGAAATGAGGTGAGTGATGGCCGGCTATTAAGGGGTGGAGGAGGCCGGATTTTTTTTTTTTTTTAAACATCCTGGCAACATACACTGTACATGTTTGGCAGTTGTGTGCAGGGTTTGTATGGAGTGGGCTCGGGAGCGGAGCCTGCTCCATACATTGAGGGTGTCAGATGTCTATAACATCTCACACCCAGCCACAACAACCCTGATTGGAGATAACTCTAATCGCTGTTAACTATTTAATTCTGACAGCGTCATTTAAATGGTCCAATCGACATTTACATTGCCTGAATGCCCCTCCCCTCCCAGTAATAAGATTGCAGCATTCCATTTGGATGTCTTATTGTTTAAGTGATCAAACGCTCACAAGTTTAAGTCTCCTTAGGAGCCTAAAAAAAGATTCAAAATCAGTTGAAAAAGTTTTTTTTAAATACTAAATATTAAAAGTTTTTAAAAAACCCTTTATAATATTAATTTAAAAAAACTATTTTTAGTATTGCCACGCCTACAAAAGCCTGATCTATTAAAATAGTGTAGTTTTTTTGCCTGCATGGTGAACAACACTAGAATTCCACTTTTTTGTTCACCCCATCTCCAAGAAAAAAGTGTAATAAAAAGCGATCAAAAAGTTATATGTACCCCAAACAGTAGAAATAGAAACCGTCAGTTATCCACAATAAACGAGCCTTCACCCAGCTGCATCAACGGGAAAATAAAAAACTCATGGCGGCAGAAAATAATTAGTTTAAGAAGATATTTCATTTTTTCAAAAGTCGCCCAACAAAAAGCTACTTAAATTTGGTATCACAATCATACCCACCCACAAAATAAAGTTCTCTCATTTTTATGCAACCTATGTAAAAAACACACTTGAAAAATAATATTGCTTTTTTTCCATTTAACGCCACTTAGAAATCTTCAGTAAGTTTTTCAGTACATCATATGGTCCACTAATTTAAAATATAAAAATTGCCCTGCACAAAACAAGCCCTCAGACAGCTACAATGATGGGAAAAGGTCTTGCAATTCCGACCCCAAGTATCAGTCACACTACAATTTACCAAATACATCAGAATATTGTAATGGATTCCTCATAAATTCTAGCGCCCCCTGCAGGCATCCACTTGTCGCTTCTCCTAGGTTTTCCCTTGCCACAGGGAGAACTTACAGGGATTAGCCCAACAGGCCTAAAGAGAGGTTAGTGTAGTGTAGGGTCCCATCTACAAGAGGTCGCCTTGACGTGGCAGATGGGCTCACATGTTTTGATCAAAATGTGTGCTAAGAACCTCACAAGATTATGTGTCAGTAAATACAACAATAATGTCATGTAACTTCAGATATTGAGTGCTTGCAGTAGTGCTGCAGCTGCTTGTATTTGCTTGTATTGTTTCAGCCATGGTCTACATGAACTTGCGCATTCAATTTGTTTGTAGGAAGTGTGGACTACATTTGTTAATGGTTCAGTCTACAAAGATAATACTACAAGTCCCAGCAATCAGCCAAACTGTAATGACAGGACTGGAAAACGTGAATGTCATAGAAGGGGACCGTTCAATTAAAGAAGCTATGCTTAAAAGGGTTGTCTGAGTTAAGGAAACCCCTGTCACCGGGTCCCCCGTTTATCATTCGGCTCTGATCTCCCTGTGACATCACTCTGCATGCTGAGCCCATCTACAAACAAGCTGCAGCAGCCAATGACAGTGCTTGGTGATCATGGCTGAGCGCTGTAATTGGCTGCTACAGCAGGTTTACGGGATATCACAGCTGCCTGTAAACAGACAGCGGAGACCAGAGCTGACCACAAGGGACGAGCAGTGAAGGTGACTACTGATTTGTGGGGACCCAACACCTTGTAATCAGTGGGACCCCACCAATCAGGGGAGAAGTTTCAAACTTAGCACAGACCCTCTAATCACTAAACAGTGAACAATTCTCTGTAAGATCTCTGCTTGCTGTCTGTGAATGGGAATCTCTCTTGTGCCCTGATAGTTTGTTTTAATGTATCAGTTTGGAGTTGAAGCTGTGGAGATCAGAGACTGTCTAGTAAACCCTCAGCTCTAAGAAGTATTTGTACCTCCTGAGGAGACCGCAAGGTAAAACATGTCAGGGTGGCTAAGGGTTAGATTTTAATAGGGTTTTCGTAGTGCTGAGTTTCTAATCTCTACATAGGTTTTTGGAAGTTGACCATCCAGGCCTATGTTTTAGGCCGAAAATCACGTAAACAAGATGTAGTCCTGACCAAAGCACGTCTGCAACTCCCGTTTTAACGCCCGTTTAGACGGCCTAGGTTGCGGTGCATATACGCCGCAGCCCTGGGATACCATCAGCTGGGAGTTTAGCTCTGCTAAACTCCAACACCCTTCCCGCCCCATTTCTGCCCCCTGCTGGCTTACAACAAGGGGAGGGGGTGGGAACTTAGCAGAGCTAGTCCCTCCCCCTCTCTGCTCCAGCCTATGGGAGCAGCCAGCAAAGGGATACTGCTAGACTCCCTCCCACCTCCCTTCTCCAGCAACTGTTATAGGCTCCCATAGGAGGCTATGGCAGTGGCTGCCATTACAGAACTAACTTTTCTGGCTGGCGTAAAAACGTCTGGCAGGAATGCATACCATATGAGCTATATTTGCCGGCCAGATGTCTATATACATCGGGTATACGCCCATCTGAACTCCTACATTGGAAACCAATGCAACAGATGGGTAGCGTATATCGGGCCGCTGTGATATACGCTCGTGTGCAGGAGCCCTTAGTGTGTATATGCACAATTACACACATGATACTAATTGGTGACTGCTGGTCACATCTCATTGCTACCACCATTTGCCCCTTTATTTTAAATATCTTTCAATGTTGTCTTTGTTTTTTGAATAATAAAGCATTTAGATTATATTTCAGGGGATATGACCGATAAGTGTTCTCTGGGAAATGACCCTCTGATTGTCAGCGTGGTCGTTTTCAAAATTTTTGTTGAACCCCTCCCCCGCGGCCGTCACTCCTCATGACTCCCATCCTCCACCTGTCATTAGTACTTCATCCTCTGCTGTCATCACTACTACTCCCATTCTCCACCGGTTATTAGTACTTTATCCTCTACTGTCATCACTACTACTCCCATCCTCCACCTGTCATTAGTAATTCATCCTCTGCTGTCATTACTACTACTCCCATCCTCCACCTCTCATTAGTACTCCATTCTCTGCTGTCTTCACTACTACTCCCATCCTCCACCTGTCATTAGTTTCATCCTCTGCTGTCTTCACTACTACTCCCATCCTCCACCTGCTATTAGTACTCCATCCTCTGCTGTCACCAGAGGCACAACTAGAAGCTCTTGGGCCCCGATGTGAAATCTGTAACAGGGCCCCCTATCTACCATGTGCCATTTATAATACTGGTGTTTTGGTCTCCTGGACCCGGTAGCAATTACTACTAGAGATGAGTGAGCATACTCGCTAAGGGCAATTACTCGATCGAGCATTGCCCTTAGCGAGTACCTGCCCGCTCGGAAGAAAAGATTCGGGTGCCGGCGGCGGGCAGAGAGCGGCTGGGAAGAGCGGGGAGGAACGGACGGGAGATCTCTCTCTCCCTCTCCTCCCCCTGCTCCCCCCTGCAACTCACCTGTCACCCGCGCCGGCAGCCGAACCTTTTCTTCCGAGTGGGTAGATACTCGCTAAGGTCAATGCTCGATTGAGCAATTGTCTTTAGCGAGTATGCTCGCTCATCTCTAATTACTACCTCTGCACCCCCTATAGTTACACCTCTGGCTGTCACTACTACTCTTATTTTCCACCTATCATTAGTACTACATCCTCTGCTGTCACTACTACTCCCAGCCTTCACATGTCATTAGTATTTCATCTTCTGCTGTCATCACTACTCCTGCATCACATTTTGTACGCAAGCTAGAGGTAGTACAATAGGGTACTAGAACCTTCATGCCCACCCGTATCACATATTGTATCCAAGCTAGAGGTGGTACAACAGGGTACTAGAACCTTCATTCCTGCCTATATCACATCTTGTATCCAAGCTAGAGGCGGTGCAATAGGGTATTAGAGTCTCCATGCCTGCCTATATCACAGTTTACATCCAAGCTAGAGGCAGTACAACAGGGTACTAGAGCCTCCATGCCTACCTGTATCACATCTTCAATCCAAGCTAGAGGCGGTACAACAGGGTACTAGAGCCTCCATGCTTGCCCATATCACATCTTATATCCAAGCTAGAGCTGGTACAACAGCGTACTAGAGCCTCCATGCCCGCCCGTATCACAACTTGTAACCAACTTAGAGGCGGTACAACAGGGTACTAGAGCCTCTATGCCCCCCATATCGTATCTTGTATCCAAGCTAGAGGCGGTACAACAGGGTACTTGAGCCTCCATGGCCACCTGTATCACATCTTCAATCCAAGCTAGAGGCAGTACAACAGGGTACTAGAGTCTCTATGCCCCCCATATCACATCTTGTATCCAAGCTAGAGGCGGTACAACAGGGTATTAGAGTCTTCACGCCCGCCCGTATCACAATTTACATTCAAGCTAGAGGCAGTATAACAGGGTACTAGAGCTTCCATGCCCACCTGTATCACATCTTCAATCCAAGCTAGAGGCGGTGCAACAGGGTACTAGAGCTTCCATGTCCACCTGTATCACATCTTCAATCCAAGCTAGAGGCGGTACAACAGGGTACTAGAGCCTCTATGCCCCCCATATCATATCTTGTATCCAAGCTAGAGGCGGTACAACAGGGTACTAGAGCCTCCATGGCCACCTGTATCACATCTTCAATCCAAGCTAGAGGCGGTACAACAGGGTACTAGAGCTTCCATACCCCCCCCCCCCCCCCCCGTATCATATCTTGTATCCAAGCTAGAGGCGGTACAACAGGGTACTAGAGCTTCCATGCTTGCCCATATCACATCTTATATCCAAGCTAGAGGCGGTACAACAGGGTACTAGAGCCTCCATGCCCGCCTGTATCACATCTTGCATACAAGCTAGAGGTGGTACAACAGGGTACTAGAGCCTCCATGCCCACCCGTATCACATCTTGTATCCAACTTAGAGGTGGTATGCTTTTTTTTTGGTGTTTTTTCTCATGCACGTATAAAACATGAGACCTTCTTAGGTCTGAATACGTTAGCGTTTTCACAGACCAAAAATTGTGTATTTCATGGACCAAACCTGTATACTCCTGTGTGAATGAGCCCTAAATGTAACCATTCCCTAACTTGGCTATAGAGCTTAATGCACTATGATGAGGTTTTGCTGGATTGCATACAAAACGTGTAAATGGGCAGGAGTTACACAGGATGTATAATGCACCAAATGGCAGGGCCTCAGCAGACTTGTTATGGTTTATGTACCTTTTTGCCTGGGTAGGGCTGTCACAGTTGTGCCACCACTTGTGAGTTGCTAAACAGAGTGGTGTGGAGGTGTGTTCTAAAGCTTGGGAGCTGAGATGGCAACGGCCACCTCTGCCAAGCGCTGGCTGCGTCTCCATCCTCTTGGGAAAGTGGGCTGGATTTGGCCCGCAGGCCTTGAGTTTGACACTTGGCTTAGAGTGTACCTGTTATGTGGCCAAGAAATGAAATATGAAAGTTGGCAGAATTTAAATAAAACTTACATTCCTCATTAAACGGCACACAAAAAGTACTTATCTCACCTAGGAGCCAAGTATCTGATCAGTGGGTATTCGACCCCTGAGGCCTTCATCATAGGCGTAGCGTCAGGGGGTGCTGGGGTCGCCATGGCGACCCGGCCCCTGCGCTCAGGGGGCCCCGGGGCCGCCCTCTGCCATACCCACATGCACATTCAGTGCATATACCCGGCACTTGAGCTGAGGGGGCCCAGGGGATCGGTGTTGTCGGCCGCATGATGGCTGAGAAGGGAGAGGAGAGAGACGGGAGGCAGCGCCACAGGTCGGCAAGAGCAGAGGGGAGGGCTGTTACACTTGGAGCCGGCAGCCAATTACAGGCTGCAGACTCCCACGGCGCGCGGCCTCCCCACTGATAGGCTGCAGCTGTGAGTGGTCACAGCTGCAGTCTATCAGTCTCTGCCGGCCAGCGATTACCAGGGGGAGGGGCTACTACGGCTCTATTCACCTCCGGAGCGCTGGATGCACAGGACCTGGGAGAGGACCTGTTACGGCACTCTGCCCCCGAGCGCCAGGTGGGGTGCCCTGAAGGGACAAAAGGTTTCAGTAGCGACTTATGGAATACCCTGTGAATCCTCCATGTGGCTGGCAACCCCAGCTCGTAGGCGAGTGGGTTCACGACACGTGTGATGGCAAACGGCCCCACGTAACGTGGCGCCAACTTCAAGGACGGGACCCGCAATTTGAGATTTTTAGAAGACAGGTATACCTTCTGTCCCACCCTGTAAGGTTCAGACACAGACAGACTCTTCCCACTACGCAACTGCATACGGGCCCCCGCTGCCTCCAAGTTTCTCTGTACCTCTTTCCATACTCCCCGAAGCGTATCTGTGGCGTCATCAGCTGCCGGACAGACCGACGGAGTAGGGATTGCTGTAAGGAAGCGAGGATGCTGACCGTATACACTAAAAAATGGAGACACCCCAGTGGAAGAACAAAGGCGGTTGTTTAGTGCAAACTCTGCCAACGGCAGGAACTCTGCCCACTGATGAGCCTTTTCACTAGCAAACAACCGTAAATATTGCACTAAGTCTTGGTTCTTCCGCTCAGTCCGACCATTAGTCTGCGGGTGGAACGCCGAAGAAAAGGAAAGCGATGTTCCCAGGTTCCTGCAGAAGGCACGCCAAAACTGCGACACAAACTAAACCCCGCGATCAGATACAATATTTTTGGGGAACCCCATGTAGGTGAATTATTTCCTTTACAAAAATTGTGGCGAATTCTTTTGCCGAGGGTAGCTTTTTTAACGCCACAAAATGTGCCATCTTTGAGAACCGGTCGACCACCACTAAGATAGTGGTGCACTTCTGGGATTCTGGTAGGTCCGTGATGAAATCTACTGATAAGTGCGACCATGGGCTGGAAGGAACCGGTAGCGGTCTCAGAGGACCCTCCGGAGGACGCCGCCGACTCTTATTGCGAGCACAGACCGAGCAACCCCTCACAAAGTTGCGGATCTCCTGAGACATGCCTGGCCACCAGAAGTGTCTGGAACAAAGCTCCAGGGTCCCCTGGAACCCTGGATGCCCGGCGAGAACCGACGAGTGAGACTCATCCATGACTCTAGGGCGTAGGGTCTCTGGCAAAAACCATCTGCCCTCCGGCGCCCCCGAAGGAGCGTCCTGCTGAGCATCCTGTAGTTGAGGGACGAAGTTAGACTCTACAGCTGCCACCACCACGCTGGGGCCCAAGATATTCTCGGGAGTCATGGTCTCACTAGCCGGTACTCCGAAACTCCGTGACAGGGCGTCCGCCTTCACGTTCTTCTCTCCTGGGATATATGTCACGACGAAATTAAACCTGGCGAAGAACAATGCCCACCTGGCTTGACGGGCTGTGAGTCTTTTCGCATTGGCGAGATATACCAGATTCTTGTGATCAGTATATACGGTAATTGGGTGTCTAGCACCCTCAAGATGGTGTCGCCACTCTTCCAGAGCCCATTTGATAGCCAATAATTCACGGTTACCCACATCGTAGTTGCGCTCTGCTGAATTGAACTTTCGCGAAAAGAACGCACATGGGCTATAGCCAGACCTCCCACTGACTTCCTGCGACAATACTGCTCCTGTCCCCACTTCAGACGCGTCTACCTCAATAAAAAAGGGTAGTTGTGCGTCCGGCTGTATTAGCATCGGGGCAGTCGTGAATGCCTTTTTTAGACGGCTAAAGGCCTCAAGGGCTGCAGGCGACCACTTTACCAAGTCGGCTCCCTTCTTAGTCAGGTCGGTCAGAGGTTGAGCAATAACTGAGTAATTCCTAATGAATTTGCGGTAAAAATTTGCAAAACCTAGGAACCGCTGGAGAGCCTTGAGGTTGTCGGTTCTGACCCATTGGGAGATTGCTGCTACTTTATCAGACTCCATCTGAATCTCTGTGGGTGAGATCACATAACCAAGGAAGGATACTTGATTAGAACCAAATGTGCATTTCTCTAACTTGACAAAAGGTTGATACTCGCGTAAACGGGTCAGGACCAACCTCAGGTGCCGCACATGTGAGTCCCAGTCAGGCGAGTATACCAGAATGTCGTCAAGATAGATGACCAGAAATACCCCCAGGAAGTCGTGGAAGACCGCGTTCATAAAACCCTGAAACACAGCGGGGGCATTACAAAGTCCAAAAGGCATGACCAGACATTCAAAATGTCCTAATGGGGTGTTGAACGCCGTCTTCCATTCATCTCCCTCTCTAATGCAAATTAAATTGTAAGCCCCCCGCAAGTCCAGTTTGGAGAACCAGTGGGCCCCTACCACCTGATTCAACAAGTCAGGAATTAGGGGCAAGGAGCACTGGTTCTTCACAGTGATTTTATTCAAGGCCCGATAATCCACACAAGGCCTTAGTGTCCCGTCCTTCTTCTCTACAAAGAAGAGACCTGCCCCAGCGGGGGACCTGGACGGCCGGATATGTCGGTTGGCCAGAGCCTCCGAGACATAGGACTTGAGGGCTTCATGCTCACGGCCTGACAAATTGAAAATGGCTCCCTTAGGGATGGGACTGTCGGGAACCAGATCAATCCCACAGTCCCACTCCCTATGAGGAGGTAGAGCCTTAGACAGTTTTTTGGAGAATACATCCTGAAAGTCTGACAAACACTCCGGAATGAGCACAGTATCTGCGGAGCACACAGCTATGGTAGACAGGTGATTATGACAGGATGATCCCCAATGAGTCAACTCCCGGGTGGACCAATCAAATTGGGGATTGTGCAGTGCCAACCAGGGCATACCAAGCACCACATCAACCGACATTTTTTCCATAACCAGGAAACACAGTTCTTCCGAGTGGAGGATCCCCACTGTGAACTGTAATCTTGGGGTCCTCCATCGTACCAAGCCTGTAGAGAGAGGGGTAGCATCAATACTGGTAAAATGAATTGGCGTCTTCAGCGCCACAAATTCCGCCATCAGAGAACGGACAAAACACAGACTTATCAAGTTAGCGGCTGCTCCGGAATCAATAAACGCCTGCCCTGATCGGGAAAAATACCAGAATCTAACATGACACGGTACCAAAAGTTTAGGAAGTACCTGAAGTCCTAGGCGATCCTCCCTGCAATCGCCTAGGACTCGGAGTTTTCCGCCGGTTCCGGCTGCGAGCGTTGAGACCTCAGTGGGCAGGTTTTCACCCGATGTCCAGCTTTCCCGCAGTAGAGGCAGAGACGATGCAACAAACGGATCCGGCGTCGCTCTTTGGGGTCCAGCGGATCCACCTCCATCGGCTCAGGCACAGAGACTGGTAAGGAGGAAGAGGGACCAGGGCAACCGACCTCCCTGACTCTACGGATCTGCCTGTCCTGCTTCCTAGATCTGAGCCTCCTATCTGCCTTCACCGCTAGCTCCATAGCCTCCCTTAAGGACCCTGGAACGGGATGGGAAATTAACAGGTCTTTAACTGCGTCCGAGAGGCCCTGCAGAAAAACGTCTTTCAGCGCGCTATCGTTCCATGTCGTATGCCCCGCATAGCGTCTGAAGTTGGAGCAATAATCCTCCACACAAGACGACCCCTGCCGCAGCGCCAACAACCGCGAAACCGCCAACCCCGCTCGGTCCGGTTCGTCGAAGATACCCCCGAGTTCCTGAAAAAAGGAATCCACAGACTGCAGGCAGGAGGAACCCTCGGGGATGGAAAAAGCCCCGCAGCAGGGACATTATCAGCCCGACCCTCTGAGCCTCCGACCCGGAAGAACGGGGACGCATCCGAAAAAACAGGCGACACGCCTGTCGGAAAACAAAAAAACTTGTTCCTCTCCCCAGAAAACACCTCAGGAAGAGGGCACTTGGGATCGGGGCTGGTTGAGGCGTCCGACCCCTGCGACACCCCCCGCTGCTCCTGGGCCACCATGCGGGCAGATAAATCCTGGATCACAGGCACCAGGGCCTGCAGCTGGTTCGTGAGGGAACTGATCGCCTCCATGACAAACAGTTTTAAACGGCCAGGGCCAGTTATTATGTTACAGCACTCTGCCCCCGAGCAACAGGTGGGGTGCCCTGAACTTCCCTACTTGCCTCGGCCCTGGCTAACCCCAGGCGGACAACTGGGCGGCGGTCCCTGTACTAGCTAGGGACCTGGCCACTACCACGATGGAACTAACTAACGGGGGACAGAGTGCTGACAGAAGAGGCAGGTGTAACAGACCAACAAAACTTACTAGGTAAATCAAGGCTGGAGGTGGAGCTCACAGGCAAACGAAAGGATACTGACAAGCAACTAGGGCAGACTGGAACAGACCTGACTAGAGGCTAGCAGAACCAATAACTGGCAGTGAGCTCAGGTCACTGCCAGCCTTTTAACTTAAAGCCTCCGCCCAGGGGCGGAGAGTGGGAGGAGCCGACTCTCCCACTGTTGCATATGGAAGGTGGAGGAGAGCGGGCGGCACCCTACGGGCGGACACGCCCATGCCGCTGCACGCTGGCTGCTCCACGCCGTCGGGAGAGCCCCGACAGCACAGCTCCGGGACGCTGAAGCCGACCTCGGAGCGGCGCGCGCCTGCCGCGGGACCCAGCGCCGCCCTGCATGGTAACAGGACCTGTGGCTGCAGATCACATGACCAGGCTCTGGTCATGTGATAAACGACGGGGGACTTTCCATACAGGCTGCCCAGAGACTGCTGCAGAGGTGAGTAGAGAAGGAATTATAATTATATATGTATAGCTGGTATAGGTTATACCAGCTGCACATATATAGTTATATACAGGGAATACACAGATTACACCAGCATGGGACATGCCACTATATACAGGGGGATACACATCCTGTATATAGCTATATGTAGCATGCTGGTGTAACCTGTGTATCTCCTGTATATAATTATATATGTGCAGCTGGTATGGGTTATACCTCTCCTGTATATAATTATATATGTACAGCTGGTATAGGTTATACCTCTCCTGTATATAATTATATATGTACAGTTGGTATAACCTGGGTATATACATGCATTATAATACAGCACGCCATGCTTTTTCCTCCGTGAGTGGAAAACCGCAATTGCTTTCCGCTCGTGTAAAGAAAAAAACGCTTTTCCATAACATGCTATGGCCGGTACATGCTGCGGAATCCGTAGGCGGACGCCCGCTCCATATTCCGCAATGCAAATCCAGCCGTGTGCAGCCGGCCTTACGCTAATTTTACACGAGTGAGTCTGATATTGGGCCGTGAAACTCTGCCCCCTATCACACTCGCCAATGTATGCCTTCCCCACGGATGTGAGGGGTTGTTGTGTTAAAACCAGCTCGCATCACATCATCAGATTCTCGTGCGATGCAGAGAAAACCAAAACATCGCTCCTGTGTATGATTGTATTCAAAAGAATGGGGTCATATTCATGTGCGATTTGTGGTTCTTGCAACGGACAAATCTCACGCAATTTTTGCGGCCGTGTGAAAGCAGCCTAAGACATTACCAATAGAGATGAGCGAACGTACTCGTCCGAGCTTGATATTCGTGCGAATATCAGGGTGTTCGGGATGCTCGTTACTCGTAACGAGTACCACGCGGTGTTCCGGTTACTTTCAGTTTCCTCTCTGAGACGTTAGCGCACTTTTCTGGCCAATTGAAAGACAGGGAAGGCATTACAACTTCCCCCTGTGACGTTCAAGCCCTATACCACCCCCCTGCTGTGAGTGGCTGGGGCGATCAGTTGTCACCCGAGTATAAAAATCGGTCCCTCCCGCGGCTCGCCTCAGATGCCTTGTGAGTCAGCTGAGGGACAGTGGTATCGTGCTGGAGCTGCTGTAGGGAGAGCGTTAGGAGTTACTGTAGGCTTCAAGAACCCCAACGGTCCTTCTCAGGGCCACATCTAATAGTGTGCAGTACTGTGTTAGCACTGTAATTTTTTTATTTTTTTTTCAAAATTGGATCTGCAGAGCATTGCGCCCTGCAATAGGGACAGAAGTGGTGGTTAGGCAGGGAGAGTGTTAGCAGTGAGTGTAGGCTTCAAGAACCCCAACGGTCCTTTCTAGGGCCACATCTATCCGTGTGCAGTACTGTCCAGGCTGCTGTTAGCAGTGTTGCATTTTTTTTTTTTTCCTCAAAATCGGCTGTGCAGACCATTGCACCCGGCATTAATACTACAGGGATAGAATTTTGTAGGCAGGGCCAGAAGACATACATTATTCATTGAATAGGCGCAGTGTGGCTTGTCCTTTGAAAAACAAGGGAAAAAATTCTATTTCGCCTGCCTCTGACAGTCCTCAGGGCTCTGGGTACGTGTGTGCTGCGTGCAGAACGTTAAAAATAATCAGACGCAGCCAGCTACGTTTTACTGCAGGCTTGCGCCAATTTTTTTCCTGCCTGGGAAATCAAATCACTGGTAATACACCATGCTGAGGGGTAGGGGTAGGCCTATAGGACGTGGACGCGGGCGAGGACGCGGAGGCCCAAGTCTGGCTGTGGGCACAGGCCGAGCCAGTGCGGTGTCCAGGGGTAGAGACAGGGCCAGACCGAATAATCCACCAACTGTTTCCCTAAGCGCCCATTCGCGCCATGCCACCCTGCACAGGTCAAGGTGCTCTACGGTGTGGCAGTTTTTCACAGAGACGCCTGACGACCGACGAACAGTGGTGTGCAACCTTTGTCGCGCCAAGATCAGCTGGGGAGGCACCACCAACAGCATGCGCAGGCATATGATGGCCAAGCACCCCACAAGGTGGAACGATGCCCGTTCACCGCCTCCGGTTTGCACCACTGCCTCTCCCCCTGTGCCCCAACCTGCCACTGAGATCCAACCCCCCTCTGAGGACACAGGCACTACCGTCTCCTGGCCTGCACCCACACCCTCACCTCCGCTGTCCTCGGCCCCATCCAGCAATGTCTCTCAGCGTAGCGTCCAGACGTCGCTAGTGCCACAGTTTGAGCGCAAGCGCAAGTACGACGCCACGCACCCGCACGCTCAAGCGTTAAACGTGCACATTGCAAAATTGATCAGCCTAGAGATGCTGCCGTATAGGCTTGTGGAAACGGAGGCTTTCAAAAGCATGATGGCGGCTGCCCCGCGCTACTCGGTTCCCAGTCGCCACTACTTTTCCCGATGTGCCGTCCCAGGCCTGCACGACCACGTCTCCCGCAACATTGTACGCGCCCTCACCAACGCGGTTACTGGCAAGGTCCACTTAACAACGGACACGTGGACAAGCACAGGCGGGCAGGGCCACTATATCTCCCTGACGGCACATTGGGTGAATTTAGTGGAGGCTGGGACAGAGTCAGAGCCTGGGACCGTTCACGTCCTACCCACCCCCAGAATTGCGGGCCACAGCTCGGTGGTGGTATCTGCGGCGGTGTATGCTTCCTCCACTAAAGCACCTTCCTCCTCCTCCTCCTCCAACGCAACCTCTGTCTCGCAATCAAGATGTGTCAGCAGCACGTCGCCAGCAGTCGGTGTCACGCGGCATGGCAGCACAGCGGTGGGCAAGCGTCAGCAGGCCGTGCTGAAACTACTCAGCTTAGGAGAGAAGAGGCACACGGCCCACGAACTGCTGCAGGGTCTGACAGAGCAGACCGACCACTGGCTTGCGCCGCTGAGCCTCCAACCGGGCATGGTCGTGTGTGACAACGGCCGTAAGCTGGTGGCGGCTCTGCAGCTCGGCAGCCTCACGCACGTGCCATGCCTGGCCCATGTCTTTAATTTGGTGGTTCAGCGCTTTCTGAAAAGCTAGCCCCACTTGTCATACCTGCTCGGAAAGGTGCGCCAGCTCTGCGCACATTTCCGCAAATCCCACACGCACGCTGCCACCCTGCGGACACTGCAACATAGGTTTAATCTGCCAGTGCACCGACTGCTGTGCGACGTGCCCACACAGTGGAACTCTACGCTCCACATGTTGGCCAGACTCTATGATCAGCGTAGAGCTATAGTGGAATACCAACTCCAACTTGCGCGGCGCAGTGGGAGTCAGCCTCCTCAATTATTTACAGAAGAGTGGCCCTGGTTGGCAGCCATCTTCCAGGTCCTTGGAAAAATTTGAGGAGTCTACCCAGGTGGTGAGCGGCGATGCTGCAATCATTAGCGTCACCATTCCTCTGCTATGCATCTTGAGAAGTTCTCTGCAAAGCATAAAGGCAGACGCTTTGCGCTCGGAAACAGAGACGGGGGAAGACAGTATGTCGCTGGATAGTCAGAGCACCCTCCTGTCTATATCTCAGCGCGGTGAGGAGGAGGAGGAGGAGGAAGAAGATGAGGAGGAGGGGGAAGAGACATCTTGGCCCACTGCTGACGGTACCCATGCTGCTTGCCTGTCATCCTTTCAGCGTGTATGGCCTGAGGAGGAGGAAGGGGAGGAGGAGGAGGAGGAGGATCCTGAAAGTGATCTTCCTAGTGAAGACAGCCATGTGTTGCGTACAGGTACCCTGGCACACATGGCTGACTTCATGTTAGGATGCCTTTCTCGTGACCCTCGCGTTACACGCATTCTGGCCACTACGGATTACTGGGTGTACACACTGCTCGACCCACGGTATAAGGAGAGCCTTTGCACTCTCATTCCCGAAGAGGAAAGGGGTTCGAGAATGATGCTATACCACAGGGCGCTGGTGGACAAACTGATGGTAAAATTCCCATCCGACAGCGCTAGTGGCAGAAGGCGCAGTTCCGAGGGCCAGGTAGCAGGGGAGGCGCAGAGATCAGGCAGCATGTACAGCACAGGCAGGGGAACATTCTCCAAGGCCTTTGCCAGCATTATGGCTCCCCACCAAGACTGTGTCACCGCTCCCCAGTCAAGGCTGAGTCGGCGGGAGCACTGTAAAAGGATGGTGAGGGAGTACGTAGCCGATCGCACGACCGTCCTCCGTGACGCCTCTGCCACCTACAACTACTGGGTGTCGAAGCTGGACACGTGGCCTGAACTCGCGCTGTATGCCCTGGAGGTGCTTGCTTGTCCTGCGGCTAGCGTCTTGTCAGAGAGTGTGTTTAGTGTGGCTGGGGGAATCATCACGGATAAGCGTACCCACCTGTCAACCGACAGTTTTACACTCATCAAGATGAACAAAGCCTGGATTTCCCCAGACTTCTCTTCTCCACCAGCGGACAGCAGCGATACCTAAGCAATACGTAGGCTGCACCCGCGGATGGAAGCATCGTTCTCTCTCACCATCCAAAACGGGGACATTTCTGCTTCATCAATCTGTGTATAATATTCCTCCTCCTCCTCCTCCTCCTCCTCCTGAAACCTCACGTAATCACGCCGAACGGGCAATTTTTCTTAGGGCCACAAGGCTCACTCATATAATTTTTCTAAACAATTTTTATACGTTTCAATGCTCTTAAAAGCGTTGAAACTTTAACTTGAACCAATTTTTCGTTAAACTGGGCTGCCTCCAGGCCTAGTTACCACTTAACCACATTAACCAAAGCGATTAATGGGTTTCACCTGCCCTCTTGGTTGGCCATGGCCAATTTTTCTGATGTACATTAGTACTGTTGATACAGCAATTTTTGTGGGCCCTCGCCTACAGTGTAATCAAATGAATTTTTAGCCCACCTGCATTACAGCTGACGTTACATCCGCTGTGTTGGGCAATGCAATGGGATACATTTATGTACCGCCGGTGGCTTCCTGGCACCCACCCATGCTGTGGGTCCACAGGGAATTATAAATGCATCTGTTTCCACTTCTAAAGAACCCCAGTCTGACTGGGGCATGCAGTGTGGGCCGAAGCCCACCTGCATTAAGCACGACATTACTACCTCAGCTGTGTTGAGCAATGCAATGGGATATTTCTATGTACCGCCGGTGGCTTCCTGGCACCCACCCATGCTGTGGGTCAACAGGGAATTATAAATGCATCTGTTTCCACTTGTAAAGAACCCCAGTCAGACTGGGGCATGCAGTGTGGGCCGAAGCCCACCTGCATTAAGCACGACATTACTACCTCAGCTGTGTTGGGCAATGCAATGGGATATTTTTATGTACCGCCGGTGGGTTCCAGGGAGCCACCCATGCTGTGGGTCCACAGGGAATTATAAATGCATCTGTTTCCACTTCTAAAGAACCCCAGTCTGACTGGGGCATGCAGTGTGGGCCGAAGCCCACCTGCATTAAGCACGACATTACTACCTCAGCTGTGTTGGGCAATGCAATGGGATATATTTAT
Organism: Eleutherodactylus coqui; assembly: GCF_035609145.1. Taxonomy (NCBI): domain Eukaryota; kingdom Metazoa; phylum Chordata; class Amphibia; order Anura; family Eleutherodactylidae; genus Eleutherodactylus; species Eleutherodactylus coqui. Next base: position 139,989,954 of record NC_089840.1, on the reverse strand, counting down.
GTACCGCCGGTGGCTTCCTGGCACCCACCCATGCTGTGGGTCCACAGGGAATTATAAATGCATCTGTTTCCACTTGTAAAGAACCACAGTCAGACTGGGGCATGCAGTGTGGGCCGAAGCCCACCTGCATTAAGCACGACATTACTACCTCAGCTGTGTTGGGCAATGCAATGGGATATTTTTGTGTATCGCCGGTGGGTTCCAGGGAGCCACCCATGCTGTCGGTCGACAGGGACTTCACAATAGGGAGTTGTACTTGCCTGTGTCTATGAATTAAAAAGCCCGGTCTGACTGGGGCATGCAGAGACACCTTGACAGAATGAATAGTGTGTGGCACATAGGTTCCCCATTGCTATGCCCACATGTGCAGCTCCTGATGGCGGTGGCACAGGATTCTATTTCTCATTGCTTCTGTACAGCATTGTGGGCTATCGCCCCGCCCCTTTTAAAGAGGGTCGCTGCCTAGCCGTGCCAACCCTCTGCAGTGTGTGCCTGCGGTTCCTCGTCACGGCAGACGCACTTCTAAATAGACATGAGGGTGGTGTGGCATGAGGGCAGCTGAAGGCTGCGCAGGGACACTTTGGTGTGCGCTGTGGGGGGAGGGGGGGCGGTTGGGCAGCATGTAACCCAGGAGAAGTGGCAGTGGAGTGTCATGCAGGCAGTGATTGTGCTTTGTTGGAGGTAGTGTGGTGCTTAGCAAAGGTATGCCATGCTAATGAGGCCTTTTCAGAAGTAAAAGTTTTTGGGAGGGGGGGGGCCCACTCTTGCCGCTATTGTGGCTTAATAGTGGGACCTGTGAACTTGAGATGCAGCCCAACATGTAGCCCCTCGCCTGCCCTATCCGTTGCTGTGTCGTTCCCATCACTTTCTTGAATTGCCCAGATTTTCACACAAGGAAACCATAGCGAGCATCGGCGAAATACAAAAATGCTCGGGTCGCCCATTGACTTCAATGGGGTTCGTTACTCGAAACGAACCCTCGAGCATCGCGAAAAGTTCGTCCCGAGTAACGAGCACCCGAGCATTTTGGTGCTCGCTCATCTCTAATTACCAACAGGTTTTTATGTAGTCAAGGAAAGGAGTCCTGATGAGAAGGCTTACGTCAAGGGGCTGCATCATGTTTGTAAATTAGCACAGTTTAGGTATAGGTACGGGTACAGATGGAGGGGGGGGGGGGGCCCAGCTGAACTTTTGCACTCGGGCCCCTTAGGCTTTAGGTACGCCCCTGGCCTCCATCGTCATGAAAATTGGGATTCCAAGTGTGCCTGAATGAATACAGCAGCGGTCATACTTGTGTCATTATTTCACCAGTTCTGCTGCCTGTGAAAGATACTAGAATGCAGCCAATCCTCTCAAAATCTGTGCTGCAGAATGTGATGAAAGTGGGCAGTAGCCGCCTCACACCTCACCCTCTTGGCATCACCTGTCTGACATTACATCTCTAGCCCCACTTAGACTATCATCTCATTTGTGCCATTATAGCGCATGACCTCGCTGACACCGCTTACAAAGTATCACTCACCTCATCGATGACACATGCAGCTCATTACCTTACAGCAAGAGTTCTTGCCAGTATTATACCATTGTTGTCAGGGGTAAGCTGTACTGGGGAAATGGCAGCAGCAGAGTCTCCCTGCCTCCTGGTCCACTACACAGACACACAACGTGGCAGTGACGCGCTCTATCTTGCTTTCTGACTTTAAAAAGTCCTGAATGTTCTAGAAATCTAGATAGGCAAGTGAAGAACTTGGACAATGCAAAAAATGCACATAAGGATGCAATGCCAAGTTTGGTTAGAGACCGCTACCAAAAACAACCCTAGCGATGGTGTACCCTACATTTATGGTAGATATGCCCCCATGTGCCTTCTGTACAAGTGCCAGCGTTGTTCTAACATTACCTTGCATTATAACTGGTCATGCAGCTGTGAACTTGTATTTTCTAGGGAAATGAACAAAAAGCTTCGAGATGAGAAGGATGTGTTTGACGAAGAAAGCTGGATACCCTCCGGAAGGACCTGGCGGACCCCCTCCTGGTGCCCAGAAGTTGCTGCTGCTGTTGCCACTCCAGCTGTGCTGGCAGTGCCCATTGTGATGCTGCATTACGATACAGGGAGGGGAGCTGATGGGATTAGCAATGTGATTGTATAGCTGTAGTATATAGTAGTTGATGTGTATATGTAAATACGTTTTAGCATCTGTATATCTGCATGGAGACCCCTCTTCTCACACATGTATATGGAGAAGTGATGAAAACCTTTCTGTATTGTACATAATTAGGTCAAAGCTTTAGGCTGTAGATGGCAGCGAACGGACGTACAAATGGCGGATAGAACAATTTACCCAAAGGGCCTGAGTTTGCAAACCGGAAAAAGACTCCATGTAATCCACCGCCCGCTGGACTATGTTTTACCTCAGAATCATATTGAACATGCTTCCATTACAACTAAGGGTTTTAAGAATTTTTTTATTATAAATAGTTTTTAATATTTTCATGTTTGCTTTTTATTCATTGAGGAGAAGTGTAAAAACGTAACCAAAAGGGCGGCATATGGCAAATACCGCTCTATACCCTTGTACACACAGAGCTGTTTGGGGGGGAGTGGGATGTTATTTACAGGGGTTCTCATGACGTAGATGGTTATAACCTATCCTTGGGATAAGTCGCCAATATCGCGTCCGTGGGGGTCCAACTCCTGGCCACCTCACTGTATACCTATGTGACCTTTATACCACGCACAGTGAAGGTTATTTCGTAGTGGCGGTGCCCAGTTTTGCAGGTCGGTCCCATTCGCTTGGATGAGACTGAGCTGTGCTAAGTCCTTCTGACCAATGAGCGTGACGTCTCAGGCCAAGGAAGAGGCCGTGGTGTTCTCCTGAGTGGTGTGGCCATCTCAAATAGCTGATTGCCGAGGATGCTGGGAGTTGCATCCTTACTGATCTGATATTGATGACTTTCTGTATCTAAGTTCTGGAAAACCCTTTTCACAAAAAACAAATGGTGTCCTGTGTGATCAAGCTCTTGCACAGCATTCATGCTTGGAGCAATGGCTGGTGGCAAATTATTACCTTTTCCACTTTTCTGACATTCATCTAAAGTAGTAAGTGTATCAGAAGTTGGAAGGATTTTGGACACCAGTATACAATTTAAAAAAGGAATACAATCATATAGATACAGAACTTTAGTTCTCCTGCAGAGACCTGGTTAAATGATGATATTCTGGCTGCTTGTTGCCACCACTAGGGGGAGCTTACTGCGTGTGGTTTTATTAACGAGACAGTATAGTATGCAGTAGGCTCATAAGGCTGCATGGCAATCAGAATGGCTATGGAATGGATCTAGAACAGAAAAACAGACTTCTGACTTCTATAAAGATCTACAAAATAAAATCAAAAGGGTGTTCAAAGATGGACGCTTCTCCTTTTCAAGCCTGCAGTATTTCAAGTAACAACAATAAAACCTAGTGATTGAACAATACATCTGTATTGTGTTTGGGAATACTCAGCTGCGGTCAGACTGCTCATTCACGTGTACACTGGACTTGGCCAAGTGTGTATATATACATACATACGATTGTTATACATGTCAGCCCAGGCAGAATTCCTAGGAGTCTCCCGATTTCCTAAGCCTCTTTACCCAATCACCTCTCTGTTTCGCCCAGTGTCATACTACAGAGGCTGAGCATGTCCCCAGCCCTGGCATCCCCCACACATAAGCCCTCAGCGTGCCGACACTAGCTTCACTATGATGTTAGGACAGTGGTTTTTATTCAGTCTGGTGGTATTCATTCACTACTTGATGGTCATGATGTGGAGGTATTGTTGGTTTTTATATACTGTTTTGTTCAATAGCCGTATATAGATACTGTATGATGGTAATATTTGTTCTTGGTGTAGCAGCAACAATGTTGTTCATCTTCTCTCTCATGTACTTTATTCTCCATTGTGTCTCCATGTACTACTCTTGCTGTAGGATAGCCATGCCCCTTATATAAGCCACGTCATGAAAAGGCCAATCACATTCTTGCTGTGACCAGAGACTCGTCCTGTGAAAGTCTCTCCCAGGTTGACATCTCTGGATTGTGCATATTGAAATCCGATATGCCTCATCCCTCAGTAGACATCATGGCGCTGTTTGGGTTCCCCCCACACACGGTAGATCATCCGCCGATCTTGTCCACTTCAATGTGTACAGCTGGTTTAAGTTTTAAAAATGCCTTTACCTGTTCAAAAGTGGACAACCCCTTTAACGAAGTATTGATGGCCTATTCTCAGAATAGAGCAATAGTTTATCAGTAGCCGACTGTGTTCAGAGCGCTCTACTTCCAGCTCCATTCACTGACCCATTGACTCTGCAGACATCCTGAGGATAGGACATGGTCTACTACCTGGGACTCCTACAGATCAGCTAAGTCGTTAATAGTTAATTGGCCATCAAAAGTTTAAAGGTAGATAATGCTTTCGCCCAGATACCAATGTGGCTCTGCCAATCATGCATTAATGTATTGTGGTCAGTAGGGATGATTTAGATACAGATTTTGATATTGAGATTGTAGATTCACGGCAGATTTCACTCCATTCATCCCAAGGAGTGAAGTTCATCATGTATGAATATACCCTTATAATCGTAAAGCGGAAAAGTTGAGTAGTTGCTCATAGCAAACAATCAGGTTTTTCCTTTTTTTGGCTATACTGTATTTAGTAGGCTCTTTTACATTTAGCATAGTTTTTTTTCTGTTCTGTGTGTATCCATAGACCTCATTACCTTTTATGCATGCCAAAACACTATATTTATTCCATGTGTCAGTGCAATTCAAGTGTATTCCCTAACGAAAAGGAAATGTCACATGAGATGCAGGGGGATAAAACGAATCCCCAGCTACATATTGCATACCAAACACAGGAGGAAGTGCAGAGCCGGTTCCAAAGGATTAAAATCGATAAATCGCCGGATCCAGATGAAACACACCCAAGGGTTCTAAGGAAACTAAGTGATGTGATGGCTAGACCACTATTTCCTATCCAAAAGAGAGCCTGGTAACTACAGGCTGGTAAGTCTCACTTCAATAACTGGAAAAATATTCAAGGGGTTTCTGAGAAACGCCATCCTAGAGAACAACGGAATAACTCCTCACCAGCACGGGTTCATGAGGGGTCGATCATATCAGACCAATTTGATCAGCTTCTACGATGAAGTAAGTTCTAGGCTGGACCTGGGAGAGTCTATTGATCTCGTATATCTGGACTTCTCTAAAGTATTTGACACCGTGCTGCAGAATAAGTTGGTATATAAAATGAGACAGCTTAGATTGGGTGAAAATGTGTGTATATGGGTAAACAATTGGCTCAGAGATAGAGAGCAGAGGGTGGTAATAAGTGGTACTCTGATTGATTGGGCCACCATCCCTAGTGGGGTGCCACAGGGCTCAGTACCAGGCCCCATTCTGTTCAACGGCCTGATAGAGGGGCTGCACAGTAAAATATCAATATTTGCAGATGACACAAAATTATACAATATAATTAATGCAACGGAGGACAATGTGCGGCTTCAAAAGGACCTAGATAAGCTGGGGGCTTGGGCAGAAAAATGGCAAATGAAGTTCAATGTTGATAAATGTAAGGTTATGCACATGGGCAGGAGAAACAGATGTCACCAATATACAATAAATGGGGTACTGCTAGGGAAAAGTGAGATGGGAAAAGACCTCGGGGTACTAGTGGATTGTAGATTTAATTGGAGCAATCAATGCCAGTCAGCTGCTGCAAAAGCAAATAAAATTTTGAGGTGGCTTAAAAAAGCTATAGGGACGAGGGACGAGAACATTATCCTCCCACTATATAAGGCACTTGTCAGGCCTCAAATGGAATACTGTGTACAGTTCTGGACACCGCTGCTCAGGAAAGATGTTACAGTGCTGGAGGGGGTTCAAAGAAGAGCAACTAAACTAATACATGAGAGGACTGGAATACCCAGAGAGGCTATCCAAATTGGGATTATTTACCCTGGAAAAAAGATGGCTAATGGGTGATCAAATAACTATGTATAAATACATGAGGGGACAATACAAGGATCTCTCCCATGATCTGTTTATACCCAGGACTGCGACGGTAACAAGAGGGCATCCTTTATATCTAGAAGAAAGCGGGTTCTATCACCAACACATAAGGGGGTTCTTTACTGTAAGAGCAGTGAGACTGTGGAACTCTCTGCCTGAGGACGTGGTGATGGCAAAATCCATAGAGGAGTTTAAGAGGAGACTAGACATCTATCTAGAGTGGAAGGATATTACAGGATATAGACATTAGGTGACCAGCAGGTTTGTAGTTCTGGGTCTTATATTTAGGTAGGAACTATGAAAGTTGATCCAGGGATTATTCTGATTGCCATTACGGAGTCTGGAAGGAATTTTTCCCCAAATGGGCTAATTGGCTTCTGCCTCTTGGGGTTCTTTGCCTTCCTCTGGATCAGTGTTTCCCAACTCCAGTCCTCAAGGCACCTCAACAGGTCATGGTTTCAGGATCTCCTATAGTAAGAACACCTGTGGAAATGTCTGAGGTATTGACTATAATTACATCACCTGTGCAACACTGAGGAAATCCTGAAAACATGACCTGTTGGGGCTCCATGAGGACTGGAGTTGGGAAACACTACCCTGGATCAACTAGGGGTTGAAACAGGCTGAACTAGATGGACATTGTCTTCATTCAGCCTAACATACTATGTTACTATGTAATCCACTGCATTTCTGCATTGCTTACTAATAACCTGGTCTGAATGTTGCTTAAGGGCTCCCTCATACAGATATTTTTGTATAGCATTTAGCAGTGCCTTTTCAGCCCTGCGCTAAATGCTCTACAACTCTACCATTCATTTCAATGGGGCTGTTCACACACGCGTCAAAATGCAGCGTCTTCAACAGCAAGTTGTTCATGTTCTATCTTTGCCCATTTTCAGCCATTCATTGCCCATTGAAATGAATGGGCAGCAGTTTCAGATTGGCTGAAAATGATTTCACGGCTCTGATTGGCTGAGCCAGCGCTGAGAACCAATCACAGTAATCTATTGTTGGAGATGGGGTTCTCAAACCTCGCTCCCAACAATAGATGATCTGTCAGTGCAGGGGAAGCCCGGAGCAGCGCTGGAGACCAGCGGGAGGGACCCTGACGGCACTTCCTAGGTGAGTATTGCTTTTTTTTTTTTCCTTTTCAGCTTCATTGGCTATGTTTTTAGCTGTGCTGAAAACGTATCCAAAACGCTGCCACAAGGCATGCCAGCGCTGCTAAAACCACAGTAAACGCAGCGTTGAAAAAAACTGTGTTTCTGCATATACCTGTGTGAGGGAGGCCTCAGTCACATCATTTACATTGTATTTGTCTATAATTGTAACAAACAGTTGTTCCATTCACGTCTTTTATTGAACACATTGAGTAACCATCCACAGTGCAGGGAGAGAAAGTAAGTGAACCTCTGCATTTGGTTTCTTTTAGGTTGCTCTCACACTCACCACGGTAAAATGCATTTTCTGAACGCATGTGTGAGAATAACCTTAGGACTAATTTGATAGAATCGGTTCACGTGTGCTTTGCCCTTTCTTAAAAAAGGCACACAAAGCTTTTAAAAGTCCGGCTACCGGCAAATCTGTTCTTCCAATAAATGATTAGTTAGCATAAACTATGTTTCAATGCCAAAACACTTCCAGAAGACCTCGGACGTGTTCTAGAGATGCATGAAGTTAGAGAAGGCTACCAAAGCATTGCTAAAGACCGGGCTGTACATCCACGATTAGACAAATTACACATGGAAACATTTAAGACACTCGCTGCTCTCCTCAGGCTAACTTCACACGGGCGAGTGCGATGTCAGGCCGTGAATCACAGTCAAATATTGCACTTGCCACCATGTGAATTCCCCACGAACAATGGGAGATGTGACAAAAGATTTAGAAATTGTTGCGATTGTGGTGTGATGTGATAAAACTTCACTTGTGTGTATGAACCCATTCGGAAGAATGGGGTTCATGTTTATGAGAGATTTGTGCGTCTTGCAATGCACAAATCTTGTGGGATTTCCTCACCCGTGTGAAGGCGGCCCTAGGCGATACCAAATACACAAAAGTATTAAAACAAAACATAAAAAAAAACTGTATAAACTTGGTATCGCCGGAGCGGGCCGACCAGAGAATAATCTTATCACATTATATATTCTTCACACTGAACGTCATAAATAAAATACAAAAAACAAATGGAGTTTCTTTTTTTTCCCCTAAATTTTTTTAATAAAAGTTATACAGTACATTGTGTACCTACAAATGATGTCCTTAAAAAACAAGCCGCATATGGCAATGTTGACAGAAGAATTAAAAAGTTATGGCTCTAGGAATGCGGCACTGAAAATACCTGACAAATTAGTCAGTCATTAAAGGTGCAAACGGGCTTTATCACTAAGGGGTTAATTGTTTTAGTGGTGTGTACATATAATTACATGTTTAATGAACTTTGTGATTTTCATTATTTCTTGGCGCCATTATGATTGGTGTATAGGGATGACTGATACACATGGCGGCTTCTGCATCCGGTTACTGATACAATTTCCGCTGTCATACATCTAGATTGCGGATCCGTATTACATACATTTATAGACACACTTGTGTGAAAGTGGCCTAAAAGGTCATTTGTCACCTGATAGATCAGTCTTCAATAATCAGCTGATGGTGCCAGCGGCGGTCAGGATTTTATCATTTTCTCTATGTCCGTGCCGTGGGGAGCGAAGGATTTAGAGACCCAGAACGCGTGTGCGCCAATTACAAGTAGAATTATTGAGGCACCTTGTAGAGAGATATCATCATTAATCACCATATCTATACAAGAGACCGGGCCGGGATGTCAGCTATCATCATGTCATATGGGGAAAAATGGGGACATAATGAGAAATCTACTAAACAATGACACAACCGCAAAGTGGATGATTACAGATGTTCATCTCTATGAGCAGATTAATATGGTGGACGGATTCACGGTTTTATACAAGTTGACGATATTGTGTAGAATAATAGTAAAGGGCAAAAAGAAAGACAAACTGTAAGTATGTGAATGTCCCCCTCAAATATCATCCCCCGGCAAGTTCTGGACAGCTTCAGCACACGGACATGGCAAGTTCCCACTTTACTAATAAAGATTATCATTAGTCTGAAGAAACTGGTGAGAATATTCCTGTAAATGTCCTTCCTCACATCTCAGTACCTGCGGACATACGCTTTCAAACTTATCATGGTTGGCTGTGATTGGTCAGTTACTGATCACATGACTGCTGTCATGGTAACAGCCAGGGCAATTGTGTTGTCACGGTGGTTGGCAGTTGAGAGTGTTGGAGACTGGCGATGGAGAAGGAGGCGATGTCTGCTGGACCAGGGCAGAGCGATTTTATGGAGCAAATTCGGAGGGAGAAAGGAGAGAAAAGACCAAGACACGTCTTGGACTCATCACTGACTTCAAAGAAAAGCCAAAGGAGGAAGAGGAGGAAGAAAACATCGACTGCAATGAAGTCCATCATTCCACCGACTCATTCGGTGAAGAAAGACCTCAGGGGTAAGAAACAACCCAAGAAGAGGCATCTGGATTCTTCAGAGGAAGAAAAGGATCCACCTGTAAAGATCAAGAAAGAAGACCTGGGAGGCTCAGGTACCGCCGGAGGTCTGGGAAGCGCTGCATGTGGTAGATGTTGGTGCAGATCCACACCAAACTCTGTGTCAGAGTCCGCGCCAATAGTACAGATTGTGAGGGGGGTTTTGGCATGTGATTGGACATGGATTTTGGTCTGGATTTTTGGCACCAGATCTGCTGGGTGTGAACGCTCCCTCAGGGTCCCACACACTGTACCCGCCATGTCTGATGGTTTATATGTTGTCTGCCGGGGAGAAAGAAGGGGGAAAGTGATAGAAATGTTACATTGTATTCCATTGTATTTATGTACATTGTATAATGTGAAATACCAGATGTTACTGTGATTATAGATGAGCTGCTGAAAAGTACAGTTTTTGGCTTTCTTCCAGGTCGTGTTTAGATGACGTGTTTTTAGGATGCGTTCACAATTTGCTGATTTGCTGTGGATTTTGGTGCAGATCTGCTGCAGAATTCACCCATACAATTTGAATTTAATTGAAAGGATGAAATCTGCTGCAGATCCGCATACAAATCTGTGAAAAAATCCGCACCAAATCACCGACTTGTGAACGCAGCCTTAATGTGGGTATAAGGAGATGTGTATGTCCGGCCATTGCTCCTCAGCGGAGGTGATCACAGCGCCATCGCCGCCCGTCCTCTGTGTTACATGAAAGCCACAGAGATTGGTGTTTACAGACAAGTGATGAACCCGCTGTAAGTGCGGCAGGTCTGTGAATACCTCCACTGAGGAGCTACAGCAAAATACAGGCCGCTGTTTGCCAAAACAACTTCATGAACTCAAGCTGCAAAAGAGAGAAAATGTGCCACAAAAATAAACACAACACACACAAGGTTTTTTGGCTTTTATTATTTACTATTCACTGACAGATAACATGTAGATGCAGCATTTTTTGCAGCAAAAATGTGATTAAAAAACACCATAATTCAAAAAAGTGCAGGTTTTGAATAAAAAAAGACTATGGGGCAGATTTACTACAGGCAACATGACGGTTCAGTTGGTAGCACTGTTGTCTTTAACGGAGTGGTCCAGTTCCAAATTATTGATGAGCCTATCTGCATGATAAGCCATAAATAGTAGATTGGTGGGGCTCCACCACCTAGGATCTCCACTGATCAGCTGTTATCTGGGCTGGTGTGCTTGTGCATTTACCTAGAGTTCTGCAGGAAGCAGACAGCTCCATTACCACTGTAGAGGTCAGACGTGGTATTACAAGCAAAGCTACTTTAATGGCAACTTGGCCTGTAGTACCAAACCAGGCCACTGCAGCGAGAATGGAGCTGTCTGCTACCTGAAGAAATCTGTTCAGTGCAAAAGTGTACTGACACAAAAGACAACTGACTAGCAGAGATTTTGGTAAGCAGATACCTGCTAATCTGCTGTCCTCCAGATGGATCCATCAATTGTTTGTAACTGGACAATCCCTTTAAGCACTGGGTCCAGGTATCATGTCTGCCATCATGTTTTTGTGTGCTTCCTCCAAAGACATCCTCATGTGTGCATATAGATTGTGAGCCCCTACGGGGACAAAGCCCAATGTAACTGATGAACTGTGTGCAGCGCTGTGGAGTATGTATGTGCTATATAAATGAGTGTAATAAATAAAACCATTTACTCCGGTGTGTTTTATCCAAAGTGCCCTTAACTTCTGGATGTTAGTAATGTATATTAAATAACCGCTCCTCTGACTGCTGGTGTGCCACAAAGGAAGTCTATGTCTATAAACTACATGATGGATATTGCTTCAAACACTGGAGAGACTACAAGAACCCCATTAACCCCTTGGCTTCTACCCGTCCCCCTTTGCTTCTTCCTCCACCATGCCATCCCTTTTACCTTTAACCCTCGTTAGGACAACAACTATCACTCCCAACCTCCCCATACAGGTACACGCTCGGTGGAGGGTGAAGGAGTTTCTATTGGGGAGAAGAACTTTGGGTCCTTTTACATGGAACGATTTTTTCTTCAGATTGTCGCCGGATCGCACGAACCTGAAGATAATCGTTCAGTGTAAATGCTGCCGGCGACAGAAGGATGAGTGAAAATTCATTTATCATTCACCGTTTACTTTGTGTAGCATAAATACCAAACGCCGATCGCCCGTGTGAACAGGCAGCTGCTGGTCTATGAATGATTGTGCGTTTACTGGGAATGGGGGCGGCCGAAGCAATCTCCAGCCGCTCCACCTCCAGTCACTGACCGATCATCGCTCCTCTGGGAAAGCAAAGGAACAATTATCGCTGGGACGACTGTGGGGCGCTTCAGGACCTGGAAATCATCCCGTGTAGAAGTACCCTGAGCTACTACCAAACACCTCCGGCAGAGGCTTATCTCCGATGGGAACATACTCCAATAGAAACAAGATTACTTTATAAACACAGTAACTGAACCAAGCTGTTATAGATGTGATAACAGAAACAAGCTTAACACAGACACATTACCAGAACTGAGCTTACTACATAGATACCATAACAGAGCTAATCTTACTACATAAACTCCATACAAGAACCAAGCTTATTACCTATACGCTACCAGAACCAAACCTACTATATAGACACATTACCAGAACTGAGCTTACTACATAAATGTAATAACAGAAGTAATCTTACTGCATAAATACAAAGGAATCACAGAAATGGTGTTGCCTCAGGGATACCATCCTAAGGGCGCCTCCACACTTGCGATATCGCTGCATTTCTTTAACGCAAATGTCAATAGGACTTTCTAATGTTAAAAACGGATCGCACAAAAATCACAAAACACAAACTTACGATTTTTGTGTGATGCATTTTTAACATTAGAAAGTCCCATTGACGTTTGCGTTAAAAAAAAACGCATCGTTATCGCGATCGCAAGTGTGAAGGCACCCAAAGGTGAAAAGGTAGAAGAGGATCTATTATGACCATTGAAGCATCAGATATTGTGTCTCCCAAAGGCCACTTTACTAGATCCCTCTAGATCAGGGTTTCCCATAGTGTGCTCCGCTGTAGCAGTGTCTGGATAGTCCGTACAGAGAAAATCAGCATGCAAGACCCGCGGTTGGCATAGCAACGTGGATCACATGAGCCGACTCTGGGACCAATGGAGGATTATAATAAGGGTGACCGCCCCAGGCCCAAGACTCCAAGTGAGCCCACGGCCATCCCAATCGCCCGTATTGTAATCCGCATTGCTAAACCCTATTACTATCGGGGCCGCTATCAATACTGAAGCTGCTATCACTACTGGGGCCGCAATAGGGGTCACTATTACTACTGGGGCCACCAATATAGGGGGACACTATTACTACTGGGGTTACTAATATAAGGGGTCACTATTACTACTGGGGCTTCCAATATAGGGGTCACTATTACTACTGGGGGCCACCAATATAGGGGGACACTATTAATACTGAGACCACTGTGGGGGACGCAATTACTACAGGGGCCAATATAGGGGACGCTATTACTACTAGGGCTACCAATATAGGGGGACACTATTACTACTGAGGCCACTGTTGGGGATGCAATTACTACAGGGGCCAATATAGGGGGACACTTACTATAGGGGCCACCAATATATGGGTCACTATTACTGCTAGGGCCACCAATATAAAGGTCACTATTACTACTAGGGCCACCAATATAGGGGAGTCACTATTACTACATGGGGTGGATTTGCTGCGGTATTTACAGTAGCTGTAGCAGCAAAGCTGATAAGATATTGAAAATCTCATCCACATGTTGTGGAAAAAATCTGCACAAAACCCGTGCAGATATTGACATGTGGTGCGAGATTTAATTCCGCAGCATATTAATTTAAAATATAATGTATATCAATAGCCCATCCGGTCCCCTAGCTTTCCTCACGGTTTTTTTTTAATGGCCCTGTCCTTTTTGTAAGGACAGAGGTAAAAAAATCATGTTGTGGTAAGTCACGCCCCTAACCCCTCCCCTGACCACACCCTCTGTCCCACTTTGGGGCTCCATGAGAAACTTTTGCTTCAAAAAGGGCTCCATGGCGGAAAAAGTTTGGGAATCACTGCTCCAGATTCTTGGTGGATTCCTATGGTGGGTAATCTAGTGACTAGTCAGACTGAGTAATGAGAAAGCATGACCCACCTCACAAAGTACCACCATATGTCTATGGACCCTCTTATCCTCCGTGGAGACCCAAAGTGAGTGTCAGCCCAACGAATACTAACTAGGCATGATGCTCACAAATAGGTTCCAATATTATGTCAAAGACTCTACCTATGGTGGGTGATCTGATTACTGGCCAGACTTAGTACTGACTTAGCATAGCCCACCTATAGAATACCTTGTGTGTATGGATTTACACTAAATCACCAGCGGAAAACCAAACTGAGTGCCCGCCAAAGATGGATGCTGACTGTGCGTAACACCCACAAATGGGTTCCAATGTGTTATAAAAGATTCAGAATATCACCATGTATCTACGAGCTTTATCTAAATCCTCAGTGGAAAACCAAAGTGGGTGTCAGCCAAAATAGATACTGACTGTGCGTAACACCCACAAATGGATACCAGCGCATTATATAAGACTCAACGCCTTTCTAAGATGCGGATAAATACTCTAATCAGGAGTCTAAAGCTAGGTAGAGAAGATAATGCTATCTGTTCTATTAGCTGGCAGGACACACTAAGGCCGGCTGCACCCGGGCAGACTGGATTCCATATGTGGAATCCCACAGCAAAATCTGACCCTGTGGCCAGCTGGCGGGCACCCACTTTGGTTTTCCACTGAGGATTTAGATAAAACTTGTGGATACATGGTGATATTCTGAATCTTTTATAACATGTTGGAATCTATTTGTAAGTGTTATGCACAGTCAGCATCTATTTTGGCCGGCACCCACTTTGGTTTTCCACTGAGGATTTAGATAAATCTCCTGGATATATGGCGGTATTCTGAATATTTTATAAAACACTAGCTTACTCGTCGCGCGTTGCTGCGAAGACAGACAGACAGATATACATTCGTTTTTATATATCTAGATAACAACCAATCACAGCGCAGCTTTTTTAGGTTACCTCAGTGGTATAATATATAACAACCAATCACAGCGCAGCTTTTATGTTACCTCAGCTTTATAATATATAACAGCGCAGCTTATATGTTACCTCAGCAGTATAAAATATAACAACCAATCACAGTGCAGCTGTCATGTTACGTCAGCAGTAAGAGAAATAACAACCAATCACAGCGCAACTTTTATTCTGCCTCAGCAATATAAAAAATAGCAACGAATCACAGCGCAGCATTCATTTTACCTCAGCGGTATAATATATAGCAACCAATCACAGCACAGCTTTTATTTTACCTCAGCATTCTCAATATCCAGCAATTGTCTTGCGAAACGTTCGGCAGATGCATCATTTTGTAGTTGAACACGCATCCCGTTACTCGTAATGCCTTTTGCTTTTGTGCTTGAGATGGAAATCAAACGATCTTTGTCTGGGGGGGCATAACTGTCGACGATGCTCGCACTCACGCCACCTGTCGTAGGATAGATGTACTATGCCAGTAATCTTCCCAGGAGTGTACTCAACAACTTCCCATTAACTTTTCCTATTTATGACTTAATCAATGCTCCTGCCAAATTTCAAGTTTCTATTAGTGTAAAATTTGGACGCCAATTGTTTTGCGCTTAAAATTGAATGATCGAGTTGGGTGGGACCCATTAACTTTTCCTAATTATGACTTAATCAATGCTCGTGCCAAATTTCAAGTTTTTATGACATCGCGAAGCGAGAAAATTAGATTCTGTACATAAAATTTGGACGCTAATTCTTTTGCACTTAGAATTGAATAATCGAGTTGGGACCCATTGAGTTTTCCTATTTATGACATAATCAATGCGCGTGTCAAATTTCAAGTTTGTATTACATTGGGAAGCGAGAGAATTCGATTCCGTACGTAAAATTTGGACGCTAATTCTTTGGCGCATAGAATTGAATAATCAAGTTGGGACCCATTAGCTTTTCCTATTTATGACATAATCAATGCTCGTGCCAAATTTCAAGTTTCTATGACATTGGGAAGCGAGAAAATTAGATTCCGTACGTAAAATTTGGACGCTAATTCTTTTGCGCATAGAATTGAATTATCGAGTTGGGACCCATTAGCTTTTCCTATTTATGACATAATCAATGCTCCTGCCAAATTTCATGTTTCTACAACATCGGGAAGTGAGAGAATTAGTGGCAATGATGGAAATCGAACGATCTACGTGGGGGGGTCGTAACTGTCGACGACGCACCCATTCGCGCCATTTATCGTAGCATAAATGTACTATGCCTATAATCTTCCCAGGAGTGTACTCAACAACTTCCCAAAGTTTCATGGCGATCGGATGAATGGTGTAGTAGCGCATAAAGGACAAACAGACAGACACACACACAGACATACATTCAATTTTATATATATAGATTGGAACCTGTTTGTGAGTGTTACGCACAGTCAGTATCCATCTTTGGCGGGCACTCAGTTTGGTTTTCCACTGGTGATTCAGTGTAAATCCATAGACACTAGGTATTCTATAGGTGGGCTATGCTAAGTCTTTAACATAATATTGGAACCCATTTGTGAGCATTATGCTTATTTAGTATTCGTTGGGCTGACACTCAATTTGGGTCCCCATGGAGGATAAGAGGGTTCATAGATATATGGTGGTACTTTGCCAGGTGGGTCAAGCTATGTCATTACTCAGTCTGACTAGCCACTGGATTACCCACCATAGGTATCCACCAAGAATCTAGAGGGATCTAGTAAAGTGGTCTTTGGGAGACACAATATCTGATGCTTCTATGGTCATAATAGATTCTCTTCTACCTTATCACATAATTGATTTACACCTAGGATGGTACCCCTGAGGAGACACCATTTCTGGTGACTGCCTTTTGCTAAAGGGGCCTCTCTGAAGTGTAGCATCATTTTTGGTCGTAAGAATCCCTATAATAAGCAGATATCGGAGGGATGAGTCCATATCTAGGCTCACCTCTCATCAATGTTGTATTTTGTTCTGGCACTAATTGCCAATTTACTTTGGATTTAATCTAAGTCCATAAAGGTTAATTTTTAATCCTATTCTGTGAAGAAATACTACATAAATACCATACAAGAACCAAACGTATTACCTAGACAATACCAGCAACAAACCTACTGCATGGATACAGTACCAGAACTGAGCTTACTACATAGACACAACAACAAGAACCAAGCTTATTACCTAGACCAGTGATGGCAAACCTGCTATACTATGCTACGCTCCCCTCGCCTCCTCCAAAGGCTTCCCGTTGTCAGCGCTCCCTGGCTTCTGGTTCCCAGCGGCCTGTACTGGCCTCACCTAACCAGCGGCGTCCTGCCTGACCAGGCCGCTGGGACCGGAAGCCAGGGGGCGCTGATGGCAGGAAACCTACAAAAGGAGGCGAGGGGGGCGCCGCATAGTACGAAATCAGCTGCGGATACATGATCTGCCCCTTTACGTAATCTTTCCTGCACATGAAAATTTGCTTGTAGCTCCGCAGGCCACTCTCACACACACCGCTATGAGCACAGCGCCCCGAGTGCCGTACTAACCACGGTACAACACTCCCATAGATATCAATGAGCTTACTCACATCCGCGCTGGAACGCGGTGTCCCTATCACTGTGATTTTTCAGAGGTGTCTGTTCTAAGGGACAGATACAACGCCGCCGTCGATTGGTTTTCATTTGGAGTCATCATGAATAAAATGATTACTGGCGAGCGTGAGTATAAACCAAAACTCTTTAATGAATCCACCTCTGGAGCGAAGATTATCATCTTACAGGTAAGAGTGTTACTTATATTTCTTTGAGTTCTAATGTTGTAATAATTTGTGATGCTTTTATTGCCTTTTCTAGTCAGATTCTTGTAATTATAGTCAGTAATAACAGTGACATTTCTCATTTCAGCTCCTCAAAAAGAACCCGGCCAAGCGTCTCAGAGTCAACAGAAACATCCGAAAGCACCTGTTCTTCCAGCTGATCGACTGGGACTCTGGAATCCCTTAGAGTGCCCCCACCGCACATCCCTGAGGTAAGTAAATGAGCAGAATTGTACTAGATCCTGGATGGTGAGGGACTCCCTCCCTGATCTACTACTGATTGCCTATCTAGAGGATGGACCATCAATAGTTCACAACTGGAAAACCCCAAACTTTAAATATTGATGACTTATTCTTAGGATAGGTCATCAATATTAGAACAGTGAAAAGTGAGCGCTGCAGCATTTTCCTTGTATATCAGGCACAGCGTCATATATCGTTTAGTGGTTATGCCTGGTATTGCAGCTCAATCCCAATGATTCGAATGCAGTCAGCAAACAGGTCCGTAGTTTGTCTTACATGGGAAAACCCTTCTCACCATAATCAGAATAGTATTTTCTTTTCTTGCAGTCATCTAAACCTCAACATCTTCAGCCATTCCACCTGGACGCCGTGGAAGCAGCAGAGGCCAAGGACTTCCGCCCGTCAGCTAAAGACCAGGCCATGTTCAGAGGGTTTTCATTCTCCAACTTGAAGACCCTCTTGGACTCCGGCTTTACAACCACCAGAGCGAGCGGTCCTCCTGAGCCCCCATGAGTACATCAGGAGAAAAGACACCGTGGGACCCCTTAGGAGTGTGCCAGCAGTACCACCCAGCTGGCGGTAAGTACCGGCGCCACAACATCTGCGCCATGTAGAATCATAGACATGTGCACTATACTAAAGACCTTAAAAATACCGTTTTTTTTCTTACCAGTAGATGGATTTCCCCGAACCAATGACAGCAGCAGCTGATGGTGCTGCCACGGGTGAAGGGGAAACACATTGGTGCGCGATGGCCGGCTATTAAGGGGTGGAAGGAGGCCGGATTTTTTTTTCTAGTTAATGACATCGTAGCACATGTCTATGATTATTTCACATTTACTGGTAATTGCATTTCCTCCCGTCCATCACAGTATTGTAATGAGCGATGGGGAAATGAGGTGAGTGATGGCTGGCTATTAAGGGGTGGAGGAGGCCGGATTTTTTTTTTTTTTTTTAAACATCCTGGCAACATACACTGTACATGTTTGGCAGTTGTGTGCAGGGTTTGTATGGAGTGGGCTCGGGAGCGGAGCCTGCTCCATACATTGAGGGTGTCAGATGTCTATAACATCTCACACCCAGCCACAACAACCCTGATTGGAGATAACTCTAATCGCTGCTGTTAACTATTTAATTCTGACAGCGTCATTTAAATGGTCCAATCGACATTTACATTGCCCGAATGCCCCTCCCCTCCCAGTAATAAGATTGCAGCATTCCATTTGGATGTCTTATTGTTTAAGTGATCAAACGCTCACAAGTTTAAGTCTCCTTAGGAGCCTAAAAAAAGATTCAAAAATCAGTTGAAAAAGTTTTTTTTAAATACTAAATATTAAAAGTTTTTAAAAAACCCTTTATAATATTAATTTAAAAAAACTATTTTTAGTATTGCCACGCCTACAAAAGTCTGGTCTATTAAAATAGTGTAGTTTTTTTGCCTGCATGGTGAACACTAGAATTCCACTTTTTTGTTCACCCCATCTCCAAGAAAAAAGTGTAATAAAAAGCGATCAAAAAGTTATATGTACCCCAAACAGTAGAAATAGAAACCGTCAGTTATCCACAATAAACGAGCCTTCACCCAGCTGCATCAACGGGAAAATAAAAAACTCATGGCGGCAGAAAATAATTAGTTTAAGAAGATATTTCATTTTTTCAAAAGTCGCCCAACAAAAAGCTACTTAAATTTGGTATCACAATCATACCCACCCACAAAATAAAGTTATCTCATTTTTATGCAACCTATGTAAAAAACACACTTGAAAAATAATATTGCTTTTTTTCCATTTAACGCCACTTAGAAATCTTCAGTAAGTTTTTCAGTACATCATATGGTCCACTAATTTAAAATATAAAAATTGCCCTGCACAAAACAAGCCCTCAGACAGCTACAATGATGGGAAAAGGTCTTGCAATTCCGACCCCAAGTATCAGTCACACTACAATTTACCAAATACATCAGAATATTGTAATGGATTCCTCATAAATTCTAGCGCCCCCTGCAGGCATCCACTTGTCGCTTCTCCTAGGTTTTCCCTTGCCACAGGGAGAACTTACAGGGATTAGGCCAACAGGCCTAAAGAGAGGTTAGTGTAGTGTAGGGTCCCATCTACAAGAGGTCGCCTTGACGTGGCAGATGGGCTCACATGTTTTGATCAAAATGTGTGCTAAGAACCTCACAAGATTATGTGTCAGTAAATATAACAATAATGTCATGTAACTTCAGATATTGAGTGCTTGCAGTAGTGCTGCAGCTGCTTGTATTTGCTTGTATTGTTTCAGCCATGGTCTACATGAACTTGCGCATTCAATTTGTTTGTAGGAAGTGTGCAACTCCCGTTTTAACGCCCGTTTAGATGGCCTAGGTTGCGGTGCATATACGCCGCAGCCCTGGGATACCATCAGCTGGGAGTTTAGCTCTGCTAAACTCCAACACCCTTCCCGCCCCATTTCTGCCCCCTGCTGGCTTACAACAAGGGGAGGGGGTGGGAACTTAGCAGAGCTAGTCCCTCCCCCTCTCTGCTCCAGCCTATGGGAGCAGCCAGCAAAGGGATACTGCTAGACTCCCTCCCACCTCCCTTCTCCAGCAACTGTCATAGGCTCCCATAGGAGGCTATGGCAGTGGCTGCCGTTACAGAACTAACTTTTCTGGCTGGCGTAAAAACGTCTGGCAGGAATGCATACCATATGAGCTATATTTGCCGGCCAGATGTCTATATACATCGGGTATACGCCCATCTGAACTCCTACATTGGAAACCAATGCAACAGATGGGTAGCGTATATCGGGCCGCTGTGATATACGCTCGTGTGCAGGAGCCCTTAGTGTGTATATGCACAATTACACACATGATACTAATTGGTGACTGCTGGTCACATCTCATTGCTACCACCATTTGCCCCTTTATTTTAAATATCTTTCAATGTTGTCTTTGTTTTTTGAATAATAAAGTATTTAGATTATATTTCAGGGGATATGACCGATAAGTGTTCTCTGGGAAATGACCCTCTGATTGTCAGCGTGGTTGTTTTCAAAATTTTTGTTGAACCCCTCCCCCGCGGCCGTCACTCCTCATGACTCCCATCCTCCACCTGTCATTAGTACTTCATCCTCTGCTGTCATCACTACTACCATTCTCCACCGGTTATGAGTACTTTATCCTCTACTGTCATCACTACTACTCCCATCCTCCACCTGTCATTAGTAATTCATCCTCTGCTGTCATTACTACTACTCCTCCCATCCTCCACCTCTCAGTACTCCATTCTCTGCTGTCTTCACTACTACTCCCATCCTCCACCTGTCATTAGTTTCATCCTCTACTGTCATCACTACTACTCCCATCCTCCCCGTCATTAGTACTTCATCCTCTGCTGTCTTCACTACTACTCCCATCCTCCACCTGCTATTAGTACTCCATCCTCTGCTGTGACTAGAGGCACAACTAGAAGCTCTTGGGCCCCGATGTGAAATCTGTAACAGGGCCCCCTATCTACCATGTGCCATTTATAATACTGGTGTTTTGGTCTCCTGGACCCGGTAGCAATTACTACTAGAGATGAGTGAGCATACTCGCTAAGGGCAATTACTCGATCGAGCATTGCCCTTAGCGAGTACCTGCCCGCTCGGAAGAAAAGATTCGGGTGCCGGCGGCGGGCAGAGAGCGGCTGGGAAGAGCGGGGAGGAACGGACGGGAGATCTCTCTCTCCCTCTCCTCCCCCTGCAACTCACCTGTCACCCGCGCCGGCAGCCGAACCTTTTCTTCCGAGTGGGTAGATACTCGCTAAGGTCAATGCTCGATTGAGCAATTGTCTTTAGCGAGTATGCTCGCTCATCTCTAATTACTACCTCTGCACCCCCTATAGTTACACCTCTGGCTGTCACTACTACTCTTATTTTCCACCTATCATTAGTACTACATCCTCTGCTGTCACTACTACTCCCAGCCTTCACATGTCATTAGTATTTCATCTTCTGCTGTCATCACTACTCCTGCATCACATTTTGTACGCAAGCTAGAGGTAGTACAATAGGGTACTAGAACCTTCATGCCCACCCGTATCACATATTGTATCCAAGCTAGAGGTGGTACAACAGGGTACTAGAACCTCCATTCCTGCCTATATCACATCTTGTATCCAAGCTAGAGGCGGTGCAATAGGGTATTAGAGTCTCCATGCCCGCCTATATCACAGTTTACATCCAAGCTAGAGGCAGTACAACAGGGTACTAGAGCCTCCATGCCTACCTGTATCACATCTTCAATCCAAGCTAGAGGCTGTACAACAGGGTACTAGAACCTCCATGCCCGCCCGTATCACAACTTGTAACCAACTTAGAGGCGGTACAACAGGGTACTAGAGCCTCTATGCCCCCCATATCATATCTTGTATCCAAGCTAGAGGCGGTACAACAGGGTACTAGAGCCTCCATGGCCACCTGTATCACATCTTCAATCCAAGCTAGAGGCAGTACAACAGGGTACTAGAGTCTCTATGCCCCCCATATCACATCTTGTATCCAAGCTAGAGGCGGTACAACAGGGTATTAGAGTCTTCACGCCCGCCCGTATCACAATTTACATTCAAGCTAGAGGCAGCATAACAGGGTACTAGAGCTTCCATGCCCACCTGTATCACATCTTCAATCCAAGCTAGAGGCGGTGCAACAGGGTACTAGAGCTTCCATGTCCACCTGTATCACATCTTCAATCCAAGCTAGAGGCGGTACAACAGGGTACTAGAGCTTCCATACCCCCCCCCCCGTATCATATCTTGTATCCAAGCTAGAGGAGGTACAACAGGGTACTAGAGCCTCCATGCCCATCCGTATCACATCTTGTATCCAAGCTAGAGGCGGTACAACAGGGTACTAGAGCTTCCATGCTTGCCCATATCACATCTTATATCCAAGCTAGAGGCGGTACAACAGGGTACTAGAGCCTCCATGCCCGCCTGTATCACATCTTGCATACAAGCTAGAGGCGGTACAACAGGGTACTAGAGCCTCCATGCCCGCCTGTATCACATCTTGCATACAAGCTAGAGGCGGTACAACAGGGTACTAGAGCCTCCATGCCCGCCAGTATCACATCTTACATCCAAGCTAGAGGCGGTACAACAGGGTACTAGAGCCTCCATGCCCGCCTGTATCACATCTTGCATACAAGCTAGAGGCGGTACAACAGGGTACTAGAGCCTCCATGCCCACCCGTATCACATCTTGTATCCAACTTAGAGGTGGTATGCTTTTTGTTTTGTGTTTTTTCTCATGCACGTATAAAACACAAGAAGGTCTGAATACGTTAGCGTTTTCACAGACCAAAAATTGTGTATTTCATGGACCAAACCTGTATACTCCCGTGTGAATGAGCCCTAAATGTAACCATTCCCTAACTTGGCTATAGAGCTTAATGCACTATGATGAGGTTTTGCTGGATTGCATACAAAACGTGTAAATGGGCAGGAGTTACACAGGATGTATAATGCACCAAATGGCAGGGCCTCAGCAGACTTGTTATGGTTTATGTACCTTTTTGCCTGGGTAGGGCTGTCACAGTTGTGCCACCACTTGTGAGTTGCTGAACAGAGTGGTGTGGAGGTGTGTTCTAAAGCTTGGGAGCTGAGATGGCAACGGCCACCTCTGCCAAGCGCTGGCTGCGTCTCCATCCTCTTGGGAAAGTGGGCTGGATTTGGCCCGCAGGCCTTGAGTTTGACACTTGGCTTAGAGTGTACCTGTTATGTGGCCAAGAAATGAAACATGAAAGTTGGCAGAATTTAAATAAAACTTACATTCCTCATTAAACGGCACACAAAAAGTACTTATCTCACCTAGGAGCCAAGTATCTGATCAGTGGGTATTCGACCCCTGAGGCCTTCATCATAGGCGTAGCGTCAGGGGGTGCTGGGGTCGCCATGGCGACCCAGCCCCTGCGCTCAGGGGGCCCCGGGGCCGCCCTCTGCCATACCCACATGCACATTCAGTGCATATACCCGGCACTTGAGCTGAGGGGGCCCAGGGGATCGGTGCTGTCGGCCGCATGATGGCTGAGAAGGGAGAGGAGAGAGACGGGAGGCAGCGCCGCAGGTCGGCAAGAGCAGAGGGGAGGGCTGTTACACTTGGAGCCAGCAGCCAATTACAGGCTGCAGACTCCCACGGCGCGCGGCCCCCCCACTGATAGGCTGCAGCTGTGAGTGGTCACAGCTGCAGTCTATCAGTCTCTGCCAGCCAGCGATTGCCAGGGGGAGGGGCTACTACGGCTCTATTCACCTCCGGAGCGCTGGATGCACAGGACCTGGGAGAGGACCTGTTACGGCACTCTGCCCCCGAGCGCCAGGTGGGGTGCCCTGAACTTCCCGCACCCCACTGTCCCTGCCTACTTGCCTCGGCCCTGGCTAACCCACTAACTAACTGACAAGCAACTAGGGCAGACTGGAACAGACCTGACTAGAGGCTAGCAGAACCAATAACTGGCAGTGAGCTCAGGTCACTGCAAGCCTTTTAACTTAAAGCCTCCGCCCAGGGGCGGAGAGTGGGAGGAGCCGACTCCCACTGTTGCATATGGAAGGTGGAGGAGAGCGGGCGGCACCCTACGTGCAGACACGCCCATGCCGCTGCACGCTGGCTGCTCCACGCCGTCGGGAGAGCCCCAACAGCACAGCTCCGGGACGCCGAAGCCGACCTTGGAGCGGCGCACGCCTGCCGCGGGACCCAGCGCCGCCCTGCATGGTAACATTACCCCCCCTCTGACGGGGGACCTCCGGGCCCCTGGAAACTCGACCAGGCTTATCCGGAAAACGACGGTGGAACCGCCGTACCAACACGGGAGCGTGAACATCCCGTGCGGCCACCCAGGAATGATCTTCTGGTCGAAACCCCTTCCAAGCCACCAAATATTGTAGGATTCCTCGACACTGACGAGAGTATCTCCTGGACCTCGTATTCAACTTCATCCCGGACCAGGGTGGGCGGAGGGGGACCGGAGGTGGGCATCACTGAAGGGACAAAAGGTTTCAGTAGCGACTTATGGAATACCCTGTGAATCCTCCATGTGGCTGGCAACCCCAGCTCGTAGGCGAGTGGGTTCACCACACGTGTGATGGCAAACGGCCCCACGTAACGTGGCGCCAACTTCAAGGACGGGACCCGCAATTTGAGATTTTTAGAAGACAGGTATACCTTCTGTCCCACCCTGTAAGGTTCAGACACAGACTCTTCCCACTACGCAACTGCATACGGGCCCCCGCTGCCTCCAAGTTTCTCTGTACCTCTTTCCATACTCCCCGAAGCGTATCTGTGGCGTCATCAGCTGCCGGACAGACCGACGGAGTAGGGATTGCTGTAAGGAAGCGAGGATGCTGACCGTATACACTAAAAAATGGAGACACCCCAGTGGAAGAACAAAGGCGGTTGTTTAGTGCAAACTCTGCCAACGGCAGGAACTCTGCCCACTGATGAGCCTTTTCACTAGCAAACAACCATAAATATTGCACTAAGTCTTGGTTCTTCCGCTCAGTCCGACCATTAGTCTGCGGGTGGAACGCCGAAGAAAAGGAAAGCGATGTTCCCAGGTTCCTGCAGAAGGCACGCCAAAACTAAACCCCGCGATCAGATACAATATTTTGGGGAACCCCATGTAGGCGAATTATTTCCTTTACAAAAATTGTGGCGAATTCTTTTGCCGAGGGTAGCTTTTTTAACGCCACAAAGTGTGCCATCTTTGAGAACCGGTCGACCACCACTAAGAGAGTGGTGCACTTCTGGGATTCTGGTAGGTCCGTGATGAAATCTACTGATAAGTGCGACCATGGGCTGGAAGGAACCGGTAGCGGTCTCAGAGGACCCTCCGGAGGACGCCGCCGACTCTTATTGCGAGCACAGACCGAGCAACCCCTCACAAAGTTGCTGATCTCCTGAGACATGCCTGGCCACCAGAAGTGTCTGGAACAAAGCTCCAGGGTCCCCTGGAACCCTGGATGCCCGGCGAGAACCGACGAGTGAGACTCATCCATGACTCTAGGGCGTAGGGTCTCTGGCAAAAACCATCTGCCCTCCGGCGCCCCCGAAGGAGCGTCCTGCTGAGCATCCTGTAGTTGAGGGACGAAGTTAGACTCTACAGCTGCCACCACCACGCTGGGGCCCAAGATATTCTCGGGAGTCATGGTCTCACTAGCCGGTACTCCGAAACTCCATGACAGGGCGTCCGCCTTCACGTTCTTCTCTCCTGGGATATATGTCACGACGAAATTAAACCTGGCGAAGAACAATGCCCACCTGGCTTGACGGGCTGTGAGTCTTTTCGCATTGGCGAGATATACCAGATTCTCGTGATCAGTATATACGGTAATTGGGTGTCTAGCACCCTCAAGATGGTGTCGCCACTCTTCCAGAGCCCATTTGATAGCCAATAATTCACGGTTACCCACATCGTAGTTGCGCTCTGCTGAATTGAACTTTCGCGAAAAGAACGCACATGGGCTATAGCCAGACCTCCCACTGACTTCCTGCGACAATACTGCTCCTGTCCCCACTTCAGACGCGTCTACCTCAATAAAAAAGGGTAGTTGTGCGTCCGGCTGTATTAGCATCGGGGCAGTCGTGAATGCCTTTTTTAGACGGCTAAAGGCCTCAAGGGCTGCAGGCGACCACTTTACCAAGTCGGCTCCCTTCTTAGTCAGGTCGGTCAGAGGTTGAGCAATAACTGAGTAATTCCTAATGAATTTGCGGTAAAAATTTGCAAAACCTAGGAACCGCTGGAGAGCCTTGAGGTTGTCGGGTCTGACCCATTGGGAGATTGCTGCTACTTTATCAGACTCCATCTGAATCTCTGTGGGTGAGATCACATAACCAAGGAAGGATACTTGATTAGAACCAAATGTGCATTTCTCTAACTTGACAAAAGGTTGATACTCGCGTAAACGGGTCAGGACCAACCTCAGGTGCCGCACATGTGAGTCCCAGTCAGGCGAGTATACCAGAATGTCGTCAAGATAGATGACTAGAAATACCCCCAGGAAGTCGTGGAAGACCGCGTTCATAAAACCCTGAAACACAGCGGGGGCATTACAAAGTCCAAAAGGCATGACCAGACATTCAAAATGTCCTAATGGGGTGTTGAACGCCGTCTTCCATTCATCTCCCTCTCTAATGCGAATTAAATTGTAAGCCCCCCGCAAGTCCAGTTTGGAGAACCAGTGGGCCCCTACCACCTGATTCAACAAGTCAGGAATTAGGGGCAAGGAGCACTGGTTCTTCACAGTGATTTTATTCAAGGCCCGATAATCCACACAAGGCCTTAGTGTCCCGTCCTTCTTCTCTACAAAGAAGAGACCTGCCCCGGCGGGGGACCTGGACGGCCGGATATGTCGGTTGGCCAGAGCCTCCGAGACATAGGACTTGAGGGCTTCATGCTCACGGCCTGACAAATTGAAAATGGCTCCCTTAGGGATGGGACTGTCGGGAACCAGATCAATCCCACAGTCCCACTCCCTATGAGGAGGTAGAGCCTTAGACAGTTTTTTGGAGAATACATCCTGAAAGTCTGACAAACACTCCGGAATGAGCACAGTATCTGCGGAGCACACAGCTATGGTAGACAGGTGATTATGACAGGATGATCCCCAATGAGTCAATTCCCGGGTGGACCAATCAAATTGGGGATTGTGCAGTGCCAACCAGGGCATACCAAGCACCACATCAACCGACATTTTTTCCATAACCAGGAAACACAGTTCTTCCGAGTGGAGGATCCCCACCGTGAACTGTAATCTTGGGGTCCTCCATCGTACCAAGCCTGTAGAGAGAGGGGTAGCATCAATACTGGTAAAATGAATTGGCGTCCTCAGCGCCACAAATTCCGCCATCAGAGAACGGACAAAACACAGACTTATCAAGTTAGCGGCTGCTCCGGAATCAATAAACGCCTGCCCTGATCGGGAAAAATACCAGAATCTAACATGACACGGTACCAAAAGTTTAGGAAGTACCTGAAGTCCTAGGCGATCCTCCCTGCAATCGCCTAGGACTCGGAGTTTTCCGCCGGTTCCGGCTGCGAGCGTTGAGACCTCAGTGGGCAGGTTTTCACCCGATGTCCAGCTTTCCCGCAGTAGAGGCAGAGACGATGCAACAAACGGATCCGGCGTCGCTCTTTGGGGTCCAGCGGATCCACCTCCATCGGCTCAGGCACAGAGACTGGTAAGGAGGAAGAGGGACCAGGGCAACCGACCTCCCTGACTCTACGGATCTGCCTGTCCTGCTTCCTAGATCTGAGCCTCCTATCTGCCTTCACCGCTAGCTCCATAGCCTCCCTTAAGGACCCGGGATGGGAAATTAACAGGTCTTTAACTGCGTCCGAGAGGCCCTGCAGAAAAACGTCTTTCAGCGCGCTATCGTTCCATGTCGTATGCCCCGCATAGCGTCTGAAGTTGGAGCAATAATCCTCCACACAAGACGACCCCTGCTGCAGCGCCAACAACCGCGAAACCGCCAACCTCGCTCGGTCCGGTTCGTCGAAGATACCCCCGAGTTCCTGAAAAAAGGAGTCCACAGACTGCAGGCAGGAGGAACCCTCGGGGATGGAAAAAGCCCCGCAGCAGGGACATTATCAGCCCGACCCTCTGAGCCTCCGACCCGGAAGAACGGGGACGCATCCGAAAAACAGGCGACACGCCTGTCGGAAAACAAAAAAACTTGTTCCTCTCCCCAGAAAACACCTCAGGAAGAGGGCACTTGGGATCGGGGCTGGTTGAGGCGTCCGACCCCTGCGACACCCCCCGCTGCTCCTGGGCCACCATGCGGGCAGATAAATCCTGGATCACAGGCACCAGGGCCTGCAGCTGGTTCGTGAGGGAACTGATCGCCTCCATGACAAACAGTTTTAAACGGCCAGGGCCAGTTATTATGTTACGGCACTCTGCCCCCGAGCGCCAGGTGGGGTGCCCTGAACTTCCCTACTTGCCTCGGCCCTGGCTAACCCCAGGCGGACAACTGGGCGGCGGTCCCTGTACTAGCTAGGGACCTGGCCACTACCACGATGGAACTAACTAACGGGGGACAGAGTGCTGACAGAAGAGGCAGGTGTAACAGACCAACAAAACTTACTAGGTAAATCAAGGCTGGAGGTGGAGCTCACAGGCAAACGAAAGGATACTGACAAGCAACTAGGGCAGACTGGAACAGACCTGACTAGAGGCTAGCAGAACCAATAACTGGCAGTGAGCTCAGGTCACTGCCAGCCTTTTAACTTAAAGCCTCCGCCCAGGGGCGGAGAGTGGGAGGAGCCGACTCTCCCACTGTTGCATATGGAAGGTGGAGGAGAGCGGGCGGCACCCTACGGGCGGACACG
This sequence comes from Eleutherodactylus coqui, assembly GCF_035609145.1. Taxonomy (NCBI): domain Eukaryota; kingdom Metazoa; phylum Chordata; class Amphibia; order Anura; family Eleutherodactylidae; genus Eleutherodactylus; species Eleutherodactylus coqui. The sequence goes on along the minus strand of NC_089840.1, from coordinate 139,960,839 downwards.
CCCATGCCGCTGCACGCTGGCTGCTCCACGCCGTCGGGAGAGCCCCGACAGCACAGCTCCGGGACGCTGAAGCCGACCTCGGAGCGGCGCGCGCCTGCCGCGGGACCCAGCGCCGCCCTGCATGGTAACAGGACCTGTGGCTGCAGATCACATGACCAGGCTCTGGTCATGTGATAAACGACGGGGGACTTTCCATTACAGGCTGCCCAGAGACTGCTGCAGAGGTGAGTAGAGAAGGAATTATAATTATATATGTATAGCTGGTATAGGTTATACCAGCTGCACATATATAATTATATACAGGGAATACACAGGTTACACCAGCATGGGACATGCCACTATATACAGGGGGATACACATCCTGTATATAGCTATATGTAGCATGCTGGTGTAACCTGTGTATCTCCTGTATATAATTATATATGTGCAGCTGGTATGGGTTATACCTCTCCTGTATATAATTATATATGTACAGCTGGTATAGGTTATACCTCTCCTGTATATAATTATATATGTACAGTTGGTATAACCTGGGTATATACATGCATTATAATACAGCACGCCATGCTTTTTCCTCCGTGAGTGGAAAACCGCAATTGCTTTCCGCTCGTGTAAAGAAAAAAACGCTTTTCCATAACATGCTATGGCCGGTACATGCTGCGGAATCCGTAGGCGGACGCCCGCTCCATATTCCGCAATGCAAATCCAGCCGTGTGCAGCCGGCCTTACGCTAATTTTACACGAGTGAGTCTGATATTGGGCCGTGAAACTCTGCCCCCTATCACACTCGCCAATGTATGCCTTCCCCACGGATGTGAGGGGTTGTTGTGTTAAAACCAGCTCGCATCACATCATCAGATTCTCGTGCGATGCAGAGAAAACCAAAACATCGCTCCTGTGTATGATTGTATTCAAAAGAATGGGGTCATATTCATGTGCGATTTGTGGTTCTTGCAACGGACAAATCTCACGCAATTTTTGCGGCCGTGTGAAAGCAGCCTAAGACATTACCAATAGAGATGAGCGAACGTACTCGTCCGAGCTTGATATTCGTGCGAATATCAGGGTGTTCGGGATGCCCGTTACTCGTAACGAGTACCACGCGGTGTTCCGGTTACTTTCAGTTTCCTCTCTGAGACGTTAGCGCGCTTTTCTGGCCAATTGAAAGACAGGGAAGGCATTACAACTTCCCCCTGTGACGTTCAAGCCCTATACCACCCCCCTGCTGTGAGTGGCTGGGGCGATCAGATGTCACCCGAGTATAAAAATCGGCCCCTCCCGCGGCTCGCCTCAGATGCCTTGTGAGTTAGCTGACGGACAGTGGTATCGTGCTGGAGCTGCTGTAGGGAGAGCGTTAGGAGTTACTGTAGGCTTCAAGAACCCCAACGGTCCTTCTCAGGGCCACATCTAATAGTGTGCAGTACTGTGTTAGCACTGTAAATTTTTTTTTTTTTTCAAAATTGGATCTGCAGAGCATTGCGCCCTGCAATAGGGACGGAAGTGGTGGTTAGGCAGGGAGAGTGTTAGCAGTGAGTGTAGGCTTCAAGAACCCCAACGGTCCTTTCTAGGGCCACATCTATCCGTGTGCAGTACTGTCCAGGCTGCTTTTAGCAGTGTTGCATTTTTTTTTTTTCCTCAAAATCGGCTGTGCAGACCATTGCACCCGGCATTAATACTACAGGGATAGAATTGTGTAGGCAGGGCCAGAAGACATACATTATTCATTGAATAGACGCAGTGTGGCTTGCCCTTTGAAAAACAAGGGAAAAAATTCTATTTCGCCTGCCTCTGACAGTCCTCAGGGCTCTGGGTACGTGTGTGCTGCGTGCAGAACGTTAAAAATAATCAGACGCAGCCAGCTACGTTTTACTGCAGGCTTGCGCCAATTTTTTTCCTGCATGGGAAATCCCTGATCTACTGTAGCGAATAACTTTGCATCACTGCAGTTCTCTGACACATTTGCAGGGCCACAACACAGTTATTAACTTAGTAGTATTCATTGAATACACGCAGTGTGGCTTGTCCTTTTGAAAAACAAGGGAAAAAATTCTATTTTGGCTGCAGGCTTGCGCCAATTTTTTTTCCTGCATGGGAAATCCCTGATCTACTGTAGCGAATGACTTCGCATCACTGCAGTTCTCTGACACATTTGCAGGGCCACAACACAGTTATTAAACTTAGTAGTATTCATTGAATACACGCAGTGTGGCTTGTCCTTTTGAAAAACAAGGGAAAAAATTCTATTTTGGCTGCAGGCTTGCGCCAATTTTTTTCCTGCATGGGAAATCCCTGATCTACTGTAGCGAATAACTTTGCATCACTGCAGTTCTCTGACACATTTGCAGGGCCACAACACAGTTATTAAACTTAGTAGTATTCATTGAATACACGCAGTGTGGCTTGTCCTTTTGAAAAACAAGGGAAAAAATTCTATTTTGGCTGCAGGCTTGCGCCAATTTTTTTCCTGCATGGGAAATCCCTGATCTACTGTAGCGAATAACTTTGCATCACTGCAGTTCTCTGACACATTTGCAGGGCCATAACACAGTTATTAAACTTAGTAGTATTCATTGAATACACGCAGTGTGGCTTGTCCTTGTGAAAAACAAGGGAAAAAATTCTATTTCGCCTGCCTCTGACAGTCCTCAGGGCTCTGGGTACGTGTGTGCTGAGTGCAGAACGTTAAAAAAAATCAGACGCAGCCAGCTACGTTTTACTGCAGGCTTGCGCCACTTTCTTTCCTGCCTGGGAAATCAAATCACTGGTAATACACCATGCTGAGGGGTAGGGGTAGGCCTATAGGACGTGGACGCGGGCGAGGACGCGGAGGCCCAAGTCAGGCTGTGGGCACAGGCCGAGCCAGTGCGGAGTCCAGGGGTAGAGGCAGGGCCAGACCGAATAATCCACCAACTGTTTCCCAAAGCGCCCACTCGCGCCATGCCACCCTGCACAGGTCAAGGTGCTCTACGGTGTGGCAGTTTTTCACAGAGACGCCTGACGACCGACGAACAGTGGTGTGCAACCTTTGTCGCGCCAAGATCAGCTGGGGAGGCACCACCAACAGCATGCGCAGGCATATGATGGCCAAGCACCCCACAAGGTGGGACGATGCCCGTTCACCGCCTCCGGTTTGCACCACTGCCTCTCCCCCTGTGCCCCAACCTGCCACTGAGATCCAACCCCCCTCTGAGGACACAGGCACTACCGTCTCCTGGCCTGCACCCACACCCTCACCTCCGCTGTCCTCGGCCCCATCCAGCAATGTCTCTCAGCGTAGCGTCCAGACGTCGCTAGTGCCACAGTTTGAGCGCAAGCGCAAGTACGACGCCACGCACTCGCACGCTCAAGCGTTAAGCGTGCACATTGCAAAATTGATCAGCCTAGAGATGCTGCCGTATAGGCTTGTGGAAACGGAGGCTTTCAAAAGCATGATGGCGGCTGCCCCGCGCTACTCGGTTCCCAGTCGCCACTACTTTTCCCGATGTGCCGTCCCAGGCCTGCACGACCACGTCTCCCGCAACATTGTACGCGCCCTCACCAACGCGGTTACTGGCAAGGTCCACTTAACAACAGACACGTGGACAAGCACAGGCGGGCAGGGCCACTATATCTCCCTGACGGCACATTGGGTGAATTTAGTGGAGGCTGGGACAGAGTCAGAGCCTGGGACCGCTCACGTCCTACCCACCCCCAGAATTGCGGGCCACAGCTCGGTGGTGGTATCTGCGGCGGTGTATGCTTCCTACACTAAAGCACCTTCCTCCTCCTCCTCCTCCAACGCAACCTCTGTCTCGCAATCAAGATGTGTCAGCAGCACGTCGCCAGCAGTCGGTGTCACGCGGCGTGGCAGCACAGCGGTGGGCAAGCGTCAGCAGGCCGTGCTGAAACTACTCAGCTTAGGAGAGAAGAGGCACACAGCCCACGAACTGCTGCAGGGTCTGACAGAGCAGACCGACCACTGGCTTGCGCCGCTGAGCCTCCAACCGGGCATGGTCGTGTGTGACAACGGCCGTAAGCTGGTGGCGGCTCTGCAGCTCGGCAGCCTCACGCACGTGCCATGCCTGGCCCATGTCTTTAATTTGGTGGTTCAGCGCTTTCTGAAAAGCTACCCCCACTTGTCATACCTGCTCGGAAAGGTGCGCCAGCTCTGCGCACATTTCCGCAAATCCCACACGCACGCTGCCACCATGCGGACACTGCAACATAGGTTTAATCTGCCAGTGCACCGACTGCTGTGCGACGTGCCCACACAGTGGAACTCTACGCTCCACATGTTGGCCAGACTCTATGAGCAGCGTAGAGCTATAGTGGAATACCAACTCCAACTTGCGCGGCGCAGTGGGAGTCAGCCTCCTCAATTATTTGCAGAAGAGTGGCCCTGGTTGGCAGCCATCTTCCAGGTCCTTGGAAAATTTGAGGAGTCTACCCAGGTGGTGAGCGGCGATGCTGCAATCATTAGCGTCACCATTCCTCTGCTATGCATCTTGAGAAGTTCCCTGCAAAGCATAAAGGCAGACGCTTTGCGCTCGGAAACAGAGCCGGGGGAAGACAGTATGTCGCTGGATAGTCAGAGCACCCTCCTGTCTATATCTCAGCGCGGTGAGGAGGAGGAGGAGGAGGAGGAAGAAGATGAGGAGGAGGGGGAAGAGACATCTTGGCCCACTGCTGACGGTACCCATGCTGCTTGCCTGTCATCCTTTCAGCGTGTATGGCCTGAGGAGGAGGAAGAGGAGGAGGAGGAGGATCCTGAAAGTGATCTTCCTAGTGAAGACAGCCATGTGTTGCGTACAGGTACCCTGGCACACATGGCTGACTTCATGCTAGGATGCCTTTCTCGTGACCCTTGCGTTACACGCATTCTGCCACTACGGATTACTGGGTGTACACACTGCTCGACCCACGGTATAAGGAGAGCCTTTGCACTCTCATTCCCGAAGAGGAAAGGGGTTCGAGAATGATGCTATACCACAGGGCGCTGGTGGACAAACTGATGGTAAACTTCCCATCCGACAGCGCTAGTGGCAGAAGGCGCAGTTCCGAGGGCCAGGTAGCAGGGGAGGCGCAGAGATCAGGCAGCATGTACAGCGCAGGCAGGGGAACATTCTCCAAGGCTTTTGCCAGCTTTATGGCTCCCCACCAAGACTGTGTCACCGCTCCCCAGTCAAGGCTGAGTCGGCGGGAGCACTGTAAAAGGATGGTGAGGGAGTACGTAGCCGATCGCACGACTGTCCTCCGTGACGCCTCTGCCACCTACAACTACTAGGTGTCGAAGCTGGACACGTGGCCTGAACTCGCGCTGTATGCCCTGGAGGTGCTTGCTTGTCCTGCGGCTAGCGTCTTGTCAGAGAGTGTGTTTAGTGTGGCTGGGGGAATCATCACGGATAAGCGTACCCACCTGTCAACCGACAGTGCCGACAGGTTTACACTCATCAAGATGAACAAAGCCTGGATTTCCCCAGACTTCTCTTCTCCATCAGCGGACAGCAGCGATACCTAAGCAATACGTAGGCTGCACCCGCGGATGGAAGCATCGTTCTCTCTCACCATCCAAAACGGGGACATTTCTGCTTCATCAATCTGTGTATAATATTCCTCCTCCTCCTGCTCCTCCTCCTGAAACCTCACGTAATCACGCCGAACGGGCAATTTTTCTTAGGGCCACAAGGCTCACTCATATAATTTTTCTAAACAATTTTTATACGTTTCAATGCTCTTAAAAGCGTTGAAACTTTAACTTGAACCAATTTTTCGTTAAACTGGGCTGCCTCCAGGCCTAGTTACCACTTAACCACATTAACCAAAGCGATTAATGGGTTTCACCTGCCCTCTTGGTTGGCCATGGCCAATTTTTCTGATGTACATTAGTACTGTTGATACAGCAATTTTTGTGGGCCCTCGCCTACAGTGTAATCAAATGAATTTTTAGCCCACCTGCATTACAGCTGACGTTACATCCGCTGTGTTGGGCAATGCAATGGGATACATTTATGTACCGCCGGTGGCTTCCTGGCACCCACCCATGCTGTGGGTCCACAGGGAATTATAAATGCATCTGTTTCCACTTCTAAAGAACCCCAGTCTGACTGGGGCATGCAGTGTGGGCCGAAGCCCACCTGCATTAAGCACGACATTACTACCTCAGCTGTGTTGGGCAATGCAATGGGATATTTTTATGTACCGCCGGTGGCTTCCTGGCACCCACCCATGCTGTGGGTCCACAGGGAATTATAAATGCATCTGTTTCCACTTGTAAAGAACCCCAGTCTGACTGGGGCATGCAGTGTGGGCCGAAGCCCACCTGCATTAAGCACGACATTACTACCTCAGCTGTGTTGGGCAATGCAATGGGATATTTTTGTGTATCGCCGGTGGGTTCCAGGGAGCCACCCATGCTGTCGGTCGACAGGGACTTCACAATAGGGAGTTGTACCTGCCTGTGTCTATGAATTAAAAAGCCCGGTCTGACAGGGGCATGCAGAGACACCTTGACAGAATGAATAGTGTGTGGCACATAGGTTCCCCATTGCTATGCCCACATGTGCAGCTCCTGATGGCGGTGGCACAGGATTCTATTTCTCATTGCTTCTGTACAGCATTGTGGGCTATCGCCCCGCCCCTTTTAAAGAGGGTCGCTGCCTAGCCGTGCCAACCCTCTGCAGTGTGTGCCTGCGGTTCCTCCTCATGGCAGACGCACTTCTAAATAGACATGAGGGTGGTGTGGCATGAGGGCAGCTGAAGGCTGCGCAGGGACACTTTGGTGTGCGCTGTGGGGGGGAGGGGGGGCGGTTGGGCAGCATGTAACCCAGGAGAAGTGGCAGTGGAGTGTCATGCAGGCAGTGATTGTGCTTTGTTGGAGGTAGTGTGGTGCTTAGCAAAGGTATGCCATGCTAATGAGGCCTTTTCAGAAGTAAAAGTTTTTGGGAGGGGGGGGCCCACTCTTGCCGCTATTGTGGCTTAATAGTGGGACCTGTGAACTTGAGATGCAGCCCAACATGTAGCCCCTCGCCTGCCCTATCCGTTGCTGTGTCATTCCCATCACTTTCTTGAATTGCCCAGATTTTCACACAAGGAAACCATAGCGAGCATCGGCGAAATACAAAAATGCTCGGGTCGCCCATTGACTTCAATGGGGTTCGTTACTCGAAGCGAACCCTCGAGCATCGCGAAAAGTTCGTCCCGAGTAACGAGCACCCGAGCATTTTGGTGCTCACTCATCTCTAATTACCAACAGGTTTTTATGTAGTCAAGGAAAGGAGTCCTGATGAGAAGGCTTACGTCAAGGGGCTGCATCATGTTTGTAAATTAGCACAGTTTAGGTATAGGTACGGGTACAGATGGAGGGGGGGGGGCCCAGCTGAACTTTTGCACTCGGGCCCCTTAGGCTTTAGGTACGCCCCTGGCCTCCATCGTCATGAAAATTGGGATTCCAAGTGTGCCTGAATGAATACAGCAGCGGTCATACTTGTGTCATTATTTCACCAGTTCTGCTGCCTGTGAAAGATACTAGAATGCAGCCAATCCTCTCAAAATCTGTGCTGCAGAATGTGATGAAAGTGGGCAGTAGCCGCCTCACACCTCACCCTCTTGGCATCACCTGTCTGACATTACATCTCTAGCCCCACTTAGACTATCATCTCATTTGTGCCATTATAGCGCATGACCTCGCTGACACCGCTTACAAAGTATCACTCACCTCATCGATGACACATGCAGCTCATTACCTTACAGCAAGAGTTCTTGCCAGTATTATACCATTGTTGTCAGGGGTAAGCTGTACTGGGGAAATGGCAGCAGCAGAGTCTCCCTGCCTCCTGGTCCACTACACAGACACACAACGTGGCAGTGACGCGCTCTATCTTGCTTTCTGACTTTAAAAAGTCCTGAATGTTCTAGAAATCTAGATAGGCAAGTGAAGAACTTGGACAATGCAAAAAATGCACATAAGGATGCAATGCCAAGTTTGGTTAGAGTCCGCTACCAAAAACAACCCTAGCGATGGTGTACCCTACATTTATGGTAGATATGCCCCCATGTGCCTTCTGTACAAGTGCCAGCGTTGTTCTAACATTACCTTGCATTATAACTGGTCATGCAGCTGTGAACTTGTATTTTCTAGGGAAATGAACAAAAAGCTTCGAGATGAGAAGGATGTGTTTGACGAAGAAAGCTGGATACCCTCCGGAAGGACCTGGCGGACCCCCTCCTGGTGCCCAGAAGTTGCTGCTGCTGTTGCCACTCCAGCTGTGCTGGCAGTGCCCATTGTGATGCTGCATTACGATACAGGGAGGGGAGCTGATGGGATTAGCAATGTGATTGTATAGCTGTAGTATATAGTAGTTGATGTGTATATGTAAATACGTTTTAGTATCTGTATATCTGCATGGAGACCCCTCTTCTCACACATGTATATGGAGAAGTGATGAAAACCTTTCTGTATTGTACATAATTAGGTCAAAGCTTTAGGCTGTAGATGGCAGCGAACGGACGTACAAATGGCGGATAGAACAATTTACCCAAAGGGCCTGAGTTTGCAAACCGGAAAAAGACTCCATGTAATCCACCGCCCGCTGGACTATGTTTTACCTCAGAATCATATTGAACATGCTTCCATTACAACTAAGGGTTTTAAGAATTTTTTTTATTATAAATAGTTTTTAATATTTTCATGTTTGCTTTTTATTCATTGAGGAGAAGTGTAAAAACGTAACCAAAAGGGCGGCAAATGGCAAATACCGCTCTATACCCTTGTACACACAGAGCTGTTTGGGGGGGAGTGGGATGTTATTTACAGGGGTTCTCATGACGTAGATGGTTATAACCTATCCTTGGGATAAGTCGCCAATATCGCGTTCGTCGGGGTCCAACTCCTGGCCACCTCACTGTATACCTATGTGACCTTTATACCACGCACAGTGCAGGTTATTTCGTAGTGGCGGTGCCCAGTTTTGCAGGTCGGTCCCATTCGCTTGGATGAGACTGAGCTGTGCTAAGTCCTTCTGACCAATGAGCGTGACGTCTCAGGCCAAGGAAGAGGCCGTGGGGTTCTCCTGAGTGGTGTGGCCATCTCAAATAGCTGATTGCCGAGGATGCTGGGAGTTGCATCCTTACTGATCTGATATTGATGACTTTCTGTATCTAAGTTCTGGAAAACCCTTTTCACAAAAAACAAATGGTGTCCTGTGTGATCAAGCTCTTGCACAGCATTCATGCTTGGAGCAATGGCTGGTGACAAATTATTACCTTTTCCACTTTTCTGACATTCATCTAAAGTAGTAAGTGTATCAGAAGTTGGAAGGATTTTGGACACCAGTATACAATTTAAAAAAGGAATACAATCATATAGATACAGAACTTTAGTTCTCCTGCAGAGACCTGGTTAAATGATGATATTCTGGCTGCTTGTTGCCACCACTAGGGGGAGCTTACTGCGTGTGGTTTTATTAACGAGACAGTATAGTATGCAGTAGGCTCATAAGGCTGCATGGCAATCAGAATGGCTATGGAATGAATCTAGAACAGAAAAACAGACTTCTGACTTCTATAAAGATCTACAAAATAAAATCAAAAGGGTGTTCAAAGATGGACGCTTCTCCTTTTCAAGCCTGCAGTATTTCAAGTAACAACAATAAAACCTAGTGATTGAACAATACATCTGTATTGTGTTTGGGAATACTCAGCTGCGGTCAGACTGCTCATTCACATGTACACTGGACTTGGCCAAGTGTGTATATATACATACATACGATTGTTATACATGTCAGCCCAGGCAGAATTCCTAGGAGTCTCCCGATTTCCTAAGCCTCTTTACCCAATCACCTCTCTGTTTCGCCCAGTGTCATACTACAGAGGCTGAGCATGTCCCCAGCCCTGGCATCCCCCACACATAAGCCCTCAGCGTGCCAACACTAGCTTCACTATGATGTTAGGACAGCGGTTTTTATTCAGTCTGGTGGTATTCATTCACTACTTGATGGTCATGATGTGGAGGTATTGTTGGTTTTTATATACTGTTTTGTTCAATAGCCGTATATAGATACTGTATGATGGTAATATTTGTTCTTGGTGTAGCAGCAACAATGTTGTTCATCTTCTCTCTCATGTACTTTATTCTCCATTGTGTCTCCATGTACTACTCTTGCTGTAGGATAGCCATGCCCCTTATATAAGCCACGTCATGAAAAGGCCAATCACATTCTTGCTGTGACCAGAGACTCGTCCTGTGAAAGTCTCTCCCAGGTTGACATCTCTGGATTGTGCATATTGAAATCCGATATGCCTCATCCCTCAGTAGACATCATGGCGCTGTTTGGGTTCCCCCCACACACGGTAGATCATCCGCCGATCTTGTCCACTTCAATGTGTACAGCTGGTTTAAGTTTTAAAAATGCCTTTACCTGTTCAAAAGTGGACAACCCCTTTAACGAAGTATTGATGGCCTATTCTCAGAATAGAGCAATAGTTTATCAGTAGCCGACTGTGTTCAGAGCGCTCTACTTCCAGCTCCATTCACTGACCCATTGACTCTGCAGACATCCTGAGGATAGGACATGGTCTACTACCTGGGACTCCTACAGATCAGCTAAGTCGTTAATAGTTAATTGGCCATCAAAAGTTTAAAGGTAGATAATGCTTTCGCCCAGATACCAATGTGGCTCTGCCAATCATGCATTAATGTATTGTGGTCAGTAGGGATGATTTAGATACAGATTTTGATATTGAGATTGTAGATTCACAGCAGATTTCACTCCATTCATCCCAAGGAGTGAAGTTCATCATGTATGAATATACCCTTATAATCGTAAAGCGGAAAAGTTGAGTAGTTGCTCATAGCAAACAATCAGGTTTTTCCTTTTTTTGGCTATACTGTATTTATTAGGCTCTTTTACATTTACATTTTGCATAGTTTTTTTTTCTGTTCTGTGTGTATCCATAGACCTCATTACCTTTTATGCATGCCAAAACACTATATTTATTCCATGTGTCAGTGCAATTCAAGTGTATTCCCTAACGAAAAGGAAATGTCACATGAGATGCAGGGGAATAAAACGAATCCCCAGCTACATATTGCATACCTAACACAGGAGGAAGTGCAGAGACGGTTCCAAAGGATTAAAATCGATAAATCGCCGGGTCCAGATGAAACACACCCAAGGGTTCTAAGGAAACTAAGTGATGTGATGGCTAGACCACTATTTCCTATCCAAAAGAGAGCCTGGTAACTACAGGCTGGTAAGTCTCACTTCAATAACTGGAAAAATATTCAAGGGGTTTCTGAGAAACGCCATCCTAGAGAACAACGGAATAACTCCTCACCAGCACGGGTTCATGAGGGGTCGATCATATCAGACCAATTTGATCAGCTTCTACGATGAAGTAAGTTCTAGGCTGGACCTGGGAGAGTCTATTGATCTCGTATATCTGGACTTCTCTAAAGTATTTGACACCGTGCTGCAGAATAAGTTGGTATATAAAATGAGACAGCTTAGATTGGGTGAAAATGTGTGTATATGGGTAAACAATTGGCTCAGAGATAGAAAGCAGAGGGTGGTAATAAGTGGTACTCTGATTGATTGGGCCACCATCCCTAGTGGGGTGCCACAGGGCTCAGTACCAGGCCCCATTCTGTTCAATGGCCTGATAGAGGGGCTGCACAGTAAAATATCAATATTTGCAGATGACACAAAATTATACAATATAATTAATGCAACGGAGGACAATGTGCGGCTTCAAAAGGACCTAGATAAGCTGGGGGCTTGGGCAGAAAAATGGCAAATGAAGTTCAATGTTGATAAATGTAAGGTTATGCACATGGGCAGGAGAAACAGATGTCACCAATATACAATAAATGGGGTACTGCTAGGGAAAAGTGAGATGGGAAAAGACCTCGGGGTACTAGTGGATTGTAGATTTAATTGGAGCAATCAATGCCAGTCAGCTGCTGCAAAAGCAAATAAAATTTTGAGGTGGCTTAAAAAAGCTATAGGGACGAGGGACGAGAACATTATCCTCCCACTATATAAGGCACTTGTCAGGCCTCAAATGGAATACTGTGTACAGTTCTGGACACCGCTGCTCAGGAAAGATGTTACAGTGCTGGAGGGGGTTCAAAGAAGAGCAACTAAACTAATACATGAGAGGACTGGAATACCCAGAGAGGCTATCCAAATTGGGATTATTTACCCTGGAAAAAAGATGGCTAATGGGTGATCAAATAACTATGTATAAATACATGAGGGGACAATACAAGGATCTCTCCCATGATCTGTTTATACCCAGGACTGCGACGGTAACAAGAGGGCATCCTTTATGTCTAGAAGAAAGCGGGTTCTATCACCAACACATAAGGGGGTTCTTTACTGTAAGAGCACTGAGACTGTGGAACTCTCTGCCTGAGGACGTGGTGATGGCAAAATCCATAGAGGAGTTTAAGAGGAGACTAGACATCTGTCTAGAGTGGAAGGATATTACAGGATATAGACATTAGGTGACCAGCAGGTTTGTAGCTCTGGGTCTTATATTTAGGTAGGAACTATGAAAGTTGATCCAGGGATTATTCTGATTGCCATTACGGAGTCTGGAAGGATTTTTCCCCCAAATGGGCTAATTGGCTTCTGCCTCTTGGGGTTCTTTGCCTTCCTCTGGATCAGTGTTTCCCAACTCCAGTCCTCAAGGCACCTCAACAGGTCATGGTTTCAGGATCTCCTATAGTAAGAACACCTGTGGAAATGTCTGAGGTATTGACTATAATTACATCACCTGTGCAACACTGAGGAAATCCTGAAAACATGACCTGTTGGGGCTCCATGAGGACTGGAGTTGGGAAACACTACCCTAGATCAACTAGGGGTTGAAACAGGCTGAACTAGATGGACATTGTCTTCATTCAGCCTAACATACTATGTTACTATGTAATCCACTGCATTTCTGCATTGCTTACTAATAACCTGGTCTGAATGTTGCTTAAGGGCTCCCTCATACAGATATTTTTGTATAGCATTTAGCAGTGCCTTTTCAGCCCTGCGCTAAATGCTCTACAACTCTACCATTCATTTCAATGGGGCTGTTCACACACGCGTCAAAATGCAGCGTCTTCAACAGCAAGTTGTTCATGTTCTATCTTTGCCCATTTTCAGCCATTCATTGCCCATTGAAATGAATGGGCAGCAGTTTCAGATTGGCTGAAAATGATTTCACGGCTCTGATTGGCTGAGCCAGTGCTGAGAACCAATCAGAGTAATCTATTGTTGGAGATGGGGTTCTCAAACCTCGCTCCCAACAATAGATGATCTGTCAGTGCAGGGGAAGCCCGGAGCAGCGCTGGAGACCAGCGGGAGGGACCCTGACGGCACTTCCTAGGTGAGTATTGCTTTTTTTTTTTCCTTTTCAGCTTCATTGGCTATGTTTTTAGCTGTGCTGAAAACGTATCCAAAACGCTGCCACAAGGCATGCCAGCGCTGCTAAAACCACAGTAAACGCAGCGTTGAAAAAAAACTGTGTTTCTGCATATACCTGTGTGAGGGAGGCCTCAGTCACATCATTTACATTGTATTTGTCTATAATTGTAACAAACAGTTGTTCCATTCACGTCTTTTATTGAACACATTGAGTAACCATCCACAGTGCAGGGAGAGAAAGTAAGTGAACCTCTGCATTTGGTTTCTCTTAGGTTGCTCTCACACTCACCACGGTAAAATGCATTTTCTGAACGCATGTGTGAGAATAACCTTAGGACTAATTTGATAGAATCGGTTCACGTGTGCTTTGCCCTTTCTTAAAAAAGGCACACAAAGCTTTTAAAAGTCCGGCTACCGGCAAATCTGTTCTTCCAATAAATGATTAGTTAGCATAAACTATGTTTCAATGCCAAAACACTTCCAGAAGACCTCGGACGTGTTCTAGAGATGCATGAAGTTAGAGAAGGCTACCAAAGCATTGCTAAAGACCGGGCTGTACATCCACGATTAGACAAATTACACATGGAAACATTTAAGACACTCGCTGCTCTCCTCAGGCTAACTTCACACGGGCGAGTGCGATGTCAGGCCGTGAATCACAGTCAAATATTGCACTTGCCACCATGTGAATTCCCCACGAACAATGGGAGATGTGACAAAAGATTTAGAAATTGTTGCGATTGTGGTGTGATGTGATAAAACTTCACTTGTGTGTATGAACCCATTCAGAAGAATGGGGTTCATGTTTATGAGAGATTTGTGCGTCTTGCAATGCACAAATCTTGTGGGATTTCCTCACCCGTGTGAAGGCGGCCCTAGGCGATACCAAATACACAAAAGTATTAAAACAAAACATTAAAAAAAACTGTATAAACTTGGTATCGCCGGAGCGGGCCGACCAGAGAATAATCTTATCACATTATATATTCTTCACACTGAACGTCATAAATAAAATACAAAAAACAAATGGAGTTTCTTTTTTTTCCCCTAAATTTTTTTAATAAAAGTTATACAGTACATTGTGTACCTACAAATGATGTCCTTAAAAAACAAGCCGCATATGGCAATGTTGACAGAAGAATTAAAAAGTTATGGCTCTAGGAATGCGGCAATGAAAATACCTGACAAATTAGTCAGTCATTAAAGGTGCAAACGGGCTTTATCACTAAGGGGTTAATTGTTTTAGTGGTGTGTACATATAATTACATGTTTAATGAACTTTGTGATTTTCATTATTTCTTGGCGCCATTATGATTGGTGTATAGGGATGACTGATACACATGGCGGCTTCTGCATCCGGTTACTGATACAATTTCCGCTGTCATACATCTAGATTGCGGATCCGTATTACATACATTTATAGACACACTTGTGTGAAAGTGGCCTAAAAGGTCATTTGTCACCTGATAGATCAGTCTTCAATAATCAGCTGATGGTGCCAGCGGCGGTCAGGATTTTATCATTTTCTCTATGTCCGTGCCGTGGGGAGCGAAGGATTTAGAGACCCAGAACGCGTGTGCGCCAATTACAAGTAGAATTATTGAGGCACCTTGTAGAGAGATATCATCATTAATCACCATATCTATACAAGAGACCGGGCCGGGATGTCAGCTATCATCATGTCATATGGGGAAAAATGGGGACATAATGAGAAATCTACTAAACAATGACACAACCGCAAAGTGGATGATTACAGATGTTCATCTCTATGAGCAGATTAATATGGTGGACGGATTCACGGTTTTATACAAGTTGACGATATTGTGTAGAATAATAGTAAAGGGCAAAAAGAAAGACAAACTGTAAGTATGTGAATGTCCCCCTCAAATATCATCCCCCGGCAAGTTCTGGACAGCTTCAGCACACGGACATGGCAAGTTCCCACTTTACTAATAAAGATTATCATTAGTCTGAAGAAACTGGTGAGAATATTCCTGTAAATGTCCTTCCTCACATCTCAGTACCTGCGGACATACGCTTTCAAACTTATCATGGTTGGCTGTGATTGGTCAGTTACTGATCACATGACTGCTGTCATGGTAACAGCCAGGGCAATTGTGTTGTCACGGTGGTTGGCAGTTGAGAGTGTTGGAGACTGGCGATGGAGAAGGAGGCGATGTCTGCTGGACCAGGGCAGAGCGATTTTATGGAGCAAATTCGGAGGGAGAAAGGAGAGAAAAGACCAAGACACATCTTGGACTCATCACTGACTTCAAAGAAAAGCCAAAGGAGGAAGAGGAGGAAGAAAACATCGACTGCAATGAAGTCCATCATTCCACCGACTCATTCGGTGAAGAAAGACCTCAGGGGTAAGAAACAACCCAAGAAGAGGCATCTGGATTCTTCAGAGGAAGAAAAGGATCCACCTGTAAAGATCAAGAAAGAAGACCCGGGAGGCTCAGGTACCGCCGGAGGTCTGGGAAGCGCTGCATGTGGTAGATGTTGGTGCAGATCCACACCAAACTCTGTGTCAGAGTCCGCGCCAATAGTACAGATTGTGAGGGGGGTTTTGACATGTGATTGGACATGGATTTTGGTCTGGATTTTTGGCACCAGATCTGCTGGGTGTGAACGCTCCCTCAGGGTCCCACACACTGTACCCGCCATGTCTGATGGTTTATATGTTGTCTGCCGGGGAGAAAGAAGGGGGAAAGTGATAGAAATGTTACATTGTATTCCATTGTATTTATGTACATTGTATAATGTGAAATACCAGATGTTACTGTGATTATAGATGAGCTGCTGAAAAGTACAGTTTTTGGCTTTCTTCCAGGTCGTGTTTAGATGACGTGTTTTTAGGATGCGTTCACAATTTGCTGATTTGCTGTGGATTTTGGTGCAGATCTGCTGCAGAATTCACCCATACAATTTGAATTTAATTGAAAGGATGAAATCTGCTGCAGATCCGCATACAAATCTGTGAAAAAATCCGCACCAAATCACCGACTTGTGAACGCAGCCTTAATGTGGGTATAAGGAGATGTGTATGTCCGGCCATTGCTCCTCAGCGGAGGTGATCACAGCGCCATCGCCGCCCGTCCTCTGTGTTACATGAAAGCCACAGAGATTGGTGTTTACAGACAAGTGATGAACCCGCTGTAAGTGCGGCAGGTCTGTGAATACCTCCACTGAGGAGCTACAGCAAAATACAGGCCGCTGTTTGCCAAAACAACTTCATGAACTCAAGCTGCAAAAGAGAGAAAATGTGCCACAAAAATAAACACAACACACACAAGGTTTTTTGGCTTTTATTATTTACTATTCACTGACAGATAACATGTAGATGCAGCATTTTTTGCAGCAAAAATGTGATTAAAAAACACCATAATTCAAAAAAGTGCAGGTTTTGAATAAAAAAAGACTATGGGGCAGATTTACTACAGGCAACATGACGGTTCAGTTGGTAGCACTGTTGTCTTTAACGGAGTGGTCCAGTTCCAAATTATTGATGAGCCTATCTGCAAGATAAGCCATAAATAGTAGATTGGTGGGGCTCCACCACCTAGGATCTCCACTGATCAGCTGTTATCTGGGCTGGTGTGCTTGTGCATTTACCTAGAGTTCTGCAGGAAGCAGACAGCTCCATTACCACTGTAGAGGTCAGACGTGGTATTACAAGCAAAGCTACTTTAATGGCAACTTGGCCTGTAGTACCAAACCAGGCCACTGCAGCGAGAATGGAGCTGTCTGCTACCTGCAGAAATCTGTTCAGTGCAAAAGTGTACTGACACAAAAGACAACTGACTAGCAGAGATTTCGGTAAGCAGATACCTGCTAATCTGCTGTCCTCCAGATGGATCCATCAATTGTTTGTAACTGGACAATCCCTTTAAGCACTGTGTCCAGGTATCATATCTGCCATCATGTTTTTGTGTGCTTCCTCCAAAGACATCCTCATGTGTGCATATAGATTGTGAGCCCCTACGGGGACAAAGCCCAATGTAACTGATGAACTGTGTGCAGCGCTGTGGAGTATGTATGTGCTATATAAATGAGTGTAATAAATAAAACCATTTACTCCGGTGTGTTTTATCCAAAGTGCCCTTAACTTCTGGATGTTAGTAATGTATATTAAATAACCGCTCCTCTGACTGCTGGTGTGCCACAAAGGAAGTCTATGTCTATAAACTACATGATGGATATTGCTTCAAACACTGGAGAGACTACAAGAACCCCATTAACCCCTTGGCTTCTACCCGTCCCCCTTTGCTTCTTCCTCCACCATGCCATCCCTTTTACCTTTAACCCCTTAGTGACTAAGCCTGTTTGCACCTTAATGACCAGGCCAAGCTGACATGTGTCACTTTAACATAGAATAACTCTGTAAGGGTTTTGCATATCCAAGTGATTCTGACATTGTTTTTTCGTCACATATTGTACTTCATTTAGGTGGTAGAAACAGACCAATAGAACTTGTGTATATTTATTAAAAGCGCCAAAATTGGGAAAATTTGGAACAAATTGTCATTTTTTCACATTTTCAATTTAAATATCTCAAATATGTGCAAACATACTGTACAAATTTTTGATAAGATATATATTTCCATCTGGATGCACATTTAAAAAACTTTAGTTTTTTTAACCATTTAACATCAATTATTAACATTTTGAGGAACATTTTGTTTTCCTGCACCAAGCCAAGATTGCAAAGGCTCATAGGTATCAAAATGATAGATACCCTCACAGATAACCACATTTTAAAAACAAATGAGAAAATAAGAAAAAATAGAAATTTCATATTTTTGAAAATATGTCATTTTAAAGCAAATTTTTTTCTATAGTGCACATGAAAATGGGTATTTGCACCCCAAAATGGATCCCCCTGTTTGTCCCATGTTCAGAAACATACACGTTGTGGCCCTAATCTTATGTCCGTATGCACAACGGGGCCCAAATCGGAAGGAGCAGCCGGTGGCTTTCAGAACAAACATTTTGCCTTGAAGGTGATTTAGGCCCCATTGCGCACTTGTAGAGCCTTTGAGCGGCCAAAACAATGGCGAACCCCCACAGTTTTTTGAATGAATCTAAGCAAAGCAGAAGGAAAAAATTACGATTTTCATTCTTTTGGTAATTGTGTCATATTAAAACATTTTTTTTGTACAGTGTACATATGATTGAAGACTTTCACCCCAAAATGGATACCTCTGTTTGTCAAGTGTTCAGAAACATACCCATTGTAGCCCCAATCAACTTATAGGTCGCATGGCTCAGCCTGTAATAGAGGGAACACCTGTTGGATTTCACAGCACAACTGAATAAATTCCAGGCTCCATTGCCCACTTGTGTGGAAAAAAAATTGACTCCCTAAAAAAAAAAATTACCTCCCCCTTTTTTGGGGATTCGATAAGTCTTAGATAAAAGTAATAATGTAAACTATGTGGTATGTCCGAAGACAGGGGTAATTACGAAGGCTGATTGGGATGGGCACATGGGGCAATAAAACCGGGTATCCCTCCTCCTCCTATGCTTTTTGGAGGGGGTATTTTTTGACCTCAGTGGCAGGGATGGGGTGTAAAAAGTGGCGCTCTGTTGGGCTTCGTAAGCTTGCTGAGGTGCGGCGGTCTCACACAGAAGGCACTCAACCAGATGTTCCTAGAACTGAAGGAAGGCGAGCATTCCCGGGACTTCTTGAAAATTACGTACTACTGGGAGCAATCTAAATAACGCCAGGCTGAATAACGGGCACCGCGCGGATGAAGGAAACCTCTGCCACAGCTGTGGCAGAAGTCCAGGATGTTATCCCATTGCTTTCAATTATATACTCACCTCTCCGCCGCTCAGGCGCGTCCTCCAGGCTGGCTCCCCTGCACTGCTGTCAAGCTCTTTCAGCAGCCGGGGATTTAGAAATCCCTGCTTCCTGAAAGGGCTGTTCTGACTGGCTGAGCGCTCAGCCAATAAATAGCTAAGCGGTGCCTGTAATTGGCTGAGCACTCAGCCAATCAGCACAGCTCTTTCAGGAGGCGGGGATTTTTAAATCCCCGCCTGCTGAAAGAGCTTGACAGCAGTGCAGGGGAGGCAGCTCCATGTTGTTGGCTACCTCTGGGAACCATCAGTATGGAGCTGTCACGTCCACAGCCTGAAGGGCTTTAATCCACAGAGGCAGCATGTTTTTATGTCATTGGGGATTAAAACCCACTTGGGTAGGACGTAAAAACACTATGGGGTGGTCACTTAGGGGTTAAAGACTTGTTCCAACGTGGCAGAAAGTAATAAAAAAGCTTCTACTTCCCTCGCCCGGATCTCCGCATCGCAGCTCTGTATTCGGTCTGTGTTTACAGGCTGCAGTCAGCCCATTTACGGGACATCACAGGCTGCTGCAGCCTGTAAGCAGCGCATGACAGGACAGACCCAGAGATGCTGCTGCAGGAATTATTTTCTGCCTCGATGAATATGTTTTTAAAATAAAAATGTATCCCTTTAATGACTACTTACCTGCAAAATCGTGCATCATTTTGCAGCTAGGGAGAGGCACAGTTTCTCCTTGCAGAGACCACCTTGCATGCATAAGGGCACTTAAAAAGCCACCCAAATGGGAGATTTTACAATGATTATGCCATATATAACATACTAGCTGATATACCCGGCTTCGCCCAAGTTAATTTGGTACTGGTGTTTATCTGGTGTTCACACGGAAAGTCTTATGAAGTCGTTGTTACTTTAGAGATACTGAGGGAAAAAAATATGTTCACCATTTTGCATAGTTCTCTGCGTTACCCAGGAAACACCACGGGGAGGCAACCATGCGACGTTTCCTTTATATAAAATGACATCAGGAAGTGAGAGAATTTGATTACGTACATAAAATTTGGACACTAATTCTTTTGCGCTTAGAATTGAATAATCGAGTTGGGACCCATTAGCTTTTCCTATTTATGACATAATCAATGCTCGTGCCAAATTTCCCGTTTCTATGACACCGGAAAGTGAAGAAATTACATTCCGCACGTAAAATTTCGACGCCAATTCTTTTGCGCTAGAATTGAATAATCGAGTTGGGACCTATGAACTTTTCCTATTTATGACATAATCAATGCTCGTGCCAAATTTCACGTTTCTATGACACCGGAAAGTGAGAAAATTAGATTCCGTACGTAAAATTTGGACGCTAATTCTTTTGCGCATAGAATTGAATAATCGAGTTGGGACCTATTAACTTTTCCTGATTATGACATAATCAATGCCCGTGCCAAATTTCATGTTTCTATCACATTGGGAAGTGAGAGATTTAGATTATGTATGTAAAATTTGGACACTAATTCTTTTGTGCATAGAATTGAATAATGGAGTTGGGACCCATTAGCTTTGGCTAATTATGACATAATCAATGCTCGTGCCAAATTTCACGTTTCTATGACACCGGAAAGTGAGAAAATTACATTCCGCACGTAAAATTTCTACGCCAATTCTTTTGCGCTAGAATTGAATAATCGAGTTGGAACCTATGAACTTTTCCTATTTATGACATAATCAATGCTCGTGCCAAATTTCACGTTTCTATGACACCGGAAAGTGAGAAAATTAGATTCCGTACGTAAAATTTGGACGCTAATTCTTTTGCGCTAGAATTGAATAATCGAGTTGGGACCAATTAGCTTTTCCTATTTATGACATAATCAATGCTCATGCCAAATTTGCTGTTTCTATGACACCGGAAAGTGAAGAAATTACATTCCGCACGTAAAATTTCGACGCTAATTCTTTTGCGCATAGAATTGAATAATGGAGTTGGGACCCATTAGCTTTTCCTATTTATGACATAATCAATGCTCATGCCAAATTTCCTGTTTCTATGACACCGGAAAGTGAGAAAATTACATTCCACATGTAAAATTTGGATGCTAATTCTTTTGCGCATAGAATTGAATAATGGAGTTGGGACCCATTAGCTTTTCCTATTTATGACATAATCAATGCTCGTGCCAAATTTCACGTTTCTATGACACCGGAAAGTGAAAAAATTACATTCCGCACGTAAAATTTCGACGCCAATTCTTTTGCGCTAGAATTGAATAATCGAGTTGGGACCTATGAACTTTTCCTATTTATGACATAATCAATGCTCGTGCCAAATTTCACGTTTCTATGACACCAGAAAGTGAGAAAATTAGATTCCGTACGTAAAATTTGGACGCTAATTGTTTTGTGCATAGAATTGAATAATCAAGTTGGGACCCATTAGCTTATACTATTTATGACATAATCAATGCTTGTGCCAAATTTCAAGTTTCTATGACACCGGAAAGTGAAGAAATTACATTCCGCACGTAAAATTTGGACGCTAATTCTTTTGCGCATAGAATTGAATAATGGATTTGGGACCCATTAGCTTTACGTATTTATGACATAATCAATGCTTGTGCCAAATTTCCCGTTTCTATGACACCGGAAAGTGAAAAAATTACATTCCGCACGTAAAATTTCGACACCAATTCTTTTGCGCTAGAATTGAATAATCAAGTTGGGACCTATGAACTTTTCCTATTTTTGACATAATCAATGCTCGTGCCAAATTTCCTGTTTCTATGACACCGGAATGTGAGAAAATTAGATTCCGTACGTAAAATTTGGGCGCTAATTCTTTTGCGCATAGTATTGAATAATCGAGTTGGGACCCATTAGCTTTTCCTATTTATGTCATAATCAATGCTCGTGCCAAATTTTAAGTTTCTATGGCATTGGGAAGTCACAGATTTAGAATACGTACATAAAATTTCGACGCCAATTCTTTTGCGCTA
This sequence comes from Eleutherodactylus coqui, assembly GCF_035609145.1. NCBI lineage: Eukaryota > Metazoa > Chordata > Amphibia > Anura > Eleutherodactylidae > Eleutherodactylus > Eleutherodactylus coqui. The sequence goes on along the minus strand of NC_089840.1, from coordinate 139,938,650 downwards.
GAATTGAATAATCGAGTTGGGACCCAATTACTTTTCCTATTTTGGAGATAATCTATGCGTGTGCCAAATTTCATGTTTCTACGACATCGGGAAGTTGGAGAACTTTTGGCGAGTCAGTCAGTCAGTCAGTCAGTCAGTCAGTCAGTCAGTCAGTCAGTCAGTCAGTCAGTCAGTCAGTCAGTCAGTCAGTGAGGGCTTTCAGCTTTATATATATATAGATACATATTTTTTTTATAAGTTGGATTCAGTACATTTCTAGCAAAATGGGACTCTGACACCACAACTCCAACTCTGCACCCTGGTTGACAGCGCCACCTATTAGACAGTAGCTTTCCTGGAAGTCAATATCTGGGTGGCGCTCAAAGTGACTCCACATTGCCAGAAATTCAAAGATGCAACAAACTTAAGATTATGCAACATTTCATAAATGTGTTGCATTTTAACCCTTTAGGCTCCTGTCCACGGGTGATACTGCATTGCATTACTCGCGTCGATAATCCAGCTGCCAGTAACGCAGTGCACGCTTTCCATAGAAAAGGCAGCGCCGGCATCCATGAGTGGAGAATCAAGGCAATTCTCCGCTCGCGAGACTCAAGTCGCGTCATGCTGCGATTTGCCGCGATTCTCCGCGGTGATCCTATCTGTCAGATAGGCTCACCGCAGAGAACTGACAGTTCTCTCCCCTGCGGCGGAATATTGCTAGCAATATTCCACCTCGCCCGTGCACAGGGGGCCTTAAGGACTTGGCCCTTTTTTTCATTTTTGTTTTTTCCTCCCCACTTTCAAAAAAAATCATGTTTTTTATTTATCTCTCAATGTAACTGTCTGAATGTTGTTTTTTGCTGGGTGAGTTATATTTGTAAATGGTAGTATTTTATTTACCCATATAATATATATAAATACAAATAAATATAAAAACACAATCCTGCCATCCTGTGGGGAATGTTGTTTTCACAGTGTACACATTATGACAATGTGAAATGACACAACAGCTTTCTTCTGTGGGTCAGTATGATTACTACGATACCAAATTTATACAGTTTTTTTTAGCTGTACTACTTGTAAAAATAAAATATCTTTGGAAAAAAATGTAATGGTTTTTTTTCTGCCACCATCTTCTGACTGCCATAACATTTTTTTATTTTTTCATCAACATAGTCGTGCGAGGGCTCATTTCTTGCATCCTGTAGTTTCTATTGCTACCACTTTGGAATGCATATAGCTTTTTGATCGCTTTTTATTATATATTTTTCTAGGAGACAGCGTTCCAAAAAAAAAGCACAATTCTGACGTTGTGTATTTTTTTTTTACAACATTCACCGGGCAGGATTAATAATGCACTGCTTTGATAGATCTACCTTTTATCGACACAATGATACCAAAAATATTTTTAGGTTTTTATATTTAGATTTTTTATTATAAAAGGGCAAAAAGGGTTTTTTTTTAACTTTAATTGCCTTTTAATTTTTTTTACTAATTGATAAAACTTTTTTTAACTCATTTTTCCTTTTTTTTAGTCAACCCCTAATCTTACTGTATACAAACCCCGAATATCTATAAAGTATCTATATGTCATGGAGCCTTAATGGGTTAAACTTGAGAAAAGAAGAAAAGCTGCCAGAATAGTGGCATCAAAAATTCCCCTGATGATAAATTTCCCACATTGTTTTTAATGTGTTCCATCTATACAAGCTCTGCAGTCAAAAATTGCAGAAAGGCCCCGTTCATGCCACGTTTCTGCATCCTGTTTTTTTTTTCAAGATCCTACTTGCTTTCTAAGTAAATACTTCCTCTGAAACATGACAACATTTCCGGATTGTACACAGGCACGGTCTATATTGATGGTAAATTATGTTTGGAATGTTTTGTGCTTACTTGTGTGTCCTATTACATGGAACGGTCAATAAATAACACTTACCATATCTCCACTTTATGTTGGCATCATTTTGTAAACATCTTTAATTTTTTTAGGGCATAAAAATATAGCTCAATTTTTCAAATTTTTAAGAACATTTCCCAAACCTATTTTTGTAGGGTACAATTTAGTTCTGAAGTGGCTTGGAGACATCTATATATTAGAAGCCTCCCATCATTCACCCCATTTTGGAAACCCAAGGAATTTATCTTAGAGTTGTAGTGAGCATTTTGACCCCATAGGTGTTTTAACGAACTAAAGAGAATTGGACCGTGAAAATGAAAGATTATATTTTTTTCCAATAATACATTGTTTTAGCCCCAAAATTTTACATTTCACAAGGGAAAATAAGAAAAACATCACCCTCTAGCTTTCTACATAATTTCATCAGAGTACAGAAAATACCACATATGTACTTGTGAACTGCTGTTTGGGCGCACAGCAGAGCTCTAAAGGGTATGAAGGCTACTTGGTTTTGTAGCACAGCTTTTGCTAAAATAATTTTTGGATGCCATGTTGCATTTGTAAAGATTCCTCAAGTACTAGTACAGTGGAAGCCCCCCAAAAGTGAACCCCTCTTTGGAAAATATGCCCCTCATGGAATCCACCCAGGGGTCTAGTGACCTTTTTTGACTCCATGGGTATTTCATAGAATTTGTCAACACTGGGGTGTGAAAATGTAAAATTACCGTATATTTTTCAACATTACATTTCATTTTCACAAGGGGCGATAGGAGAAAAAGCACCCTCACAATTTTCTACACAATTTCTCCTGAGTATGGAAATGTCGCATATGTAGACGTAAAACGCTGTTTGGGCACACAGCCGGGCTCAGAAGGGAAGTAGCACAGATTTTTTTGGAATAATTTGTGGACATGATATTGCATTTACAACACCCTGGAGGTAGCAGTACAGTGGAAACCCCCAAAAGCAAAGAATTTGTCCAAGGCCTCATTCACACGGGCGTATGCCTATTTGGCCACATAAATACACAGAGTTTTCCCGGGCCGGAAATTACTCGGCCTTCTTTCTTTAATAATGTTACCCTGTCTCCTAAATAAAGTATTGTGCGGTGCAGAGACATTCTTTTCACAAACAGGTGTCCTTGCAGCTAGTGGTCAGGTGATTTGTAGTGTGGTGCTATTTTCCCTAATTTGTTCTTTTTCTTTCAGGTTCCTTGTCACTGCAAATTTATTTACTTCACTGCATTTTGAATTCCTGTTTAGTATCTCCACGATAACAGGGATCTTCAGGAAGACCTGCAATGTTATTTGGCAGTGTCTGAACACTTCGGTGATGCCTGCATCCTCTCGTCAGAACTGGGCCTATGAAAGCACTGTGGGTGCTCTGGGATGGGTCAGCGACTTTTTTTTATGACCAGCTGGCCTTTCCAAAACCACGCAACCATCCTAGCTCTTCAGGTCCACCAATCCCATTCATTACTGTGGCGGATGAGGGCTTTGGCCTGACCACCCACTTTTTGCGCCCCTTTACCCACAGAGGGTTGGACACCAAGAGGGGCATTTTTAACTACTCAATTGGGCCTGGCTTTGGCAAATTTTCCAGAGTGCATGCCAGATAACTCCCGAGAACGTGTGTGCCATAATTAAAGAGTGCGTGATTCTGTAATATGTTCATACTTTGCATATAATTCTATGGGTCAGTATGATTACTACAACAACAAATATATTTGTGGAGACGTTTCAGAGGGTGTTTGATGAGCCTGGTCGTACAATTTCATCTTCCTCCTCTCTGTTACATCTACGGCAGGTTAGTCTCCCCGTGGAACAATATGCCATTAGGTTTAGAACTCTGGCCTCGGAGCTGGGTTGGAACAATGAGGCCATAATAGCAGCATTCTGTGAGGGCTTGACCGGTCATATCAAAGACGATTTGGCTGGTCGCGAGGTTCCGATTGATTGCCTTGATCTCCCTGGCAACAAGAATTGATCTCCAGTTCCAGGAGAGGACCAAGGAGGCTACCAAGGAGAAGAGGTCGATCCACCTAGCACCCAAATACCAGAGACCACTTTTTATTCCACCTACTACCTTTTTGTCTAATGACCCTAAGCACATATAGGTTGATCGGCTCAAACAATTGAGGAGGAGTGCATGCGCAAATGCTCTAAAAACCTGTGCATATACTGTGGAGCTTCGGGTCATCATGTCAGTACCTTTTCTAGTAAATCGGGAGAATTTTTGAGTCTAGGGTCAGTAGGAGTAGCTACCCTAGGTATAAACCAGTCCTTTCCAGGTTTGTATTTATCGGTGTCTCTGGTACGCAGTTCCCCGAGTCAGCCTGTCTGGATTCTGCTTCAGCTGGGAATTTCATGCATCAGGCCTTGGTGGACCACTACCAAGACATCTTGAGAGACCTCTGGTGGTGACAACTGTGACTGGAAGTACCCTTTCCGAGACCATCCAGTTTGTTACAGAGTCGCTGGATCTGAAAGTCTGCTCCACTCAGAGAAAATTTCCTTGCTGGTTCTTCTGAGATCCACCAGTTACATAGGGGGTTATCCTGCCATACTTAGTGCCTGCATCTAATACCACCTGTCTGTCACTCCTCGGTGCCTCATAACCTCCAGGGTTGGCCAGAGAAGTCTTCTTCGCTACAGTATCCTGCAAAGGGGACCCAGAAATCCTCGTTCAGTTATGACAATGTTTTGTCTCCTCTTCACTCACCTAAAAGGAAGCATCGGCCTGACAATGTTACTCCTCCCCAGGAACTGAATAGTTCCACCTGTTCTCCTGCTCACAACTGGCGTCAAGAGCAGAGCCATGGACTATTCATTTCCAGACGAGGTTCTCTGGCTTCAGGTGGATGTTGCGAGACTAGCTACTCGAGTTCTCAACAACAAGCTGTGGAATCTCTCCAGAATGGGTCTACTGTAAAAAATAGTTGCGTTGAGCTTCTGCAAGATCATACTTCATTCACTGCGTACACCAATTCTGATATTAATAAACCTATAGTCCCAGGAGATGAATCTGGAACTCATAGATCCAGGAGGAGGAGGGGACGTAAGGGGGGAGGTACTGTTAGGTTTGCTACCCTCTTGCTATTTCAGGCAAATGCGGGCATCACTCTGCTTTTTCCAATTGAATGTACTTTGTTCTAATTTCTACCAGCAATGAGCTCCTATTTAAGTGAGCTGTGGACACTCCTTCTTGGCCTAAGAATTGATCTGTGTCTGCTTGAGATACCCAGTACATCTAGGTCACCTGTTTCAAGACTGTTCTGTCTTTTGAGCCAGTTTCTGTATCTGTTTACTTTGTATGTTCTTTGCCCTATGCTTTAAGGCCCTTTTACACCGAAAGATGATCGCTCAAACGACAGTTTTAGTGACAGTTTTGAGCGATCATGTTTGCATGAACTTTTAAGTAGCTAATTAGCTACTTAAGAGTTAAATGCAGGCTGAGCAGGATACTGCTGACAGTATATGCAAACAGCTGCTTTGTTCTTGGAGCTGTCAGCTGGTATCCCGCTGAGCGCAGATAACAGCAGGAGCTGCTTTGTTCTTGGAGCTATTGCTGAGAGCTCTGTGCGGGATACCAGCTGAAAGAATACTATCAGCTGGTATGCTGCTAAGAACTCAGCGCTTAGCGCTGATAAGGCTCTTCGCTGACTTTTAGCTTGCTAAAAGTCAATGATAAACGAATAGTGCACGATCGCTGCCCATTTAGACACAACTATTATTGCTCAAAAGATAGCTTTTGAGTGATAATCGTTGTGTCTAAATGGGCCTTTAGCCTGTCCATCGTTCCTGTTTCATAGTAACATAGTTCGTAAGGCTGAATGAAGACAATGTCCATCTAGTCCAGCCTGTTTAGCCTCCTGTTTTATTGATCCAGAGGAAGGCAAAAACTCCAAGGGCAGAAGCCAATTAGCCCTTTTGGGGAAAAAATTCCTTCCCGACTCCCTAATGGCAATCAGACTGTTCCCTGGATCAACCCCTAATAGTTCCTACCTGCCTGTATACCCGAATTAACAAATAACCTTAGATTTATAGCCTATAATATCCTTCCTCTCCAGAAAGACATCAAGTCCCGTTTTAAACTCCCTTATGGATTTTGCCATCACTACGTCCTCAGGCAGAGAGTTCCACAGTTTAACTGCTCTAACAGTAAAGAACCCTTTTCTATGTTGGTGATGAAACCTGCATTCTTCTAATCGTAGCGGATGCCCTCTTGTTACCGTCGTAGTCCTGGGTATAAACAGATCCTGGGAGAGATCCTTGTATTGTCCCCTCATGTACTTATACATGGTTATTTGGTCGCCCCTTAACCTTCTTTTTTCTAGAGTAAATAGTCCCAATTTTGATAGTCAATCCTGTTCTATGCTTTGTATACACTGTCCCTGTTTCCTGTCAGCCCGAAGGTTCCAGCGCGGGGCCCGTCTTTATCAGAACACCGACCCTGCTCATAGGCATCTTCCTGCTTAGCTAAGTGTCAGGACTTGAACTAGGAACCTCTTGTACTGCAAGCACTGACCCTCCTTATTGAGCAATCCAGCTCATGAACACTTCCCAGCATAACTCTCAGCTTCGTTCTCTGATCCAAGTTATCTAGCTCCTGCCTCCTGTTTCTGACGCCACCTCTTGCCTTGATTACATCTCCTAAAAAAACCTGGCTTTGCCACTCCCTTAGTGAGTGATTATTGTGTTCCACCTTCATCAAGCTCCTCTACAAGCATACAGATACCTCCTGCTGCTAACCTTTGGCTTCCATTGACTACGCTTCCATCCGATTCATTTGTACTGCATACTGATACCTCTTGCTGCTGACCTTTGGCTTCCATTGACTACACTCCTATCTCATCCATTTGTACTGCATACCGTGACTTCCCGATAACGACTCCCGGCTATTCTGACTGCTCTCCAGTGATTGTCTTGGCTACTACACCTGCTGCTCCAATCCAGCATCGGTAAGACATGACAGTAAGGGCAAGCTGCCCATCTGAGTTTTCCCTGCTTCAGTACCTCTGACCACTGGGGTCAGCTGCTAGTCATACCAGGTCCTTGGATCAGGAATGCTATTTCCCATTCACTCTCTCCGTTTCCTTCTGTTGGTGTAGCCCCCATCAGCTCAGGGCCGCTGTGTCTCTGCTCCTCCCTGGGGTCTGGCAGGACAAACATGAGTTTGCTTATTCTTTGGTCCTGCATCAGCTCACTATACAGCAGAAAAATTGCCTTTTTATAGGCAGAGCAGCAGCCAATCAACAAATGTCCAGTGGGCATGCTCAATCCCACTGCACTACATTCTGGCACATGCTGCTACTTGGTGCATCTTTCCACTGTACTTTTACAGCTGTACTACACAGTAATGTGGGTCGTTACACATCAGCACAGCACTGCATGAACACCCAGAGACTGTACCATCTCTGCTGCAGAGGAAATACTGCCATTACCTTCTGTATTCACCATGTAACCTACAGACCAGAAGTGTGTAGTCAGTAGGATGAGCTGTGAACTCCTCTATCATAACTGTGTGACAGGAGCTGTATGATTAACATCATTAACTGTGAAGGAGTGTCTGTGTCCCCCTCTGAAGAGCTGGTTTGGTACACGCTATGTAATATCATCACACAGGGGTTATGCTGACAGAGAAACTGACTAGTTTGAAAACACATAAAACAAGGTAAATATAAGCTAGTCAGAACTAAGATCACATGAATACCTGAGGAGGTAATACTGATTGATGTATGCCCGTTAAAGGGAAACTTGCTGTCCAAACTGCAGGTATCCTGTTACAGAGCAGGGAGAGCTGAGCGGATTGATATATAGTCTTATGGGGAAAGATTGACAGCTGTTTCTGTATACACAGTATGGCAAAGCAGTGCACAGAATAGCCTGCAGAGGGCTGTAAATCAGGCATTCTGTGTGCTAATCAGTAGGGACAGCTGTATGAGAGTATCTGCAGGAGATAAAACCTCCACATACACTGAGCCACGGGGCCACTGCTAGAGCTACTTCCTGGGCGAGAAGCTGGGAGGAGGCTGAAAGCCTGAGGTCTGTGGTAAACCAGGCTGTATTACTGCCAATGAGTCTGACAGGGACAGATGCCCCTAGACTAACACCCTGGTTAAATACACTGTCGGACATTGTTGTGACGCGTAGTGGCACTAGGCCACTATGTAAGATAGGAGAGAATCCTATGTGAGTTGTGAAGAGTTGTTACCTATAACTGTTGTTACTAGTTGTTACCTGTAATTATTTTTTACTGCCAAATAAAATGGGCTTCCTGAGTTTTACCACTTACTCTACCCTGAATATGGGTCATTGAAGTGCGACCACCTTCCTATGTGGGGATAAGGTGGCGATCCTACGATGTGACTAATCCCCTAATTGCCACAACAGTTATACACAGATAGCTGTCAGTCACTGATAGCTCCTCCCACTGGACTGTTCAGCTCAGAATGTCCAGAGGTTTAAATGTATAAAATACAAGCTTTATTGAATCTTTCCCAATAAGACTATATATCAGTCCGCTCGGCTCCTCCGGCTCTATAACATGATGCTTGCAGTTTGGACAGCATGTTCTAGCTGACAAAATCCCATTAACCCCTTAAGGACTTGGCCTATTTTGGCCATGAGGACGCAACAATTGTTTGGGGATTTTCATTTCCACTTTTCAAGAGCCATAACTTGTTTATTTTTCCATCAACATGGCTGTATAAGGGCTTGTTTTTTGTGGAGCGAGCTATATTTGGGGTTCAGAAACGCTATCTTTTCTCCTTAGGCAGAGCAACTATATACGGTGAGTGAGACTTAAATGGTCATGCACGCTCCTCTGGGTAATATGCAAATAAGGGAGATGGAATAAGTCCTCCACAGTGCCACCTATTGAAAGGCAGCATTCCTACAAGCTAAAGTCAGACTTTTTATACAAGCCTTGTTACAATGACCGGGCATAAATTTGTGGAGGTCTTATTCCATAGTCCTCCACAGCTGTGGTTTTTATTTTTACCATTTTGGCATACATATGGCTTTTTTTATCTCTTTTATTGCGCTTATTTGGAGGTAAAATGAATAAAATAAGCATTTTTCTCAGTTTTTTATGGTTTTTGTTGTGCAGGATAATTAGTGTGCTCAAATTATAGTACAGGTCATTACAGACATGATGATGCCACATGTGGTGTTTTTCTTAAATGTTTAATTTTTTTATACGAATAGGGGGAAATAAGCAAAAAAGGGTCTTTTTTTTTTACACTATTTCTTTAGTTTTTTTTACACTGCTTAGGCTATCAGTAACAGCTGGCTCCTGCTGCCGAGATCTACATGAAGTAAGGTTACGTCATGTTGCCTTAAATACTACCCTGCCATGATTTAACCTTACATTATGTGTCGGGAAGGGGTTAAGCTTGCTGTAGGAATAGGCAAAAAACTGTGGAGTCTTCATAAATATGGCATTTGAGCCACACTGATTTTGCAATATAATATTCTACCGTGTTTCCCTGAAAATAAGACACTGTCTTATATTAATTTTTGCCCCAAAGAGGCAAAGTGTCTTTCTTCTTATTTTCGGAGGGGAAGGGGCGGGGTGGGCTTATACTCACCTGGTCTGCGGCATCCCGATGCCTCCCGATGGTCTTCAGGGGCGCTGTGGCAAACTGCATCCTCCCCGTCTGTTATCTGAGCTTTTTCGTGGTGACGGGGCTTTGATACCCTGCCTCCAGCAAAGCGAGCACTGTGATTGGCTAATCGAGCCCCAGCCAGCCAATCACAGCCGGCGCTCGATGAGACAATCACAGCCACTCAGTCACATTAGGCATCGAGACGCCACAGACAAGGTGAGTATAGATTTTTTTTTATGCAGGTAAGCTAGGTCTTATTTTTGGTAAAGGCCTTATATTTCAAGCCTCCCCCGAAAACCGGGGTAGGTCTTATTATCAGGGTAGATCCTATTTTCAGGGAAACAGTAGAATATTGGCATATCTGCATTGTTAGAGCTCCCCATTCTGAATGTGTAATAGGTGCCAACGCTGGATAAAAAATAAAGAGGTGTAGTTCGTGACTTGTTTGGCAAAGGAGAGAAGACATATTTCATTAAGGGCTCATCCCCAAGGGGCGTATGTGTAAAATGCTACGTGTGGTAATGCTGCGTATGGCAGCGATAATGCACTGCACATTATAGCATATGTCATGCTCGCGGTCTTGTGCAGTGTTTCTTTTTTTTTTATTCCCTGCTCTGTCTCATAGCAGCGTTGTCATGAATGTCTGATAAATGCTAGTCCCACCTCTGGGACCTGCTTCTAGCGCCAGAACGAGGGTTTCCTGACCATGCCCTGGCTCAATACAGCGGCCATTGTTGACCGGGATTGCGGAAAACACCAAAATTGCTGTTCTACACAGTTTCTGTAATGCTCATAGGAGTGAAGGGGAGTTACGCCGACAAGAGTAGAACTGCCGGCTTGGCTGTTCCTATACTCCCAGCTACTTCTGTCTGTGGCAAACAGGCTCGTATTCCCATTTTAGCCAGATTACCCCTTTAAGCAACCTATATTTTCTTGCAGCCCTTGGAAGCCAATCAGACATTATGGTCCTCAAGTCTAAAATAAGGTTATGTAGCTCTGTACATGTTCTATCTTAAAGAGGTCTGTCCTTGCACCTCCTAGTAATATTTACAAAGATAGGCAAGTCAGGAGAGCTGACAGATCCTCTTTCAGCATATTGACCAATATTAGGAGACTGCAGTCAGGTAAACACACTCCTGTAGGTCTAAGGATGATTTAACATCCGCGTCGGACCCTCCGGCTGGAGGTCCGACGTGGGGCAAGGGCAAGGTGAGGAGCATAATACCTTTCTATCCAGTCTATAAGACTGACGGGGACAGAAAGTATGTGAAACAGAGAGCAAAGAGGTCTCATTTCACATATCGACCCACTTGGTTGTATTCCGGTTTGCTTCTGCTTTATGTCTCTATGGGGGGGTTCTGCATAGTAGATAAAAAGCTGTAACCCAGTCTATGCTGGATTGAACAGCGCAGTGTGAAAGGAGGCTCTCGTAATAAAACAGTATCTAAAAAACATTTTATGCCAGTAACTTAAAAAATATTTTGCTCAAGTATTGGTTGCAAAAAATTGTAGCACCTTTTGGCAGTTGAAAAGGGGGCATGACCACCCTGGGCTGACATATTTATGACAGAGACTAAGGTAAATTATACCAGAAATGTACGCCAGGTCGGACCTGGATTACACCTGTGTGTAGGCGCATGAAGAGGCTTAGTTGGGCCTGATATATGTGCCTCTTGATATATTAGGTGCATTGTACTCTGGGGAATATAATAATACACCAGTAATGGAAATGCAGGGGTTAATAAATTTCCCTAGGCTACCTTCAGACTGACCAGAACATTTTTCAGCAACGCGAGAGTGCAAGAAAACGCAGAATTATGAAAACCATGTTTTACATGACTTCATTCCCATCTGTGATGTTTCCTGTCCTGCAATGTTGCGAGATTTAGAAATCGCTGTCTGCCCTATCTTTCTGCGTTTTTTCCCTCGCCCATGCTTCCGTATGGAACCTCCGATTTATCGCATCACACGAACTTACGATTTTCGTGAGATGCATTTTTAACATTAGCAACACCTATTGAGAAAATCACTGGCAGCAGCAATGTATGATGGTTTTCAAGGGGAAAGCATCGCTGGTGCTCAAACATCACATTAACAAAATTGCAATATTGCCGTGATTTTCAAAATTGCAATATCGCGCTCGCCAGTGTGATGCAATTTTAAAAAAAAGATTCTATAGTAAATAATGCAAGATTGCATGCGAATAATCTCCTTAAAATAGGACATGCAATGATTTTTCAATATTGCAGCATTGCTGCGAGAGAAAAATCGCTAATGTGAAAAAACAGTGAAATCAACATGTCATTTTCACGTCCGAGTTTTGTCCATATTGCTATTGGGAGAACCTTGCTCGTGTGAACGCACCTGAAGAGGATCAACTGGACCCAAAGTGATTCTGGCTTTTGTTCTTATTGTGAGCGCTGCGCCCTTTCACTTCTTACTGACTGCTCAGCTATCCTCAGAGAGCGGACGGAGTCTTCTTCAGCCGTCTAGAAATCCACACTGTACCCGCTCCAAGGACAGCAGACAGAGGGATCGGAAACTAAGAGACACGGAGCTCAGCTGACCAATTCTACCCCATCAATTTAGCAATGGTCGTGCATCTTAACACCCGGACCGCAGTGATCAAAAGGAATGGCATGTCACTGTTGCTGGCTGGACAGGAGCAGAATTTGTTGTGTGCCGCTCGCATGTGACAGTTGCATGGCACGCAGCAAGTACACAATATTACCGTTGATTGCAATATACTAATTTGGCGTCTATGCGTACGTAATATGTGCCAAAACAGAACATACTGTGATCTTTTTTTTTGCAGCATGGGAACCTATGGTAGATTGGTACATTGTATTCCGTGCTCAAAACCCACACAGAATACGCTGTACCAACAGTCATGTGAAGGAGTCCTAAGACATAGGCCAAATGCACATGACCAAGTCGGATATCACATGCGGGATCCCACAGCAGAGTACGCCTGTGACCCCTGCGTACCTGTCCGCTGTCTTAACTGTGCTGCGGATGTACCGACCGGCACACATGCGCGGTACAGATTATGCCATGCTGACACTAGGCAATGATGTGGATACAGCTGCGGACGGGCAGCGGATCAGACAGCTTCTTTTGACTTCAATGAAAGCCGCCCGCACTGAAATAGAACATGCTGCGATTTTCCCTCCTTGGGTCGAAAATCGCAATTGATTTCCGCTTGTCGACATGGAAAAGTGATTTTCAATAGCATGTTTATAAGCAGTATTTGCTAAGGAATCCAGGAGGCGGACGCGTGCTCCGGATTCCGCAATGCAAATACGCCCGTGTGCATTGGACCAGAGTCAGACAGAAGTTAAAATGTTAGTTACCCTTTAAAGTCTATAGCAAAATACTGAAAAGTCTCTACACAGTGTTTTATTTTTTGGCGTTTTTCTTGCACTTCCGGAGTCACTGGTGTTATTTTTAAAACAGGGCACGTTGTAGGCAGGTGGGGTTTTTCTTTAGGTTTCTCTAGGATTTCAAAAGTGCCAAAAAAGCATTTTCAAAATGTTGCAAAATAAAAAACAACATTAAATGACGGCAAGCTCTGATTGGCTGAGACAGTCAATGAAGGGCTGTGATTGGGCATCGAGCGCGCCGACAACCAATCACAGCACTCTATTGCTTGAGGCGGGGCTCTCAAACCTGGCCTACGGCAATAGACTTGGGAGTGCAGGGGAAGCCCGAATCAGCGGCAGCGAGCCGAACTGCAGCGATTAGGTATCACTTTTTTTTTTTTTTCTTTTCAGCATCCTTGGTTGTGTTTTTAGCTTAGTTACGATTTCATAATTTATGCCAGCGCTGCTGAAACCAGGCGGAATTGGCAGTGAACGCAGGATTGAAAAGCGCTGCATTTCTGCAAACTCCCTGTGTGAGGAAGGCCTAAGGCAGCATTCCCTCAAGTCAAGTCAGACTTTTTACACAAGCCTTGTAACAATGACTGAGAATTAAAAGCAAAGCCAGACTCCATGTACAGACAGCTGTTTCCGGGTTATTGCCCTTCATCAGTGTACAGTAGGAGTCTGGCTTTGCTAGTGAAAGGCCTGGGATGGGGGGGTCAGAAATGCTATCTTTTCTCCTTAGGGAGAGTAACTATATATCATAAACTAAGTGAGGAGACTCAAATGGCCATGCATGCTCCTCTGGGTAATATGCAAATAAGGGAGATGGCAGAAATCCTTCACAGTGCCTGTGGGCTGATTCATAGCCCCCCTCTGTTCTGTCCCCCGCGGCCCCTTCTGTTCTGACCCCACAACCTCCTCTGTTCTGTTTCCCGCGGCCTCCCCTGTTCTTGCTCCTGCAGCCCCTCTGTACTGGCTCCCGCGACCTCCTTTGTTCTGTCCCCCGTGGCCCCCCTCTGTTCTGTCCCTCGCAACCTCCCTCTGTTCTGGCCTCCATGGGTTCTGTTTCCCCCCCCCCCCTCTGTTCTTTCCTTTGCAGCCCCCTCTGTTCTGGCCGCCGTGTATCCCTTCTGTCCTGTCCCCCGCGGCCCCCTTCTGTTCTGTCCCCCGCAGCCCCCCTTGTTCTGTCCCCCGCGGCCCCCCTCTGTTCTTGCCCCTGCAGCCCCCTCTGTACTGGCTCCCGCGACCTCATTTGTTCTGTCCCCCGTGGCCCCCCTCTGTTCTGTCCCTCGCAATCTCCCTCTGTTTTGGCCTCCATGGGTTCTGTTCCACCCTCCTCTCTGTTCTGGTCCCCGATGTTATGTCCCCTGCAGCCCCCTCTGTTCTGGCCTCCGGGGGTTCTGTCTCTCCCCCCCTGTTCTTTCCTTTGAAGCCCCCTCTGTTCTGGCCCCTGTGGACCCCCTCTGTTCTGACCCCTGCAGCCCCCTTTGTACTGTCCCCCGGCCCCCGCGACCTCCTTTGTTCTGTCCCCTGCAGCCCCCCTCTTATGTTTCCTGCAACCCCCTCTGTTCTGGCCTACGGGGGTGGGGTTCTGTCCCCCGTGGCCACCCTCTGTTCTGTCTCCTGCAGCCCCCTCTGTACTGTCCCAACCGGCCCCCCTCTGTTCTGACCCCCACGACCCCCTCTGTTCTGGCCTCCCGGGGTTCTGTCCCCGGCCCACCCTCTGTTCTGTCCCCCGCAGCCCCCCCTCTGTTCTGGCCTCCAGGGGTTCTTGTCCCCCTTCCCCTCTGTTCTGGCCCCTGCTGTTATGTCCCCTGTGGCCCACTCTGTTCTGGCCTCCAGGAGCTCTGTCCCCCCTCCCACCCCTGTTCTTTCCTCTGCAGCCCCCTCTGTTCTGCCTCCTGCGAACCCCCTCTGTTCTGTCCCCTGCAGCCCCCTCTGTAATGTCCCAAGCAGTCCCCCTCTGTTCTGTCCCCTGCAGCCCCCTCTGTTTTGGCCTCCAGGGTTCTGCCCCCGCTGTTATATCCCCTGCAGCCCCCTCTGTACTGTCCTCCCGGTCCCCATCTGTTTTGACCCCCTCTGTTCTTTCTCCCCCACACTCCGCTGACTTCCGTTACAAATGGCGGCCCGTCCGCAGGTAAACCTAGCCGCCGCTGTGATCTCGCGAGACTCCCGCGCGTCGGCCGCCATTGTTGTGCGGCTCGCTGAGGTGATGCTGCGGCTCCGCTGTAAGACCCGGGAGGGCACCCAGCTGCTGCAGGGCCTGACCGACCTGTCCTCCGTGCGGGAGCTACAGGAGCGGATAGCGGGGCTCACCGGCATCTCGGGGCCCACACAGCGGGTCATGGTGGGCTTCCCGCCAGCCAGCCTGGACCTCAGCGACGGGGAGGCCGCGCTGCGAGATCTGCCTATCAAGTCTGGTGAGGAGAGCCTGAGGGGTGCGGGCTGCAGGGGGCGCTGTGTATGCCGCACTACCCGCCGGGGGTCTGCGGGCTACAGGGGGCGCTGTGTGTGCTGCACTACCCGCCAGGGGTCTGCGGGCTGCAGGGGGCGCTGTGTGTGCCGCACTACCCGCCTTGTAGGGGCCTTTCACACCTGGTGGAATGCCCGCATCCAGAATGGAGTCAAAATCCGCCTCCGCGGTACCAAATTTAAACCGCGTATCCGCAGCTGATGTGAGAAGATACGGCGCTCCGCTCAGCACCGCTGGTCATGTGACTCTGCAGCGGCAGACAGGTGACGGACGCGCTGACCCTTCTGGAGCTGGGAGTGCGGTATCTGCAGACAGCGGCCGCGGATACCTAGTCAGACTGGGCAGCGATGTGTCACGCTCTGTCGCTGCGTCCTTCGTTTTTGCACCGGAGTCTCCTCAGCGTTGTGGTTGTGCGAGAACGTGGATCTCCTGCCGCGCTCTGCGGGTTTTCTTCCATATGGGATTTGTTTATACGGTGAAGGGTGTGCCGGGGTTTACACTACAGTCACACGGCGGGCACGATATCAGGCCGAGAAACCAGGGGCGATATCACGCTAGTGTGTTCTTGATTAAAAATGGCATCGCTTCTGTGAGACTGCGATCATCTGCGGGGAACAGTGTTGTATCGCCCTCGCATCACACGGCAAGCAGTCCCATTGATTGGCCTGGGGGAGGCGCTCACTTGGGGGTACATTGGTGGTCGGACTTCCATCAAACAGAAAGTTACCCCAACCACCTGCCCTCGGATGTGTTTGCTTCTGGTCGCAGGTTAGAAGAGCAATGGCAGGTAGTGGGGGCAGTCGGGTACCGATGGGGTGCTGTATGGCCATCTCTGGGACCCCCTATATTGGTAGAATGGGGGTCTCGGACTCGCTGGTGCCCCACCAGACAGGCGTCATAGGGGTAGGGAAACAGCTGATTGTAGTGGATGCCGGCTGCTGAAACAATGTAGAGCAGTCTGCAGGGTGACGGAGGGTGGAGACCATGTATGGCATAGACTTCCAGTGTGGCAGACGTGTCCCAGATGGGCATACTCCTCTCTGTATTGTGGCCCCTTATCAAACGAGCAGTGGATGTACTTCTCATAGATCTGTGCCTGCCCTTGTGTCAGGATCAGGCCACTATTGTGGCTTAATAGTGAGACCTCGGAGCCCGAAATGCAGCCCTGCATGTTGCTCCTCGCCTGCCCTATCCATTTCTGTGTTTTTTACATGAGTTTGGTTATTTGCTAAGATTTTCACAAATGAAAACCTTAGCGGAGCACCAGTCATATACAAAAATGCTCGAGTCGCCCATTGACTTCAATGGGGTACGTTACTCGAAACGAACTCTCGAGCATCACTGAAAGTTCGACTCGAGTAACGAGCACTCGAGCATTTTGGTGCTCGCTCATCTCTAAATACTAACCCATAGAATAAAGTTATGTCATTTTTGTTTGTGCGCCGTGGAAACAAGACGCACCGAAAGATGGTGGAATGTCGTTTTTTATTTCACTCCATTTCGAATTTTCTAAAACTTTTTCAGCACATTATATGGTACATTAAATAGTACGATTAAAAAATACAACTCGTCCCACAAAAACAAGCCCTCGTACAGCGAGTCTTGCATGAGATTTGTGCGTAAGAGATGCACGAATATGAACGCCCTTCCTTTGAATGGGGTCATACACGTGAGCGATGTCTTCCTGCATCACAGAATTATAACTTTTATTCATTCGTCACTGTCTGAAGGCCAGGTGTTTTTTCTGGGGCAAGTTGTATTTTTGTACAGAAAAACGTTTTAAAAATTCTAAGTAGAGGGAAATGGAAAAAATGAAATGCCGCCATCTTTCAGTGCATCTTGTTTTTACAACGTACACAATTCAACCAAAATGACACACCTTGATTCTATGGGTCAGTATGATTACTAAGATACCAAATTTAGGCCGCCTGCAGACGGGATTTCCGTCCCTGGAAGCTGCCATAGAATTGCGTTAACAAACGCAACCCTATGCAGGTGGCCGCGCGAAATCTCGCATGGCAAAGCGCGGCATGTTCTATTTCTGTGCGAGACGTCACTCACCGGCCGCGGGCTCCGGTCTGCGCATGCGCCGGTGAGTACGCGCTGCTTTCTGCAGGCGGTCGGATCCCGCGGGAGAATTCTCGCTGCCAGATCCGACCCAGCTGTCTGCAGGCGGCCTTATATAGTTGTTTTTTTTTTTTGTTTGTTTGCTTTTTTTGCTGTACTACTTTTATTTATTTTCAAAGATATTTAATTTTTTTAAATTATTTTCTGCTGCCATCTTCTAACCACCATAACGTTTTCTTTTTCGTCTGCATAGTTGTGCGAGGGCTCATTTTGTGCGCTGCATTCTGTAGTTTTCGTTGGTACCATTCTGAAGTAGAGTCGACTTTTTGATCGTTTTTTTGTTACTACATTTCTTGGAGACTGGGTGACCAAAAAAAATAGCACAATTCAGTTTTTTTTGTTTGTTTTTTATTTTTTATAACGACATTCACCATGCAGGGTAAATAATGCATTACTTTGATAGATCAGACTTTTACAGACGCAGCAATACCAAATATGTATTTTTGTTTTATTAGTTAGTCTATTAATCTGGCAAAAGGGATATATTGGTTTAAACTTTTTACTACCTTTTATTTTTTTAATAATTAGTAAAACGTGAGGGGAGAAGTGCTTGTGATGCCTGGATGACTCCTGCAGTATGATGTAATGCCATAACATTACATCATACTGTGATCGGATAGGCATTCTATCAAGCCACCCCAAGGGCATTCCACTATGACAGCCCTGAGGCCTTTCAAAAGGCTCCCTCATATTTTGTATTTCAGCCGCACTTCAGTAGCGGTGAGCGATTCCAGCGACCTGATTGGTTGTTGGGTACACCCCCCCCCCCCCTTTGGACATCTGCACGAGTGGGCGGCCCGTTAAATAAGCAGCAGCACAGAATCGCTCCCCGCTACTGAAGTGCGGCTGAAATACAATATATGCCACCCGAACGGCTCCCTGCGATCTCATCATAAAGGGAGCTACTTGAAGAAAGTGGGTTCTTCTAGGTGGGGAATCCCTTTATTGCACACTGGCTAGTTGTATAGTAAAGGGCATGAAAGACTTATGGCCTATCTGCATGGGACCATTACCGTTTAGAAAAGTGATAATTGTCAGGTGTAAACACATACAGAAAGCTGAATGACATGGCGGCCCCTGTAAAAAGCAGTTGTCACTTCTGAACGACTGTCTAATTACTGTGAATTGAGGCGGCGGGTGGAGAACGCTGCCGAGCCGCTCCGCCTCCATGCCGGCAGCGGTACTCACTCCTGTACACTGGGATGAGTGTCGGGCATCGATTTCCCCCACAGCTCATCCCCTGTGAATGGGGCATTTAGGCTAGGGCTCAGTATTATTATAGCATTGACATCCCATCATTACTACAGTCTTAGGCCTCCTGCCCTCGCAGTGGAATCAGACCTGGCGCCCCCCAGAGACCCCATACTCTCGTCTCGGCTGGTGCGGATGCGCAGTACAGTGAATGACGCGTTGGGCTGTGACGCGATTGTCCGCACTTGCCTTGTAAGAGCAGTCATTGGAATACAACTCCGATTTACAGCATCCTGCATTCACAAATGACACCCCAGTGAGAGTCTGCCACAATTTTCCCTAACATGTTATGCCGCCCTGTAGTAGGTCTACCAATGTCTTACCGGGAAGTAATCCTGGGGCAGGTCTATTATCAGAGTTGTAAAACTTAGGCCGGGCTTACACCAGCGTAATAT
Source organism: Eleutherodactylus coqui (assembly GCF_035609145.1). Classification (NCBI taxonomy): domain Eukaryota; kingdom Metazoa; phylum Chordata; class Amphibia; order Anura; family Eleutherodactylidae; genus Eleutherodactylus; species Eleutherodactylus coqui. Next base: position 139,919,551 of record NC_089840.1, on the reverse strand, counting down.
CATTGTGTATTAACTGAGCAATGTACACGCACATAATATGGAGTCAGTGAAAGTACATTGATTGTCATTGATCCATTCACACTTGCGTATAATACGCGCATAAAAACCCCCCAAAAAACAGCATGTCCTATTTTACGATGTATTGCATGCGATATAACCCTATTGTTCTTTATGGGTGCGTATTGCTAGGAAACAATGCAAATTAAAAAGAAATAAAAAAAAAAAAAAAAGTAAGCCGTGCGCAGCCATACGCAATCACAATCGCGGTGATCGCAGCTCCTCTCGCCAGTAAAATGCTGTTTTATTCGCAGTGTTTTACCATATGCTAGTATAATCCTGCCCTTAATGAGTCCTGCCGAATCTTCCTTCCCCAGAGATGGGGCATTTTCAAGGTGCAGGATGTCCACATAAGGCCAGGCTCACACAAGTATAATACTGGTGAGTGACCTGACGATAAGGCTTACTGAGCCAAACTCAGAGCATCCTAGATCAATTATAAACATTTTTGACATGTCACACTGATGTCAGAAGTTTTGGTTCATGCACTTTGGGTAGTTTGATTACAGAGTACTAATGGGTTCCCATGGCAACTGGAAGTCTGACAAAGGCCTCCATGCATGCCAAGCAGCTTGCCCTTTGAGGCCCCTCCTTCAGCATAGTCTATTAGGCTTAGTAGGATGCATTACATAAGTAATGCAGTGTACTTTGCTAACGATCAAAATACTACTTCTTCAAGTACTCTTGAGCGACTAAGAGTTAACGTCAAAATAAGTTCAAGAAAGTTTAATTTAACCCTTTCCCATCCACTGTCTGACCTCTGAAGACATTATGATGTAAGGCTGTACAGCTCCGATGGTGGAAGACGTACGTTGGGGTTCTCTTACTGTATATTGCCAGCCTCTCTGCTGTCGGAGCCTATCCAACGTGTCACCTCATGCAGTACTGGCTTTAGCCAGCATACAGCGCTGTTGTATAACGGCAGAAAAAGAGTAAGCCCCCTAGGAAAACAAGGATACAAATTGGATTGGAAAGGGTTAAAGAAGAAAGTAATCCAGTTTAAAAAAGCATGCATTTTTTTCCCTTTTGTAAATGCATAAAACGTTTTGTAATGCAGAATAGGTACTACCGCATTCGGAATGACCCAGACAATGAAAATATTTTTATTTATCGCACAGGGTGAACGTGGTAAAAGTAATTTCAAGCAGTAACCCCAGAATTGCTATTTTTCTTTTGTTCAACTCCCAATAAAAAGCAATCATAGTCACATGTACCCCAAAACGATAGCAATAAAACTAAACTTCCTGCAAAAAAAATTAAACCTCACGTAGCTCCGATGCCTGGAAAATTATAAAAAATGCTACGGGTCTTAAGCCCCACTTACACACAACGATTGTCGTTTGAACGAACCACTTAACGTTTTTGCTTTGAAATACTGAGCGTTTTTACACATGAAGATAATTATTCGAAATCCTGGCCATTTCCAGTGTTAGCTATGTAAACACTGTATATGTTTGCTTAAGTGGGTGTTTATGCGAGGAATCTCTGGCTGGGAGGTTTTCAATTAGTGCAAAGAAAAAGCCATTGTCTTCTGCCACATGAGTCATTGTATTTAGCCGGGCAAACAATCGCCCCTCCCTGCAAGTCTTCTGAAAGACTGAACGCCGTTTAAACCTAACCACAAGCGAACGAACTAACGACTATTATTCTGCAGGCTGAAACTCAGCGATAAACGACAAATGAATGAATCGTGCATGATGGCCGCGCATTTAGACGTAATGATTATCGCTTACTTTCGCTCATTTGAACAATTTTTGACTGATAATCATTGCATGTAAATGGGCCTTTAAAGTGCGGCCATGCAGAGTCAATTGTTTGTTTTTTTAAATGCTTTTATTATGTAGTAAAACAAAAAAAATCTCTAAACTTGGTATCTGATCCAGATAAGAAAGTGATCATGTTATTTTTATGGAGTGATGAACACTGCAAAAAACAAAACCCCAAAACATTAGTGGAAATTCTGGGGAAGGGGTTTCTTTCCTGGGGGAGAGTCGGGAGTCCCCCCCCACACGTTGGGCCAGTCAGGACACAATGGTTGGGTTCTGCTGATGTTCATGTAATCTGTAAAGCCACCTTAGACTGGGTCCTCGTAAGGCGGATCTGCCCTGAGACTATGCTGCCATCTGTTGTATAAGAGCAGCATATTATGACCGCACTAGCTCTTCTATAATATGGCATAAACCATTTTATAGATTATACGATGCTATGCTAGAATACAGCTGGCTCAGAACCGTGTCCTCTGACACACAATCCAGAAGACGTAATGCATGCCCTTTAGAAGTGTAACATTTTGAACCTGTAGATGATGATACGAGGTGTGACGACCTTACTGTGGTTCTTCCAGGCTTCATGTTTCCTTTCTATCTCTAACAGGTGACACTCTTATCGTGGAGGAAGATAAAAGTAAACCTACACCTGCCTCAATACATAGTATCAACGACCGAACCATATCTAAAAGTCCGCAGATTGTACGAAGAGTAGTGCCGGCCGACAACTCTTGTCTCTTTACTAGTGTGTATTACGTGGTGGAAGGTGGCGTGTATGACCCGGCCTGCGCACCAGAAATGCGTAGTTTAATAGCGGAGATTGTTGCCAGTGATCCGACGAGTTACAGTGAAGCGGTTCTGGGTAAAAGCAATGAAGAGTATTGTGGCTGGATCCGTAGAGAAGACACCTGGGGAGGAGCCATAGAAGTGTCAATACTTTCTAAGTTCTACCAGTGTGAGATCTGCGTCGTGGACACCCAGACGGTGCGGATTGACCGCTTTGGGGAAGATGCTGGCTACAGTCGAAGAGTTTTGCTGATTTATGATGGCATTCACTACGACCCCTTACAGCGGCAGTTTCCAGATTCTGATATGCCACCTATGACCATATTTCCCACCTCTGATGACGAGGCCTTGGTGCAGGCTTTAGAGCTGGCCGATGACGCAAGGCGGAAGCGACAGTTTACAGATGTCAACAGATTTGCCCTTCGCTGTATGGTTTGCCAAAAAGGATTAACGGGACAGTCGGCAGCAAGGGATCACGCCAAGGAAACTGGGCATACCAACTTCGGGGAAGTGTAACAATGCTGCTACGCTCAATAGAATTGGTGGAAGCTACCTCACATGTCTGAACCCAGGTTACAGAATAAGCAAAACGATGAAGCCCATTTGTCCTTTTTCTTCTTTGTTCTTGGGTCAGAAAGCAGTAAAACTTCAATCTTCACAGGTTACCTTATTGTGCAGTTGCACGCATCATATCCTCCCATTGCATTCCCTATTCTGACAATTTTTGGTCTGAAGGGGTCCACTAAAACACCCATGACCAGAATCAGTATTTCATGGCCAAGTCCTTGAGCTTTTTACCTATAAGTAACTATTTATAAACCGAGCAGATGTTACATGTTATTTTGCCGCGTTGCATGTTTTAACTGATACTATTATGATGATATAACCATAGCACCCATTGCGTGATCACAGAATTTCACCTTTTTACTGCATTTTGTGTAACCTTGAAGTAGCCCTTGACATAAGGCGGCTGCATGTTCGTGTTTAAGCATTAGGATATACTTTTTTTTTTTTAATTGGACCTTTCCATTTTTCCCATACATTCAGGAAATGTTTTTTATTTTACTATGTGCATTTTGCTTGGTCCAACCGGCTGCTGTACAATGTCATACTTGCACTAGATGAGCCTTTATATCGCCGTATCAGCGTAATAACTGCGAACACATGCTGCATCAAGTTACACTACTTAGCTGGAATGAAGTGCCGACGCTGGGACAGGAACAATCGGAACTCCTGTGATATTGGTGTGTTTTTTTTCTTTTTATGCTAGTTATTCCTAAATGTTGTCCGTTTGACTGAAACAATCTGCAGGGACAGTCGTGTTGTCCTTGTCAAGTGTATTAAACTGTGACAATCTATAAAGCTTAGGGAGTGTAGAGAAGTACGGTGTCTCTTTCCTGTTGGTTACTACATCAGTAATATAAACAGAATGTCCATAAAACATAGATATTATCACTTTTCATGACTCAAACATGGTGCTCCTACCGAAGAGATCCGGCATCTGCTTACTCATCCATACGGATAGGGCGAAGACAGGTGGATTGGGCTACCCCCTTGCAACTTACTTGATGGGTATGGACAACCTTAGAATGTGACACATGCAGTATTTAACTTTTGCTTGTATTAAAGTCCAGCTAAAAACCTATTTCAGTGTTTTCACACTTAGTAGCCTCACTTTAACCATCTTTTGCGTATTGCAGTCTTTTGAGTCAACGTATTACACATAATTAACATAAAAGGGTAGAAACTATTAAATGTTGGTTTTGGGTAATACGTTATGCAGCTTTAGAATATATGTTGTATTTTCTTAGTTTTTCTAGAAGTGTTTGCAGTCAGTGAATGGGAAGATTACGGTTTACATGCTGTCGGCGAAGTGATGACTATTATCTATGAATTGACTACGTCATCGGCTGTCCTGAATGTCGGTTTGCTTTAATACATCGGGTCTAAATTGCAGGCTGTTTAGCTCACAAGTAGTCTTCTAAACAAGAATCGCATCCACTTCTTTCTGCGACTACCTTTTACAGCATTTGGATGTCATAGTGTTCTCATTCACTGACAGCAATGCGATTTTTGAATGCAATACAAAATATATTTTATAGAGATGCATAACTTTATACAGTGACGAAAGGTGTTGTCCATTAGGAAAACCTCTTTCCATATACATAGACCCCACCCCAAGGGATAAGGGCTGTGCATCATTATAGTCTTTTTTAATCTGTAATGAAGATCACAAAAGTACTTTGAATGTCTTACTATAGAAACATCCCCTATCCACACTGCCAAGACCCCAATGATCTCAACAACGGGACTCCCGTGCCTTGCTCTCCTGTCACTGTGGGGGTTGCTTCTTCCCCAGGAGTGACGTCGCTGTCAATGGAGTGCTGGCCAAGCATGCGTAGTTGCTGCTCCATTCCCTTTTAATGGGTCTGCTGAGACACCCGAGTGGCAATCGGCCAGCACTCCTTTCCGAGTGACGTCACCGCTTGGAAAAAAGCAGCCCCTGCATTGACAGAAGAGCGGGACACAGGAGTCCAATTCTCCAGATTGACTGGGATATTGGCAGTGTGGATAGAGGATAACTTGTTGCTCCGGTACAACCCCTTTAAGCCCCCAATTAATCAGTAACTTATCACCTATCCATAGGGGATAACCTTAAAGGAGTTTTACCAGAATAACCAGTTATGTTCACATGTTAGGACTTCAGTTTTTCTGTTCCATCATAGGAGCAGAAAAACAAAAATAAAGTCTTGACACGTCCATCACATGACTGACCCCAATGATGTCTGACCAGAACCCTTTAATGTATAGGGGGTGCCGTTATGGGGTCGGTTGTTTTCCCGGAGAAAATAACACTGCGTGCTCTGCCTTTTTTTTTTTTTTTTTTTTCTTTCTTTCTGACAAATGGGATGGAAGATATTTTGGAACTCCCAAAGCAGATTGGAACAGAACCAAGAGTTCCTGTGGCCATTGGCTGCACTTGTACATGTCTGGAATTAAAAGTAGATTTTAACCTCAAGCTTGCCAATGGTTCATTATCAGAACTATTGTTTGCCGTGTTACTGACATTCTGGGACATTTTGCCGAACAATGTGCCACAAAGTTCCCAACTTGGCAAAATAGTGACTCTCATTGTTCTGTTTATATCAAGCGTACTGTTTGTGTCACTGATGAAGAACAACAAGTGCCCGTACCGTGTGTGATCATCTCCGTATTCAAGTCCAGCAATGTGTTTAGCAGATTTGGAACTAGAGAGACCTGCTAAACCTTGTACTAAATCTAATGCTTTCTATGGAATGTTTACTGACCCAGTTCCATATACTTAATTATGAGTAAGAAATTCTCCAGATCATGTCTACTTGGAGCTGCCCAACGCTTGGAGCTGCCAAACTTGTTTGCTGGTACTGATCTAGTTTATGTATGGGAAAAAAGGCCCAAGAAAGCTGCCTGTCATAGAGTCCTGATATAAGCTATAAAACCCTCAACCTCATTGCCAAGTGGTGGAAAGCTGTATCTTAAAAGTGGCAACATATAGGTCCGGTTTGGCTGCTTGCACTTGGTTTCCCCTCTTGATGTTACCCATGGCGCTTTCTAGGAAAAGATGGGCCTACAATGCAGTGCAAAGGAGCGAGGAGGATTCCTGTACCCTTGACATGTTATTGTATCACCCTACCACAAAGTGGGTCAGTTGACTTGCTGTTTACTTGCTGTCTTTGTACTGCCATGATTATGTTGTATTTATTGAAGTTTGTTTGATGTCTAATGAATTGTATCATTGTATGTATTTAGCACTGTCGTCATGAGAGATGAATAGCTTCAGTTCTTTTTTCACATGGCTGCAAGCTTATTTTTTGCATTAATTCTTCTACACACTAGCATGAAGGCCAGACAACTAAAGCTTTCATTAACATCCTTAGATGCCGGTGCACCAAAGGAAAGTAAACAAGTGGACTTGTCCAAATGTGCTGGGGAAAGCCTTTGCTTTCAGCACTCGGCAGCATTCCACTTGTAGCCTTGGATTAAAAATCCTATTGACTTGAATAAGATTGTACTTTAACTCCTTTCAAACACCGCACATTAAAACTAGAAGCCAGGTTTACTCTGTAGGGTTGGTGTCTGTGTGTATGAACACTAAAACTCAAACTGTAATCGTTTTTTGGCTGCAATGAATGAAGATCTCTCTGTAGTATTCTATTCCAAAATCTTTAAGGGTACGGCCCCACAGACCATGCTGGCTGAAGATCCACGATAAATTTGCACGCAGCATATTTGGATTTTGAAACTGACTTGCAACCATTTCCCCAGTAGAAATTCTCTAGCTGTCTGTGCAATCTTTGGCTGTGGCACAATTCTAAGTTCAATCTTCAGCAGGTTATAGTTATCAGAAAAATAAGTCTAGTATTTCTCAAGTCCCCCAACAGGTCATCTTTTTAGGATTTCCAAATTACTGCACAGGTGATGTAATTCCTGTCCGTGTCTTAGAAATTGCTGCAAAACTTTTCTCCATAGTATATAGGGTGGTTTCGATCACCTGCTCCATTCGGGAGCAAGAAAGGGGAATCTCCGCGGCCAAGCATTTCTCTCTGGACAGAACCAAACACATAGTCGATAATGGTGTCTGCCCGCTTTCCACACAGCTGCCTGGCTTTTTCAGCCACATCTGTGACAGACCCTCCGGAGGTTCCGACTCAGATGTTAAATCTGCTCTAGTCAAATCCCTTCTTGTTGGGGGTGTTGGAGACCAGGAGTTGAAAAATATTTGATATAGTTGATGAGTTTTGACCACTTCCTGTTTCCTCAATGGGAAATTGGTGGTTCTCAGAGCCCTCAATTACTGGATACTTCTTTGTTAAGCAAATGGGAATTAAACCAATGGCACAACACTAAATCAGTAATTAAAGTGGTTGCCCAGCTATGTACTATTGATGGCCTAGCCGCTGGGTAGGCCATCAATAGTCGATCAGGTAGAGGTTCAGAGCTGCCTGTTTCTAGCAGATCTCAACCCCAGTACCATGTGTGATGATCTACTCAGCATTCAAGTCCAGTAGTGTGTTTAGCAGTTTTAGAACTGGAGAGACCTGCTAAACCTTGTACTAAATCTGATGCTTTCTATGGAATGTTTACTGACCTACTTCCATATATAATGAGTTGAAAGTCTTCAGTCTGTGTCTACTTGGAACTGCCCGACGCCTGTAGCTGCCAAACTTGTGTGCTGGTACTGATATAGTTCATGTAAGGAGGAAGGGCTCAAGAAAGCTGCCTGTCATAGAGTACGGATATAAGCTATAAAGCCCCCAACCTTATTGCCAAGTGGTGGAAAGCTATGTGGTAAAAGTGGCAACAAGTAAGTCATGTTTGGCTGCTTGCACATGGTTTGCCCTCTTAGTAGTGCACTGGCCGGATGCTAGGTGGACCTCTGCCAATCTGCTATTGATTGCTTTAGCTTAGGATACTCATTAAATAGTTTACAGCTGGGCGGCCCCTTAATATTTGAGTTGTGCCAAATGGATGTGGGTGTCTTGGCCTTTATTCACATGGTGTAGTCAAGACCTCTGTGGGAAAACCATGTGTTTGCTGCAGCTTTTGTTGTGAATATCAGGAAAGTGTGGTATTCCCACTGCGGTTTTGACCGTACAGCCTTATAGTTCTGGAAATCGTAAAGGTACCAGCTTATATAATACATTGTGTTCTACTGACTTCTCTCCAAAGCATGGCCTATTTAAATTTATAAATGAACACATCTAGAAATACACTGCAAGATCCTCCAATTCATCTTATGTGTTCTGCCTTCTATTGTTTTCTCAGCCTCCTATATTAATAACCGTGCAGAATGATCCATTTACCCTTTTGTAACGCCGTTAGGGCTACACTACACTGAAAACCACATTGACAAATCGTTTTACATCCCTACCCGATCTTCATCACTTTGCCACTGAACCAGTCAACCATATTGTAGCTAAATCTTTATTGGTATGGGAAAGGAAATCCATTTCTGTGCTGTCCGGTATCAAGCGCTCTTCGGGGCACTTATATCCATCCATGAAGTGACTTGCATCTATACCTAATTTCCTTGACAAATGCTTGATTGGTATGCCTTCAAATGGTGCACGATCCCTATATTATATTGTGAATGTTGTCTATCAACCTGTCTTAACGGCATAGCCTTAAACATTTATGAACACAAACTTTCTTGATCTGCTTGTATTACGTGTATCTACATGCTCAATGTATAATCTGTGAACAAGCTGTGTGAATTCTCCACCAAGTATTTTAGACTTCTTGTATCTCGCTCACATTGTGATCAAATAGTTGTAGTGTCATACATTGGTGTTTTTGGTTTACAACTGGACATGTACACAATACTGTACCTTCTATACAGTACATAATACTATGCTGATTTTATCTGAGGTGCTGCTTTATATGATAATTGCTTCACAAGGAATTCTACCTTGAACACATTTTGATAAGTAAAGACAGTGAATTGCTTTGTGTGTTGGTTTTGCCCTGATAGAAATAAAGTGACTATTTAATCAAACTTGTGTTTAAGTGTTAAACTTTAGCTTTTCAAAATACTACCTGTTGGCAAGGAAATGTCCCATTCGGTGTTTCAAATTATAAAAAGTTTCAACTTGAGGAAAGCGAATCAATGCTACAAGGAAACCATAGAGGTGGTTTTTATTTCAATACTCCTGATAATGGAGTGAAAGTTTCATGGTCCCTGAATAAAGGCTCTTTTACACGGAGCGATCGTTTGAGCGATAATCCCGGCATCTAAGCGCACGGCCATCGTGCACGTTTTGTGCACTGCTAGCTGATTGTTAAATTCAAGCCAACCTAAAAATCGTCATGCAGTCTTATTAGGACCACACGTTGAGTGGGTAGTGCTGATGGCATTGTTTCAGCTATTTAAGCTGCCAGCTATTAACTGCATTCAACTAAAGGCTTCATTTGCACACTAATAAGCTATTAAGTAGCTGAGTAGCTATTTAATAGTTTTTATGCAAAATGATTACTCAAAGCTGTCACTCAAACTGACGTTTTAAGCAATTTTTAAAGCGATCACTGCTCCGTGTAAATGGGCCTTTACTGTTTGGGGGAGGGGGGTGGGGTGGTTCACCAGGTCAGCAGTCTTATCTGTGTTATAGTTGTCTCATACCTCCCATTCACACATAAATCCTCATGAATAATTTAATCCATTTAAAGTGTCAGAAGTTGTTATAAATGTATATTCCCAAATTCTTCTATGGCTTTGTGACTTGAAACCACCCTTCAACATCATAACTCTCATATCTTCTAAGTCGTGTCCCAGACTAGAAAAGTGCTCAGCCACGGGTAATTCTGTCTTTCTCTGTTTAATTGTATGGCGAGATGTCACTGCCAGATCGCGTGTACATCTGAAGAAGAACCCTGCATAAGTTCAGAAGCTTGCATTAACATCATGTATTTTTGTTAGCCATTAAAAGGTATCATATCTACAAGATTGTGGTTTCTCTTGCTGGGAATAATCACATATTGCTCTACTGGCTAACACCGTACCAAACCTTTGTTTTTATTCTTATATTTAGGACACTATTGAGACTGGGGTTGTACCACTGCGTTGGCATATTGCCAGTGTGGTTCCAATATATGAAAAAGGGATCAAGAAGGGAGCCTGATAACTACAGGCCGGTAAGTCTCGCTTCAATAATTGGAAAAATATATTTGAGGAGTTTCTAAGAGATGCCATCATGGAATACCTCAAGGAAAACAATGGTATAACTCCTCAGCATCGGATCATGTCAGACCAATTTGCTCGGCTTCTACAGTGAAGTAAGTTTGAGGCTGGATCTGGGAGAGTCTATTGATCTCATGTATGTTGATTTTTCTAAACCATTTGACACTGTGCCTCATAATAGGCTAATATATAAAATGAGACAGCTTGGACTGGGCGAAAACGTGTGTAGTTGGGTAAAGAACAGGTTCGGAGATTGAAAACAGAGTAGTTATAAAAGTGTCGTACTCTGATTGGGCCACCGTTGCTAGTGGGGTGCAGATGTATTGAAGCCTTACCTCTGGGGTGATACATTGTGTACTGCAGCCTATTTCTTCTTTTCATTGTCATTGCTAGTGGGGTGCCACAGGGTTCAGTATTGGGCCTTATTCTGTTCAATATATTTATCAACGACCTGATAGAGGGGCTGCACAGTAAAATATCAATATTTGCAGATGATACAAAATTATACAAGATAATTAATGCACCTGAGGACAATGTACAAAAGGACCTAGATAAACTAGGGGCTTGAGATGAAAAATGGTAAATGAAGTTAAACATTGCTAAATGTAAGGTTATGCACATGGGCAGGAGCATTGGATGACACCCAATATACACTAAATGGGGTACTGCTAGGTAAAAGTGAGATGGAAAAAGACCTGGGGGTACTAGTGGATTGTAGACTTAATTAGAGCAATCAGCTGTTGCAAAAGCAAATAAAGTCTTGGGGTGCATTAAATGAGGCATTGGCGCAAGGGACGAGAACATTATTCTTCCACTATATAAAACACTTGTCAGGCCCCACATGGAATACTTTGTACAGTTCTAGGACACTGGTGCTCAGGAAGGATGTTGAATTGCTTGAGGGGGTCCAAAAAAGGGCAACTATATTAATAAATGGAATGAGTGGACTGGAATACACAGAGCGGCTATCAAAACTGGGATTATTTACCCTGGAAAAAAGATTAAGTGGCGACCAAATAACTATGTATAAATACATGAGGGGACAATAGAAGGATCTCTAACATGATCTGTTTATACCCAGGACTGCGACGGTAACAAAAGGGCATCCACTGCATCTAGAAGAAAGCAGGTGTCATCACCAACACTGAAGGGTTTTCTTTACTGTAAGAGCAGTGAGACACGAACTCTCTGCCTGAGGACGTGGTGATGGCAAAATCGATAGAGGAGTTTAAGAGGGAACTGGATGCCTTTCTTGAGCGTTACAATATTATATCATATAGGCACTAAATAACCAGCGGGGTTGTACATCCGGGTCGTGGAGTCAGGTAGGAACTTTCGGACCTTGATCCAGGGATTATTCAGACTGCCATTATGGAATTGGGAAGGAATTTTTTTCCCAAGAGAGCTAATTGGCTTCTGCCTAATTTTTTTTTTTGCCTTCCTCTAGATCAACAAGACAGAGTGGAAACAGGCTGAACTAGATGGATGTGGTCTCCCTTCAGCTTAACATACTTTGTTACCTTGGGGACCTATATCTGGGAATCCCTACTTGGCATGTTTAAAATGTACCTAACTTGTCAGAACAAGCTACCATGTGTGCACATAAGATTAAGTCTTTTTTGGCCATTCTATTACCTGTATATGGTATTTTAACCACTTATTTTACCTCTGCAAGTTGTATCATTATTAGTTGTTGGTGAGAAGGTAGGAGGAGACTGCTATGATGGCTCTTATACACTCCCTATATATGTAGCACACGTATCTTGTAGAACAGTGTACAGCACAACTGATCAGTTGATATGTCATCTCAATATCTGTAATTAACCTACCAGTCAGTCGCTGCTGCATTTTGGAAGTCCTTCCCCCTCTCATCTCTCCATTGACTTCTATGAGCGGCATGAGTCATCATCCTCCTTCACTTGGTTGCTTTCCTGTCCCTTTTACAGGCAAGGATGCAGAGAGTCTGTTACCAAGGACTACATTGAAGGGCTTAAGTATTGAGAGGTTCATTGGCCTCCTTTCCTACTACCAGGTCAGGCCAGCACCTCTTAAACAAGGGTTCCTGAGGCCACTTTAAATTGGTGTCTGGGTCTTGCCCATTATAGCAGCACGGCGCTAGGTATTCCAATCTCTGGCGGCACATAGAGCTCAGCCCGTATTGCAGGCATGTTGGCGGCAGCAGCTTTATGTGCCCACAGAATGGTGCAAGTAGGCGGCAGTCAGAAGCCATACTCCAACACTGGCCATGTCATGAAAAGTGAGCTATGCCTAGGAAGTCAGCTTGGGTCCTCACCATGGGTACTGCTATTTTAGGGAACACATTTCAATGTACACAGGAGGTTAGGCATGCAGGGCATCATTAAACGGGTAAGGAGGCTTTTATATAATATGTTAGATAGATGTTGCTCTCAATCCTGCATTAAGTAGTTCAGTGAAGAGCATAGAGGCACAAATCTCTGCTTGTCCATCACAGAACGCTGATGCTGTTTCTGCTGCTCCTGTAAGTGCTTTCCCCAAACTATGCGTTCTTAGAGTCTAAAGACTAGTAGTAGGATTTTGCTCACAGGCAGATAAGGATTCTTCTGAAAAACCACATGACCCTAAAAAAATGAGCCAGAAGTTGTGCTACTTGCTTGAAGAAAGAAAGCTTTACTCCTCAAAAAAACTATTACAACAGGAGAATGTATAATCATTAATTAAATAACCACCTTCTCTCCTTATTGAATTGAGATCAATAATATGGGAAGAGGTTCAAGCCTCAGGCTCTGGTCTGACTACTTCCAAAAATATTTCTTCAGCTGCTCACTGGAAAAATCTGATCCTGTACCTGGCCGGTGACCCCACGTACCTGTCAGTCATCTTCATTATCTGCACTGCGTATGGTCCGGATGGCTCAGCATCGGACATGCGCAGTACAGATTTTTCTATGCCGTCGCTAGGTGATGATGTGGAATACGTGACGTGTCAATGGATTGGACGGCTACCATTGGCTTCAATGAAAGCTCTCCGTGCGGACACTGCACTAAAATAAGGCTTGCTGCGGTTTTTCCTCTGTGAGCGGAAAATCACAATCGATTTCCGCTCCTGTACTGGAAAAAGCACTTTTTCATAGCATGCTATAGACAGCATTTGCTGCGGAATCTGGGAGCGGACGCCTGCTCCGGATTCCGCAATGCAAATATGCTCATGTGCAGGCAGCCATACTGTTACTCAAAATGGTGATGAAGTATAATAATTGACAATAGTAGTTGAATTATGCAATCCAGGCTTAGGACTTACCTGGTGCCAGATGGGGGTTCCTGTAGGGAATAAAAACCTCTCGCTAGTATCCCAAGTCTTGCTAGGCTCAAGTATTTAGGATATCTTCAAATCCGCAGATGATCCATGGACATTGAGAGCAGCAAAAACGAAGAGACCCTAAATTAAGATAAAATGGGGTCCAATACAGGATATGAATTAGAAACAAAATCCTTATGCGCTCATGTGGTGAAGGTAAAGGAAATGCTTTGCCACTTCCTTAGAAAGGAGGGGGGTCTCTTCTAGTTAAAAACTGAGAAAAGTCCCCCTCCCTCAGGTCCAAGGAATCTGTTTGTGATCCAAAAAAGTTTCTAAGTGCTTTATTTCCACATGCAGGGTAAATGACAGCAAATACAGGAAGAGATGTAACGCATTTCGGCTTAGATAACACCTTTATCAAGCATCAAAGCTTGATTCTTGTTTACCTAAGTATTACCTCCTCCTGGAGGAAGGACCTAAATCTTTTCAGTTCAGAGGGGGAAAAAAGGGTCAAAAAACATTCTTGCAAGATGAGTGAGATCTTCTATTCAAGAGATATACAAATCGCAAAACATTGAATTTCCCTTAGAAATTAAACTCATTGAATGAACTATATCAACATCCCGAGCAGAAAAGGCTGATGTCTCGTTCGGGCAGATATGCAAGGCTGCTACTTAGGGCAACATTCACATCTTTTCTAAACATTATAGACTAGATGTATTGACCAATCAGGCCATTATCCCTTCCTAAGCTCTACTTATTTGGTACCTCTCCTGTGTGTTGTCATAAGGGATGACCTGGAAAGTTAGAATTAATCTTACTGGTAATTGTATTTGCAGAAGTCCATCATGACAGCACTAGTATTTCCTTCCCCTAGGCTTTTATTGTATTAAGAACTGGGTTTACATGGGACAAATGTCAGTCAAAGGATGCCCAACACTCGTCCCTGCACATACTAGCTCCCATGCACCTGCATGGGAGCTATTATCGTTAGCTCTCAGCGGAGAGGCTGCAGGAGTACTGAATGGCCGCTAGTTACATTGAACGAGGAGCAATCAGCTGATCGTTCATCGTTCATGCAGCATAAACGATGAGCTTGATCGCTTCTTGTTCAATGTAACGAGCGGCCATTCAGCAGTGAACAGCCGCTATGTTATGTCAATGGAGAGGGGCGGGGGAGCAAGAGGAGAGAAATCTCCTGCTGCCACCCCGCCCCCCTGCTGGCCGCTCTGTGAGTGAGCCACTGATAGCAGCTCCTGTGCAGGAGCATGGTAGCGAGGACACAAGTGTCGGGCATCATTTGGTAATTGAGAAAACACTGAAGGGTGAGTGTTGGAGGGGTCTATCAATCAGCTATTTATGACCTACCTTGAGCAAAATTCTGGACAACCCTTTTAAGCATTGTATTAGAGACTACTGTATTATGACACCATTTCATAGGGCTATTTACCAGCAGCACTGACTGCTGCTACCCAATCATAATTAATAGAAAGGCCCACGTACATGTAACAGTTATTGTTACAATTTAGATCGTTCTGAGTGGTCCTAACAATAATTGCCCAGTGTAAAAACAAAAAGTATAGATCATCATTAATTAGAGTTGACTGTATAACATAGTTTTTATCATTGTAAATGTAACTGGTTTTCCTATCAAGCTACCAGAGTATTTATGTTCACATATGTTGGTGCACACACCATAATTATAATTTAGATGTTCATTTTTAGGTTGAAAGCAGTTGTCAATTGAGGGATCCTTTAATCGTCAGAAAAACTATGGTCACGTGACTATAGAATGTAACGTCACAGGGGATTGCATGTGACCCATAGCCTTGCTGTGTTAGCCTGGAGGGGAAAACATGGCATAATAATATTTAAATATAAGTATCCTTTATGTAGTTACTAACCCCTTTGAGAAGGGGTTAAAGGACATAGCTGAGAGCCAAAGCTTTTTTTTCCTTTTTTGCTGACATAAGAGTATGATGGCTTTTTTGCAATCTATTGCAAAACCTAATTTTTAACGGTATATGACAGAAGTGAGCCAATACTTCAGCTGGGTTTTTCTCTTTCTCATTGGTACTATGTATGGGTAAAAGCGACTTTTTGGAACACTTCCTATTCTCATTTTTGGGAAAGTGTGATGAATAGTAAAACAGCAATTCTAGCTGTTTTTATTTGTTTTACTTCTTTTTATGGTGTTTACACAAAGTGCAGAATAAAACGTATTTGTTTTGTAATATAGGTCGTTACAGTTGCAGCAAAACCAATTATATGTATGTTTTATATTTTTAGACTTTGTAAAAGGAAGAAAGAGCATGTTTTTATGTTATGTTTTTGCTTTTTCAACATATGTACTTTTTAATCCCCACTAGGGAACTTGACTATGCTATCGCTTGGTTACCAATCTAGTTGTAAAATTAGAAAACCATGACATTGAGAAATAGAATAGAACATTTGTAGCTTAATTCATGATTTATAATTCCATCCAGATAGTTTGTATAGAAATAGTCATAATTAGCTAAATGTTATACATTGGCATAACAAAACAGCACTTATATTTGTGTTAAAGGGACAAATAATACTGTAAATAAAGTTTATGGGATTTACTGTGCTTATCCATGGTAACCATAACTTGTCAAAAAGATCTCTGGTGTTTTATATCTGAAATTTTTTGCACAAGATCTGGTTTGCATGACATATAATAGATAAGACAGTGTAGTGGATCTTCAGTAATAAAACCCTGCTCAACAGCAGGTGTGCGATATATCAATTCTTATGGATGTTTGGGTGTAGAATCCGAATTTACCTTTAGAAATAATGTATCATGTAAGGTTTTTATGTAATTTAGTTTTTTTCAAATTTAAAAAAAAAAGGTTTTTGTATTTGTGTTCACCATTGAATTATTTATATAAAATTAAAGCGTTGACTAAGCTAAATGCTTTATTTCAATGTAATGCACAGTGAATGAAGTTCTAAAAATGGTCACTAGATGGCAGAACAATGCAGGAAGGTTACTGACATGAGCCTATCTGTACTGCTGTTTAGTGTTGTAATCTGCATGAAGCACTTCTCTTCATTCTTAGTTCAGCATATCAGTATTTTTTGAGTTTCATTCACAAATACATGACCAGAAAAACATTATTGAGTTCTGAGTGTTATTTTTTTTAAATTTAAAACCAGACAATATTTGTCAATACTGTATTATCGTCTAATAGTGCTATGTATCTCAGAAATGTGACGTGATAGACAGAATCTGGTTCTTCCATTGAATTCAGCACCCCAAAATTAGTTAAATCAACCTGTTTCCAAACCAAATGCAGACATTTCTTTTTGATTTGTTGACCAGTGTAATTTACTCTGGATATGGTTAGCTAGTAAAATACAATAAAGTCATTTTTATTGCATATTTCTGATACCTCTAGGATCCTGTTCACAACATAAAAAAATGGTAGTTCAATAGGAAGAGGAAGAAATAGGCATTATAATTTTTGACAGGAAAAACATTTTGAAAGCTGGCAGTTCTTCCCATCCACGATATCTCGAATTTAGATTATCTTTGGGACTCTTCCTGCAACACTTTTAGCATAAGGTCAAACTTTTTATGTAAAGCGGTTATGGTTATGCTTAACTATTTTATACCTTCGCTTTGCTGGTCAAAAGAATATTTATTTTGCAGATAGTGTAATGAGTCATTAGAGATATTCTTAGGCAAGAGTCAGGATTTTTGTGCATTTATTTTGTAATAAGATATCTGTCCAAACTCTTTTATAGCCTCTAGTGCATTTTCAAGAGAAGATATGGGATCTGTTATGTCAAACTTTCATCCGTGTATAACTATATTAAATGGGAGCAATCTCTGATCTGTATTAAGGTATTTTCTCTAAGAGCCTGTGCCAATAAGTGCAGGGACAGTATAAATATCAGTGGATACAATGGATATCCTTTCCTGTTGCCATTTAAAATTTTAAAATCTTCCGATAAGGCCCTGTTGGTAAATGTTCGCATTGAGGAGTTTGGATGCAGTGCAGATAAAGCTTTAAGAGAAAGGCAGCCAAAACCCATTTTATCTAAAGCTGCAAAAGCATACGTCTAATTTATACGATCAAATGCCTTTTCGGTGTCCAGAGCAAGGAAAACAGCATGAGCTTTTGTAGGTTTGATATAGTATGCAAGACTTAGGACCCTTCTGGTGTTGTCTGATGCCTATCAGCCTTTCACAAATATAATTACGTCCTCTTTAATCAAAGATGGCAAGATGGGTGCCAATCTGAAGGCAAATATTTTTGCATAAATTTTAATATCAACATTTAATAATGATATAGGCTGAAAATTCTGGGGGGCATTTTGGTGCTTCCCCAGTTTAGGAAGTGTGACTATTTAGAGTTTTCTGTCACTTAAAAAAAATTCTATACTTACCTGTTTCATCCCCGTCAGTCTACTTACCAGATCTTCACCTCACCTATTTTCTTCTGTCTACTGCAGTTCCTCCAGGTGACCTCGCCTCCAGCTGGCTGCTTCCTCTTCTTCCTATGAGGTTACATACATTCTCAGGCACTCTTCATCCTGCCAGCCAATGTACATTACGTCACAGGCCACTAGGGGAGGTGCCGATCTACTGCAGAGACTACTCATGTGAGCTGTCTCGGCAATAGATCAGAATTCCTTCCTAGGCAGTGAACGCTACAGCACAGGGATGTGACCTTCACTGACCCAGCCGAAAGAGAATGCGAGGAATGCAGCCTTCATAACAAATCAGCAGGCGTGCAGTAAGGTGACCCTCAGCAAGGAGAAAATATGGTAAGGAGACTGACGGGGAAGAAATAGAGGAGTATAGAATTTGTTTTTAATGACAAACCCCTTTAAGGCTTGTCTGTTTGCTTTAGGAAAGGAGTCCTCCGTACCACTATCTGGAAGGCCTTGCATATGTTAATAGGATATCTTAAAAAGTCTTATAATAGACATTCATAAAATCATCTATGCATGGTGATTTACCAATTGGTAATGAGTTGATATGCTTGAGCACTTCCGCTACAGTTATTGTAGAGTTGAGGACTTCCCTTTGGATTTCAGAGAGAGTAGGTAGGTTAATATTTTGTAAAAGCATTTGAATCTGCTGTGCTGCACTTGGAAACATGAAGGGTTTGCTTCTTAAATAATACAAGGCCTAATAGTAATCCCTAAAGCTGATTACTAGGTCTATAGGATTCATAAGTTTTCCTTTATAATTTTGGTCTATTAAATATGGAATCCATGAATTAAGATATTGGGCTTTGAGGAGAGAAACCAATAATTTCCCCCAATTTATTAGTTTGCGAGTAACATTGAGCATTAATCCTTTTTAGTTTCCTCATAATATTGAAGTAACTGTCTTTGAAGCTTATGTCTTAGGCTTTGTGAGCATTCCACAAAATGCGTAATGATCTGGTGCAGGTTAGGAGCCTCCTGTTGCAACCGGCGCAAACAGGTAGCATAGTCAGATGGAAGCCAGAGGTTGGTACACAAGTAGTATCAGTTGTGGTAAAAGTGCAGTCAAATAGCAAAGTCAGGGGAAGCAAGAGGTCTGTTCACAAGTAGTATTGGTTGCGGTACAAAGGAGCAGGCAGATAGCGGATTCGAAGGAAGCCAGAGGTTGAGAAACAGGTAGTATTGGTTGCGGTACAAATTAGCAGGCAGATAGCAAAGTCGAGGGAAATCAGAAGTCAATACACAACAGGTACAGTGATGGTAGTGAGAGGAACAGTTGATAGCAGAGCTTGACTAAGGGCTGAAAGCAAAATAATTGCACAAGAGAGGGAGGTACAGAGCCAGGTTTAAATAAGTCCAATTAGAAAACAGGGTGCAGCCGATCACGATCTGGGTTGCGGAAACAAGGAACTGGGACACTATTCAGCAGGGAAGCTGTTCAACAGGCTGGATAGCTCACTGGGGAGAGCCGTCACCTGGAGCACAGGAGGTCCCAGATTCAAGACCTAACAACATGCATTATGAATAGAATTGTCCTTTAAGTTCCTCTCCAAGTTATTTCTATGTCCTACCTGCGATCAAAAATCATTACTTTGCTAAAGATATGTTATTTGTTGTTTTTTTTTCATCTGGCGTCAAGGAGTTCACAGCATTGTTCGACCAAGTAAAGTGCCAAAACGTCCCTTGGTACATGATCTGCCAGATGTTTAGAATGCGGAAGCCTGTGTGCCCTGTCTATTATAAAAACTTGCAAGGGGCATTCTGGTTACAGTGTTTTCATGAAATTTTGCAGGTATTGCATCAGCTCCGAGGCAGATGCTATTTCTGGAATCCCTCAGAACTTATTATTGCAGTGTGACCTGTCCTCCAAGTCCGACACGTTATTTGGAAGTTTCCCAAGTTCTGATTCCAAACTATATAAGGTTATTATGCAATAATGCGAATTCTGCCATCTTAGTCTCTACGTTAGTAAATCTGTTGTCTGCTTCAGCAGTAGCCAAGTTAAGGGATTGGATAAGTTAAATTGAGTAAAGTTGGATTGTGAGGAAATTTACAGTGCTTTCAACATCAGTTTCATGGAAGTATCAGTTACTGATGCATCATTGACAGGAATGTGTCCACCATGGCAGGTGATGTAGCTTTGAAAAAGGTTTGTTCACTTGTTCACTCACCCATACACTGGGTTGCACCTCTGGAGAGTCCATTTTCTGTCTTTGCTTTTCTGAGCTGGCTGGGGAAGAAGAGGCCAAAGATGATGTCTATGACTGTGTTGTTGTGAAGGTTCCTGCCTGGCTTTTGGAGGGCCTCCCTTTGAATTTGCGAGCAAACTCATGAGGTTTGGATGGAAAGCCCTGCTACCTGATGACTCCAAGCTGTTTCTTTGCCTTGGCCCATCAGAATTCTCACACTCAGGCAAGTGCTCCGCAGGTGCAGATACAGGGAAGCTTCGCTGAGCGTTGTTTGTGTTTGTGTAGCTCAGGATCCGGCATTTCTGTTCTTTTTGTTCAGTAGAAATCAAAGCACCAACGTGAACAGATGTTTAGACCACTGTAACACGAGTCTCAATGACAGAATGATTCTCAAGATCTTTGTTGTCTTCTACCAGCAGGTGGTGCTGTAATAATACAAGCTAGACAAGACTGAGCCGTGTTAGAATGATCTCTATGTAGCGCCAGCATATGCCACAACACTTCAGAGGGTACATGTATGAGGGTACATGTATACGTATTCTGACTACATATTATGGAGTACAAAGCAAATATACATACAACATGCATTTTCACTGCATATTTTATACACCTATAGACTAGAATGGGTCATATTACCCACCAAAATTCGGACATGCTGTGTTTTTTTCACGTGCATAACTGATAGATAGATTAGATATGGTGGATGCCTAATTTGGTCTCCTACTGCATTTGTGATAAAGTCCTTGGTTGTATTTGTTCCGGTTCTGACCCTTACCTGGCTTTGACTATTCTAACTTCTGTGCTCCCTGGCCTCGGCTGTGTACTCTGGAATTCGTTATTGCTTGCTGTCTGCCCTGCCCTTCAGCTTGGACCTTGTTATTGCACCTGTGCTGCCAGTCCTGATTACAGTCTGTTTATCCACTATGTTCCTGTTCAGACCTTCAGGTATCGTGCCTCGACCCAGCGCAGCATCAGCAGCCATATTACCAGAACTTTCTGGCACTACGTTTTGAGCTTTGAGTGTAGCAACCGTGCAGGTCCATAGAGTAGTCAGGGGAGAGCCAGAAGTCGGCAACAGGTGGTCTTAGGTTCGCAGTACAAATGGAGGAGGCTGGTATTGTTGTCAGAAGGAAAGCCAAAAGTTGGTATCTGTAGGTCACGTTTTGCAATACAAATGGAGGAGGCGGATATTGTTGTCAGGAGGGAAGCCAGAGGTCGGTATCAGTAAGTCTAAGCAATTGTATTGAGAGGAGCAGTATTAGCAGACGCTAGACTAAAGGCAGCAAGCACAATAATCTCGCACTGGGGCAGAGGCAGGGCCAAGCTTTTATAGTTTGCTTGATTGCGAACTGGGCAGAGCTAGAACAGGGGAAACACAGGAGCATGGCTAGGTGTTCAGCAGAGGAGCTGTCAAAGTCCTGTGTTCAAGCCCTGACACTATCTATTCTTGGGGGCCCCACAGCAAAGACCGTATCCTGCTTAGAGTGGTCGAGGGTGAAAATCGGGGAACCCAGGTGTTGTCTCCACAAATAGCACAAACCGGTATATTGCTAGTTGGATCCACATCCGCCGGCCTGACAGATAGTCATCATGATGGAAGCCGCGGCAATAAAAAAGAAAAAGAAAGAAAAACATTGAGACTTATTTCAGTTTTGTCCAATACCACCTGGCTGTTCCACAGTTTCTGGGAAAATGCCATATACAGATGAGACTAAAGTGGAACTTTTTAGCACGAATGTACAATATGTTCGAACATTGCATGCCAACACAATAACTTCATCCCAACCGTGGAAGCATAGCTAAACCTCCTCAACCTGGAGCAAATCTTATTTACAACTACAGGAAACATTTGGTGGAGGTGATTGATGCTAAAGGGAGATCTATAGATTTCTAAATTCAACGGATCACTTACTTTTTCTCCCTGCACTCTGACAGTTTACTCAATGCGACCTGAATGGTACAACTATTTGAGTGATTAATTTAGTTAGATTGTTTTTGTCTATAATTGAGTCGTATGGTCCATTTTCTTGAGCCAAGGATTTGAAGGAGCATTCATTGAAAGTAATGCAGTAGTGACCCAGTGTTTAGCGTAGTTGCCATGCAGCACTCGCATTCTAGGTTCGAATCCAGCGAACAGCAACATCTGCATGGAATTTGCATGTTTACATAGACTTTGTGTGGGTTCCCTCCAGCTACTCCTTTTTCTTCCCACATGCTAAAAACATACTAATGGATATAGATTGTGAGACCAGTGGTAAGGGATGACTATCTGTGTACTGCGCTACAGAATATATATGCTCTATGCAAATTAGAAAAATAAATAGGAAAATTTGCTCACCCGCATACGTAAACAGGGCAAGGATCAACCGCTAAGCAAGCAAATGCTCATTCATTGGATGATTGGGTCATAATTGTCTAGCGCAATTCCCATGTGAATGGGGGGTGAGCTGCTTAGAATGATTATGAGGCACTCAGTGGAAAGGGCACCCCTGCTTTACTGGAACATTATTGAAGAAGAAGAAAAATTTCAAGCAAGTCCATCATGTGACCACAAAGGTAAAGTCCAATGTCGTGCTGTCCAGCACATGATGGACTGGTGGCTGCCCCCTGCCCAAAGGGGCCAAATAAAAGAAGAGTCCAAGTAGATGAGGGATTAACAATCGTATGAATGGCACTTTTTTCTTGCAACATTTGTGAGTTTAGGATGCAGTGATTTTTTTTTAAATTTCGTCTTTGTATAACCACATTTGAAAGCCATAGCTTTTTCTTTTTTCCATTGATATAGATTGTTGTTTGCAGGACAAGCTGTACTTTACATTGGGACTACTTTGAGTTACAGAACTTATTCAACTTTTTTTTTTTTAATTGGGAAGTGGGGGCAAAATAAATCATTTTTATTGCTGTGACTACCCACAATTGTAAATGGTAATGTAAAGATTGTCAGGCCTTGCTTACTCTGCTATGTGCCCCACACTTAATCTCATAGCTTCATGGTATCCTTTGGCTGTTGAGTTGTGAACTCTACTATATTTGGCATCAACCAGTTTACAGTATTTAATGACAGCTTTTGTACCTGATGTTCTCATTTAGTTCTTGTGTTTTATTTTATGTCTTTGGCGAGTTGTTTTTATTATTTGTACTTCCGATGGTTGTAAGCTTTACGTAACATGGTGGATATTATTAGCCATTTTAACATTCCTTGTTATTTGAAGCAGTCGCCTGCTTGAGCAGCTACTTATTTAGGCACTGTATATAAATATAGTATTATTATTTTATGTGCTTAGTCATTTTACAGCCGTACTCTTCAAAAGTGAAATTTAAGTTTGTGTAATGCATAATTAAACCTTACTACCTGCCAACCACCAACTAACAGCTTGTTGGCGGATGTGTTGTTTCTATATTGCAGATCTACATAATGGAGATGAAAGGAGGCTTCATAGCAATGATTATTATGATGCTATGTTTGCCAACAAGGTAAGCAGAAGAACCTGGTATTTGTTTCCCCATTTGTGCCTTTTTCATGACCCTGAAGTAGGTCCTGCGCAGGTTTGTCACCAAAATGTAAAGGAGATCTCTCCCAGACTTTATAACCACTCTATGGACTGCCTTATTGTATGTACAGCCTTGACCTTCATTGCATAACGGTATACTTTTTCTAAATGGACTGTGTCAAAAGTTGGCCATAGACATGAGATTACTTTTGGCTGAAATATCGTATACCCAATAACTGAATCTTCCCTATCCCCATAAACATATTTGTTTAGTCCAGCTGAATATTCCAATCATAAAATGCAATTAGCAAAATCTTAGATCTCGTTACACTAATTTGCACTCATATCAATGACAGTTTACTAAGCATGTTGTCATTGTTTTATCTTTAGTGACAGAAATCTATGAACAATGTAAAAGCAATTTGTGTGCTCCACAGAGCTTTTTCATTCTACTCAGTTCAAAAACATACATTTTACCAATGTGATCCTCAATCCTTTATTGATGACGTATAAGAAGATATTTCTTATTCGGCTGACTGTCCTCTTTAGGCTTTGTTTCTACGAGCGTATGTCGGCCTCCGTTTTCATGGCCGGACGATATACACTATGATCTGAGGAGTTAAAACTTGTGAACGGGCACACAGATCTAACGTTTGTGTCCTCGTTTAGATGGCATGGACCCCGACGCATATACGCCGAGGCCGCCATGCTGTTGCCCCTTCTATCCCTCTCGCTGGCTCACCTCAGTCATGCTGCTAAACTCTCTCCCACCTCCCTTCTCTAGCCGCTGTTATTGGCTCCCATAGGAGCCCATGCAGCGGTCGATGTATTCTGTCCCAAAAGATAGTTCCAGGACTATCTTTTGTCAGAACCGGCAACTCTCGGGGCCGCCGTGCCCGCACCACCGGTCCGGCCACCCGGGGTACAGGAGCGCGGCGCAGAGGTACCCCGGTTCTGGTGATCTCCCCGGGCCGCTGTAAGACTGGTCGCCGCCGGGTTGCTAGGGAGGCAGCTGGTGCTTCTAGTCGCTCGACTACCAGGCTGGCTTCCCTAGTAACTGTCTGTGCAGCTAGACTGGGGGCGTGCCCCCAGCACCGCCCTGATTAGCCCTGCTGCTGTCAGGCTCTCCGCCCCAATCAGCTTCTGGGGCGGGAGCGCTGACAGCATTTAAATAGGTGTGTTTTCCTCTCAAGCCTTGCCAGTGTTAGTTTGGTCTTCCAGCTGCACCCGCGTATTCTTTTGACTCCTGTTTGTGACCCCGGCTTTCCTGACCTCTGCTTTTGGACCTTGACTACGTTTTGCCTGACCCCCCTGTACTGCGTACCCTCCTGTTGCCGACCCGGATTGTCTGACCATTCTACCGTTGTTTGTCTTCAGTGTCCGTTTGTCTTCCCGTGTCCCGCTTCCCTAGTGAGGGTAGGGACCGCCGCCCAGTTGTCGCCCTGGGGGTTAGCCCAGGGGGGCAAGTAGGCAGGGACAGGGGTTGCGGGATATCTCAGGGACCCCCATATCCCGGACACTGTCCTGACAGTAACACTGGCCGAACGAAGGTCAGACCCTTGCATCCGCCCGGCAACTCTGAACCCCTCGATGGAGGCCATGGCAGCTTTAGCGAACCAGGTCCAGTTCCTTACGAACCTTGCCCAGGACCTAACAGCCCGCTTGCAGCGACAGGAACAAGCGGCAGCTGCAGGTCCCATGCAGCCCCCTTCCGCTCCAGGAACAATGACAGAACCTCGAGCCACGCTTCCGGATTGTTTCTCCGGAGAGAGAAGTCAGTTTTTCGCATTTAGAGAGAGCTGCAAGCTCTACTTTGATCTCCGCCCCCACTCCTCTGGTACTGAATGCCAGAAAGTGGGAATTGTAATTACCCGCCTGAGGGGAGAGCCCCAAAATTGGGCTTTCTCATTACCTGCTGGCTCTCCCGCCCGACTATCCCTTGACGCCTTTTTTTCCGCCTTGGGTCAAATTTATGACGAACCCGACCGTGCCGGCTACGCAGTCTCCAAGCTTCTGGCCCTGCGCCAGGGTTGCAAGATGGCGGAGGACTACTGTTCCCAATTCCGCCAGCACTGTACAGAATCCGGGTGGAATGATGCCGCCCTAAAAGACCTATTTTTGACCGGTCTGTCTGAGGGTCTTAAGGACCTACTCGTGGCCCACCCGGAGCCAAGAACCCTGGAGCAAGCCATGTCGCTGGCTATTCGGGCTGACCGACGTTTGAGGGCCAGACACGCCGCTCGGACCACTCCACTCCCCACGCCCACTTCTTCTACTGACCCGACTTTTCCACCTCCCACCACCGAGGCCATGGAGCTGGGAGCCATGAACCCCAAGCAACGACGGGAAAATCGCCTGAAGAAGAACCTCTGCTTCTACTGTGGGGAGCCGGGTCACCGCATTGCAACCTGCGCCAAGAAGCCATGGCAGGGAAAACGTCCGCTCCTAGGCAGTTGTCCGGAGGACTGTCTAGGAGCCAAGGTACTCCCTGTGTTGTCCAAAATGTTATTGCCTTGCACCCTAGAATTTCATGCTTTCCACCGTACTGGGCAAGCCTTTGTTGATTCTGGGGCTGCGGCGAATTTCGTTAACTTTAATTTCGTTGCTCAACTGTCCGAGGTTTTTTTACGTTTAGAGACCCCGATTCTGGTTTCAGGAGTGGACTCCACCCCATTGCAAGCAGGGGTGGTTAATCTGGTTACCCCTGAAGTAAGGTTTACCATAGGAGCCTTACACGTGGAAACCTGCACCTTTCTAGTGATGAGAGATTTGTCTGTAGACGTCGTCCTAGGCCTCCCCTGGCTCCGGGAACACAACCCGGTAGTAAATTGGGACACGTTGGAACTGGTAAAGTGGGGTCCCCGCTGTGCCAACCACCTTTGTGCGGTGAAGGTGGGAATCTCCACCTGCGAGGGGACCCCCCTACCAGAATACCTCTCCGAGTTTTCTGACGTGTTCTCCAAACAATTATCCGAAGCTCTGCCCCCTCATAGGGAATGGGACTGTAAAATAGACTTGATTCCTGGGGCCAAACTTCCCAAGGGCCGCATTTATAACGTTACGGTTCCTGAGAGAGAATCCATGAGGGACTATATCCAGGACAGCCTGGCCAAGGGGCACATCCGGCCCTCAGAATCCCCGGTGGGTGCCGGGTTTTTCTTCGTCGAGAAGAAGGATGGGGGTCTCCGGCCCTGTATTGACTATAGAGAGCTAAACAAAATCACAGTCCGAAACCAGTATGCTCTTCCACTCATTCCTGACCTCCTCAACCAGGTCGCTGGTGCCCGATGGTTTTCTAAACTTGATCTCAGGGGAGCATACAACCTCATCCGCATTCGGGAGGGGGATGAGTGGAAAACCGCCTTCAATACGCCCCTCGGGCATTTTGAATACCTAGTTATGCCTTTTGGATTGTGTAACGCCCCCGCCATTTTTCAGGGGTACATGAACTCAGTGTTTCAGGATATCATGGGGGTGTTCGTGGTTGTATATCTAGACGACATTTTGATTTTTTCCTCCGACTTGCCGAGTCACCATACTCACGTTCAGACTGTACTAGCTCGACTCAGACATAACAAGCTGTTTGCTAAACTCGAGAAATGTGTTTTCGGGGTACAAAAGATATCATTTTTGGGGTATATCATCACGCCATGCGACTTCCAGATGGATCCTGAAAAGGTGAAAGCCATCACGGAGTGGGCCCAGCCAGGGTCGTTGAAAGCCCTTCAACGCTTCCTCGGCTTCGCCAACTACTATCGCAAATTCATCAAAGACTTCTCCGTGGTGGCTAAACCTCTAACGGACCTCACCAGAAAGGGGGCAGATGTGAGGACCTGGTCTTCTGAGGCTCTGAGGGCCTTCGATACCCTAAAGGCGGCGTTCTCTTCTGCACCGGTCCTAGTACAACCGGATCTGTCCAGCCCTTTTGTGGTGGAGGTAGATGCCTCTGAGTTTGGTGTGGGAGCGGTACTGTCCCAAGGTCCCTCCACTCTCACCAACCTTAGACCGTGTGCCTATTTTTCTAGGAAGTTTTCTTCCACCGAACGGAACTATGATATAGGCAACCGGGAATTGCTGGCGATTAAGTGGGCTTTCGAAGAGTGGAGGCATTTTTTGGAAGGAGCCCACCACCAGATCACGGTACTCACAGACCATAAAAACCTCACCTATCTAGATTCCGCTAAGAGGTTAAATGCTCGGCAAGCCCGCTGGGCCTTGTTCTTCTCTCGGTTCATTGGCCCATTTACTGTTTCTCAGGTTATCAACCCGGTGTCATATAAGTTGGCACTTCCTGACCCCTGGAAGGTCCACAAGGTTTTTCACAAAAGCTTACTTAAGAAGTATGTGACTCCAGTTCTACCCACCCAGAACCCGCCTCCTCCTTCTCTGGTACAGGGGGAACTGGAGTATGAAGTAGAAAGGCTGGTGGATGCCCGACGGGTTAGAGGTGTGCTGCAGTACCTGGTCCACTGGAGAGGATTTGGCCCTGAGGATAGGACGTGGGTCCCTGCCAGGGACGTTCATGCGCCACGCCTAGTCCAGGCATTCCACAGGGCTTTCCCGCTTAAGCCCGCACCTGGCCATGGGGGTCCGGTGTCCCCCCGTAGAAGGGGGGGTACTGTCAGAACCGGCAACTCTCGGGGCCGCCGTGCCCGCACCACCGGTCCGGCCACCCGGGGTACAGGAGCGCGGCGCAGAGGTACCCCGGTTCTGGTGATCTCCCCGGGCCGCTGTAAGACTGGTCGCCGCCGGGTTGCTAGGGAGGCAGCTGGTGCTTCTAGTCGCTCGACTACCAGGCTGGCTTCCCTAGTAACTGTCTGTGCAGCTAGACTGGGGGCGTGCCCCCAGCACCGCCCTGATTAGCCCTGCTGCTGTCAGGCTCTCCGCCCCAATCAGCTTCTGGGGCGGGAGCGCTGACAGCATTTAAATAGGTGTGTTTTCCTCTCAAGCCTTGCCAGTGTTAGTTTGGTCTTCCAGCTGCACCCGCGTATTCTTTTGACTCCTGTTTGTGACCCCGGCTTTCCTGACCTCTGCTTTTGGACCTTGACTACGTTTTGCCTGACCCCCCTGTACTGCGTACCCTCCTGTTGCCGACCCGGATTGTCTGACCATTCTACCGTTGTTTGTCTTCAGTGTCCGTTTGTCTTCCCGTGTCCCGCTTCCCTAGTGAGGGTAGGGACCGCCGCCCAGTTGTCGCCCTGGGGGTTAGCCCAGGGGGGCAAGTAGGCAGGGACAGGGGTTGCGGGATATCTCAGGGACCCCCATATCCCGGACACTGTCCTGACATCTTTTTGGCCTGACGTAAAAACGCCCGGCGCTATATTGGCCTGGCCGAGCACTTTTATGTCGCGGGAATACGGCCATGTGATCTGATGCATTGGAATCCAATGCAGCAGATCGTAGCGTATATTGGCTGGCAGTGAAAACGACGGTTGATATATGCTCATAGGAACAAAGCCATAAATTGGGTCCTTAAAGGCGTTGTACCAGAATCTCATGTGATCCCCTATCCACAGTGTAGAGGTAACTTGCTGATGGGTGAGGATCTTGCTGCTGAGACCCTCACCAATCCTGACAATGGCGGTCCTAAGTCCTTGTCTTCTTGTCACTCTGGGGTTGCTTCACCCCCCCCTCTGCCGCAGTGTGTCCTTACATTGAATTGAATGCCGGCCAAGCATGTATAGTTGAGGCTCCATTTATTTCAAAGAACTGATGGAAATACCCGAGTACTTACTACTCGGCTGTCTCTGGCAGTTACATTGAAAATGAATGGAGCACAAGCTTGTGTGACCAGCGCTCCATTCAGTCTCCTCTTCACTGCAAAGGGTGCAGTAAGCCCAATGGGTGGTGGACGACGTGGGATCGATGGGGGTCTCACCGCTGCAACCCCCATGATCACCAAGCTATTCCCCAGTGAATAAAATCATATCTATGAATAAAAGCAAGTCTTCCATAGATCAGTTTTAGTTTCAATCCACGTGGGAAAACTGAGCGATCTGAGTAACATTGAATGAAGTATGGTTGCCAGTTCTAGACTAGTCAGGGCCAGTACTTAAAAAATTGCCAACCTTGTAGGGTTTTCTCAAGCAACAGTGTCAAAAATATACTGAGAACAGTGTCAACAAGGAAAAACATTCAGCAAAAGGGGGTCCTGTAGATGAAAGGTGTTATGGGTGGATGTCAAGAATCTTTCTGTTGAACAGGTGGCGCATAGTCAAGCAAATTGCAGCTGAATACAACACTGGTGCTCCAACTAATGTGTCTGAATGCACAACTCGTTCCTTAGCACAGATGGGCTATACCATGTCATTGTGGTGTAAGAGAAACAGAAAGGCGAGACTGCAATGGACAAAACAATGCAAAAATTGTCTCACTGTGTAGTGGACAAAGATCACCTTGTCAGATGAGCTCAGATTGATGTTGCTTTAGGCCTGCTTGACACGGGTGACACGATATAGGAGCGAGAGAATCGCAGTGATATCACATTGGTGATCCGTGCAATATCGCTGCACTTTCTCGCAGCGATACTGCAATTTTGTGGCACCACGTTTGAGGATTTTCAGCATCTCTTTTGGCCGGGGATTGATTCATCGAGCGCTGGCTCTGATTGGCTAAGCCATGGCTCTCAGCCAATCAGAGGCAGCACTTCCTGGAGGCAGGATTTTCCAATCCCCGACCAGAAGGGATGCTAGTGCTGGGGACCGGGGAGAAGACGTGATGTAGCTGGACAGCGCTTCTAGGTGATATATGTGTTTTTTAAATTTTTTTTCCTGCAGCTAGGGCTAATTTTCAGGCTTTGACAGTAAGATTTCCTACCGTCGAAGTTGCATCGCACGAAAACTGCGTTTTTGTGCCATGCAACAGAGAGGAAGGCTTCATAGTGAAAAATTGGCTACAAAACCTTGCAGATCACTTGCATATTGCGAAACCCGCAAGGTTTTTTGACCCGCAATGTCGAATGCCATGAAAGCATGGGCTTCACATACATGCGATTTGTAGCATTGTCACAGCACAAGAAAATTGTTCAACTTTGTCGCCCATGTGAAAGAGGCCTTATGCTGATGGAAGAGTCAGAATTTGCTGCAAACAGAATCAATCGATGACCCCTTCCTGTCAGCTGGTCAGAACATGTCAGTCCCTCTTCTAATTTGCGGCAACGACAAGAAGTTATACTGTCCTCATGGGCCGATATTCCTGCAGAATGACATGGTGGAATCAATGCCATTACAAATTGCTGTGGTTCTGAAGGTCAACACAATACTAAATAGATGTCTTTAATAAAGTGGCCTTCAGTGTACATTTGGCTGAAGTTGTAAACTTGCATTCCTTGCATTCTTAGCAATGATAAGATTAGATAAGACCTACAAATATTAATGGCATAAAATATTGCTTGTTGATGTTGGAAGGAAAGAAAGCCACAATACTGATCAGTGAAAAGAGAGAAATCTCCATAAAGGAACCATGCAGTACTTGATGACCTATAAAAAAATGCAATAACACTTGAATGAAGCCCGAGCAAAAATGTTTCCTGCCCGACACAAGGACATGTTAGGTCACATTCTTCTAAATCAGATGAGTTTATGACTGCATGAATCCATGCCGTGCGCAGAATAGGCAACTCTAAAAACAGAAGTGAAAATATCAGGAATTTCCGGTTCGAGATGAAGTGTGAAGCTGTCGCACCCAGCAGTCACCACTGAAAACTCTGCAATACACAGATGAGATAAATCATAATGTATGCAACTATTGGAGACGACAGCTGCAAATACCAATTGTTTAATCGCTCAGGAAAAAATGTCTGACATTGTTTTAAGGTTTTCTTTGGATGAGTAAGTAAATATTCACATGTGCAAATTCCCCATCTAAATCCTAAGAGAATCTGCTGTCATCCCGCTGGCCGAGCTTGTGAATCAGAGGTTTATACCCCACACGTTCAGGAAAACATCTGTGCAAAATAATTTATGTTCTGTAACATTCTCACCGAAGGGACAAAAAGTTTCAATAATGACTTATGAAAAACCCTATGAACCCTCTATGTAGCTGGTAAATCAAGTGCATAAGCAAGCGGGTTTACTACATGCGTGATGACAAAGAGACCCACGTAACACGGCGTCAGTTTCCACAACGGAACCTTCAATTTGAGATTTCTAGAAGACAAATATACCTTCTGTCCCATCTTGTAAGGTTCAGATACTGACAGACTCCTCCCACTATGCAACTGTATACGAGCCCCCGTTGCTTCCAGGTTCTTCCGTACTTCTTTCCATACCCCCTGCAGCGCATCTGTGGCGACATCAGCTGCAGGACAGGCCAACAGTAGAAATAGCTGTAAGGAAGCGAGGATGCTGACCATATATGCAATGGAATGGAGACACCCCAGTGGAGGAACAAGTACGGTTGTTTAGCGCAAACTCTGCCAACAACAGAAATTCTGCCCACTGATGAGCCTTTTCGCTAGCAAACAACCGTAAATATTGCACTAAATCCTTGTTCTTCTGCTCAGTCTGACCATTAGTTTGCAGGTGGAATGCTGACGAGAAGGAAAGCGACGTTCCTAGGTTTCTGCAGAAGGCTTGCCAGTATTGTGCAACAAACTGAACACCGCTATCAGATACAATGTTCTCGGGAACCCCATGTAGACGAATGATTTCTTTTACAAAAATCTTAGAAAATTCTATCGCAGAAGGTAGCTTCTTTAATGCCACAAAATGTGCCATCTTTGAGAAACGGTCTACAACAACTAGGATAGTGGTGAACTTCTGAGACTCAGGTAGATCGGTGATAAAATCTACCGATAAATGCGACCACAGAGGAGAAGGTACCGGTAACAGTCTCAGAGGCCTCTCTGGATGACGCCGCCGACTTTTACAGCGTGCACAAACAGAGCATACCTTAACAAAGTCGCGGATCTCCTGAGACATGTCTGGTCACCAGTAGTGTCTAGTACAAAGATCCATAGTCCCCTGAACCCCCGGATGGCCTGCGAGAACAGATGAATGAGACTCTTCAATGACTCTATAGTCACAGAGGCAAAAAAAGTCTAATTATTTCGTCAAAGCCCTTCACAGTTTAGACGTAAATTAAAATCAATTCCTTTTATTAGATAACTTTAAAAACATAGTAGACAAAAATAGGGCACTACACATAACCCTCTAGATTGCCAGAGGTATATAAATCTTAATCAAAGATAAGTGACTGTCGTTACTTTATTAATTTTCCCGTACCCTTCTTATGTTCAGAGAAGGCACTCTATAATATGTATTAATAAAGTGATACAGTAGCTGTCGCTATATCATAGAACTCAGGTCAGGGTTAAATCAAATTTCTGAATACAAAGAGTGTGGGCCCTCTATCTTGGCAGTGCAAACATATGGTTCTTACTCCAAGTCAAGCTCCAACGTATAAGGGCTCATGACCTCTTTGTATCAAATAAAGTAGTGTCATACAGTTTCACTGGTATTGTAAGAGACCAAATTCTTTCCAATGACTATTGAGTGACTGTATGATCACGCTTTTACTCAATAGAGTGTATTTGCTATTTGTTTTATAATCTCAGTTGGAGCAACCGTAGGCTCCGATTTTAGTGCTTTATAATCTCGACGCGTTTCGCCGCTAGTTTAAGCGGGTCATCAGGAGATTCAGTATTATTGTAGCTTTAGTTACAATTTGATGCCTATTCCAGAGTTCTATTTACTCGATTTAGAATGATGCGTTGCTCTATCAGAAACCGTATAGACAGTAAGAGTAGTTCTTTATCCTAATATAGGATTTATGTATTATAACGAGAGAACAACTTTTGATGTTTAGGTGGTCTCTCTATATAGAGTGGATCTGAGATCTGAGTATTTTACTGAAAGATCAGTCTATGTAGTCATACAGCCTCTCTATAAAATATAGATCTAGTACGGTGAGATATTCATTTCTCATGTCCGAGATTTGTATATTTTCAGGAGAGAACGACCTTTGATGTATAGGTGGTCTCTCTATATGATACAAATCTGAGATCTATATATTTTTTCTATGTTTTTTAGAGAGAGGAAGCAGTCTGTGATGTACAGGCAGCGTCTCTGTATAGTTCAGATCTTAGTAGGTCGGGCAATAAGCAAACAGCCGCAGCTTTGTATGGAGATAGCAGGCATAGACTAGGAGTTCCCAGGGTGTGATGAAAGCCTGGCTCACAAAGGCTAGTGCAGGCTGATTGCTATTGCTTTCTTAGTAGTACTGCCTATTTCTGATATGCATTTTTCTGGTCTAGAGTAAGAGCAGTAGCGCCTCTGGCCTTGATGGTAGGTCAGGGCTATCTGAGTGCTGTGAAAGTATCTTCCCTTATAAAGCAAGCTCTCTCCTCCCCTTAGGGGTGTATCCATATTTTCCAGCCAATAATGCAGCCTCATGGGCGGACCTAGAAATCAATGCCAAACGATCAGGCTCTTTTTAAGCAATGTAGAGGGTGATATATTACTAAGAGTGCATATTGTAAGGAGGAATCCATTCAACCTGTTGGCCGATTCCTCCTACGAGTAGCCGATTGGGAGATTTCATCATAGTAGGATCATCTGTTGTGCCATAATCCCATTTGGGATCCTCCTATTGTGGGCGTGCTACCTCTAAACAAGGTGTAATTGGATGAGAAGGGGGCGCTGGTCACGCAGCGACGTACTTACGTCACCTGCGTGATGACGTCACCTCGTCACGTGCATCCTATGAAGTATGGGGAGTAGGTGTGCCCGGAGGACGAGTGGGCGTGTCAGAGCGGCGATCTCCTCGGCGTGATGATGATACTATGCCGGGGGATCGAGAGGCTGATATAGCGTCGTGGCGTGATGCGGTCATCTGATTGACGCGGGTACGTCACAGGGGGCCGCTCGGATGCTGCGGATCCTCCTATTGTGGGCATGCTACCTCTAGACAAGGTGTAATTGGATGAAAAGGGGGCGCTGGTCACGCATCGACGTACTTGCGTCACCTGCGTGATGACGTCATTCCATCGCGCTCGCCCAATGAATTATAGAGAGTAGGCATGCCCGGAGGACGAGTAGGCGTATCGGCGCGGCGGACTCCTCGGCGTGGTAATGGTACTCTGCCGGGGAACTGATGGAGCGTAGTGGCGATTTATAAGGGAAGATACTTTCACAGCACTCAGATAGCCCTGACCTACCATCAAGGCCAGAGGCGCTACTGCTCTTACTCTAGACCAGAAAAATGCATATCAGAAATGGCGGGTACTACTAAGAAAGCAATAGCAATCAGCCTGCACTAGCCTTTGTGAGCCAGGCTTTCATCAGACCCTGGGAACTCCTAGTCTATGCCTGCTATCTCCATACAAAGCTGCGGCTGTTTGCTTATTGCCCGACCTACTAAGATCTGAACTATACAGAGAAGCTGCCTGTACATCACAGACTGCTTCCTCTCTCTAAAAAACATAGAAAAAATATATAGATCTCAGATTTGTATCATATAGAGAGACCACCTATACATCAAAGGTAGTTCTCTCCTGAAAATATACAAATCTCGGACATGAGAAATGAATATCTCACCGTACTAGATCTATATTATATAGAGAGGCTGTATGACTACATAGACTGATCTTTCAGTAAAATACTCAGATCTCAGATCCACTCTATATAGAGAGACCACCTAAACATCAAAAGTTGTTCTCTCGTTATAATACATAAATCCTATATTAGGATAAAGAACTACTCTTACTGTCTATACGGTTTCTGATAGAGCAACGCATCATTCTAAATCGAGTAAATAGAACTCTGGAATAGGCATCAAATTGTAACTAAAGCTACAATAATACTCAATCTCCCGATGACCCGCTTAAACTAGCGGCGAAACGCGTCGAGATTATAAAGCACTAAAATCGGAGCCTACGGTTGCTCCAACTGAGATTATAAAACAAATAGCAAATACACTCTATTGAGTAAAAGCGTGATCATACAGTCACTCAATAGTCATTGGAAAGAATTTGGTCTCTTACAATACCAGTGAAACTGTATGACACTACTTTATTTGATACAAAGAGGTCATGAGCCCTTATACGTTGGAGCTTGACTTGGAGTAAGAACCATATGTTTGCACTGCCAAGATAGAGGGCCCACACTCTTTGTATTCAGAAATTTGATTTAACCCTGACCTGAGTTCTATGATATAGCGACAGCTACTGTATCACTTTATTAATACATATTATAGAGTGCCTTCTCTGAACATAAGAAGGGTACGGGAAAATTAATAAAGTAACGACAGTCGCTTATCTTTGATTAAGATTTATATACCTCTGGCAATCTAGAGGGCTATGTGTAGTGCCCTATTTTTGTCTACTATGTTTTTAAAGTTATCTAATAAAAGGAATTGATTTTAATTTACGTCTTCAATGACTCTAAGACACAAGGTCTCTGGCACAAACCATCTGCCCCTCCGGCACTCCCAAGGGAGTGTCCTGCTGACAATTTTGTAGATGAGGAACGAGATCAGATTCTACAGCTGCCACCACCACCCCAAGTGCCAGGATATTCTTGGGAGCCACTGTCTCACTTTCCGGCGAGCCAAACTCCGTGATAGAGCATCTGCCTTCATGTTCTTCTCCCCTGTTTAGTACTCACGGAAACGGGTCAGAACCAGCCTTAGGTGCCGCACATGTGAATCCCAGTCTGGGGAGTACACCAAAATGTCATCGAGATTTATGACCAAAAATACCCCCAGGAGGTCATGGAAGACAGCGTTTATAAATTCCTGGAACACTGAGGGGGCATTACAAAGTCCGAAGGGCATGACTAGACATTCAAAATGTCCGAACAAGGTGTTGAACGCGGTCTTCCACTCATCTCCCTTTCGAATGCAAATTAAATTGTAAGCCCCCCTTAAGTCCAATTTGGGAAACCAGTGGGCCCCTACCACCTGATTCAATAAATCAGGAATCAGGGGCAAGGAACATTGGTTCTTCACTGTAATTTCATTCAAAGCCCGATAATCCACACAAGGCCTCAATGTCCTATCGTTCTTCTCTACAAGGAAGAGGAACACTGGTTCTTCACTGTAATTTTATTCAAAGCCCGATAATCTACACAATGCCTCAATATCCCATCCTTCTTCTCTACAAAGAAGAGACCTGCTCCAGCAGGGGACCTGGACGGCCTAATATGTCGTTTGACCAGAGACTCTGAGATATAGGACTTAAGGGCTTCATGCTCACGCCCAGACAAATTGAAAATGGCTCCCTTAGGGATGGGACTGTCGGGGATCAAATCAATACCACAGTCCCACTCCCTATGGGGAGGCAAAGTCTCAGTTTCTTGGAAAATATGTCATGAAAATCAGATAAATACTCAGGAATAAGAATGGTATCTGCTGAACACATGGATATAGTAGCTAAGTTACTATGACAGGACAACCCCCAATGTGTCAATTCTCGAGTGGACCAATCAAATCGGGGATTGTGCAGTGCCAACCAGGGCATACCAAGCACTACATCAACGGACATCCTTTCCATTACCAAGAACGACAGATTCTCAGAATGGAGAACACCCACAGTGAACTGCAAAATGGGAGTCCTCCATTCTACAACACCTGCTGCAGAGGGGTAGAATCAATACTAGTGAAGCGAATGGGAATCTTTAACGCCAAGAATTCAGTCATCAGAGGTCTGACAAAACTTAAACTAATCAAATTGGCGGCAGCACCCGAATCAATAAAAGCTTGACCGGACCGAGTGAAATTCCGGAAGCCAATCTGACAAGGCTCCAACAACTTAGAGAGTAACTGTGATCCTCTCAAAAATCACCTAGGATCTGAAGTTTTCCGCCGGTTCAGACCGAACTTGTAGACGCTTCTGAGGACAGGTCGCTACACGATGTCCAGCTTTCCCACAATAGAGGCAGAGACAATGAGTCATCCGGAACTGTCACCGTTCCTCAGGACTTAGCTGGTCCACTTCCATAGGCTCGGCACCAAAAGTTGGCATGGGAGAAGTGGGAGCGGGTCTGCTGGATTCCCTAGCCTTACGGGCCTGACGCTTCTCTTTTTTAGATCTCAGCCTCTCGTCAGCTTTGACCGCCGATTGCATTGCATCATTGAGTGTCATGAGAGCGGGATGAGAACAGAGTAAATCCTTGACAGCGTCAGAAGGACCCAACAAAAACACATCTTTTAAGGCCGCTATCGTTCAAAGAGGTGTCACCTGCATACTGTCTAAATTTAGAGCAATAGTCCTCTACCCACTGCTGTCCCTGACGTAGAAACATGAGATACCGCTTACTCCGCACGGTCCGGCTCATCAAAAATACCCTCAAGTTCCTGAAAAAACAAATCAACTGACTGCAGGCAAGCTGAACTCTCGGGCAAGGAGTAGGCCCATGTCTGGGTGGGGACCCAGAAGTAAGGATATAATCCCAACTTTTTGGGATTCTGAGCCAGAGGAGCGGGGCCGCATCCAAAAATACAATCTACATGCCTGCTGAAAAACAAAAAACTTGCTCCTCTCCCCTGAAAATACCTCAGGAAGAGAACACTTGGGCTCGGGAATAGAAGGGGCAGTAGAAACATGCACTAACTCCCGCTGCTCCTGGGCCACCATACGACCAGACAGGTCTTGGATTACGATCACTAAATCCTGCAACTGACTTGCGAGGGTACTCATGGCCTCCATTGGAGAGCAATTTTAAGGGCCAGTTATTATGTTACGGTATATTACCCTTGATACGCCAGCCCGGGTGCCCTAGATCTCACCCACAACTCCTGTCCCTGCATGCTTGCCTCCACTCCAGGCTAAACCCCAGGCAGGCAACTGGGCGGCGGTCCCTACTCTAATTAGGGACCGAAAAAGGGACGCTGGCGTACCTGGATTGAAAGGGTAGAATACAGACAGAAAGGCAGATGTAAATAACCAACAGGAACAATACTAAGCAGAACTGAGGCAGATGGAAAAACCTGGTGGATAATAGCAAGGTATAGCAGACAAGCTGACAGAAGCAGGAGACAAACAGAGGCAGACTAGCTAGCACACTGAGGGAAACTAATAACTGGCAGTGATTGCAAGTCTCTGCCTGACCTTTAAACAAAAGCCTCCGCCTAGTGGCAGAGAGATGGAGACAGCCAGCTTCCAATAGAACATAATAAAAGGGAGCACGTGCACGACAGCTGTGCTGACAGGTGTACGCGCACCTGGCGCCGCTCGCCACCAGCACCACGCGGGCCAGGCATCCACGCCCCTGGCAGCCGATCAACAAGCCAGGGGGTAGCACCCCGACCGCGGGACCCTGCACACCGCCGCCCCGGGAGGACCAGCAACAGCCGCATGGTAACATTTTTTTTAGGTTTTTCTATTTTTGTACACTAAAAACACTTTATTTTAAATATGTGCTTTTGTGTCACCACATTCCAATAGCCATACATTTTTTACTTTTCTATCAACAAGGTTGTATTAGGGCTTCTTTTTTCTTATGAACTCTAGTCTTCATTTATCCACTTTCTTTAGTTTCAAAATTTTTTATTAAAGTATAGAATCTGATATATGTGTCATTTGTGCCATCATTTATCCCCACGATGGGGGCAAAATATTAATTATGAGGAATAACATCACTTTATTGTTTGAGAAGTTATTAAAATTTTTGTCACAAATTTTCTTATATATTGTCATTACTTAATAGAATATCAATAGAGTCCTGAGTTATAAATCTAAACGACATAACTAAACCATCAAAGGTCATCTCAATTCACACGAGTCTTTCAGTCACAGTAGACTTGAACAAATAATAAACTTTAATTTTTGGTTAACGGGATAGTTCTAGGTTAAAAGTAGATTATATCTAAGGCCGGGAATATCAACAAATGTATCCACTTTTTATTCCATTGTTTTTAGAGGAAGATAAACAAAATCTGCAATTCTGATATTTTTGTTGATGGCATACACTGTGCAGTACATATAATACGTTTCATTAATTCGTCAGATCAGTACGAGCACACCAAATTTATATAGCTTTTTTTTTCCTTTTAAAACATTTTCACCCTTCTTTTAAAAAAAAAGGTATTTTTTTCTATCGAAACATTCAAAGACCCCTAACAGGTTTCTTTTTTTGTCAATCGTGCTGTTTCTGCCATGTTTTTTGCATTTTTTTTCTTTCATGACTTGCACCATGCGGGTTACATAATATACTAACTTTTTTTTTTACATAGGTCATTAGGAACGTGGAGATACAAAATTTCTTGTAGTCTGTTTTTTTTTTTACTTTTGTTCCACTTGGGGACTTGAGTTCCACCACTTTTCATTCTTCTTAAAACACACTGCTATACTTCAGAATAGCAGTGTATAATAAAGCCTATAGAGCTCAGCCAGAGGCTGAACCTCATAGGCCACCGTACTTGGCAGGCTCGGAGGCAATCTTCAAGCCTTAGCGTGCCATAACAACCCATTAGGACCCCACAATCACATTGCAGAGTCCCATGGGTGAGAGAGAGAGTCCCCTCCCTCCCCAAAAAGCCATCCCACCAACTTTTAATTTTTTTTTATCTATGGGGTGGGATGGCTTGTTTTTTGTGGGACAACATTTGGTTTCTATTGGTATCACTTTGGGGCACACACAACTTTGTGATTGCTTTTTATTAAATTCTTTCGTAA
The DNA here is from genome assembly GCF_035609145.1 of Eleutherodactylus coqui. NCBI lineage: Eukaryota > Metazoa > Chordata > Amphibia > Anura > Eleutherodactylidae > Eleutherodactylus > Eleutherodactylus coqui. The sequence continues at coordinate 139,879,196 of NC_089840.1, read as the reverse complement.
AGATGGGTTGATCAAAAAAGGTCAATTCAGATGGTGTGTATTTTCTTCTGATGGCTTTCACCATGCAGAATAAATAACATGTCATTTTAATAGATCAAACTTTTAAGTAGGCGGTAATAGCAGATTTGTACATTTCTTTATCCTGAAAATGAGAAGGGTTTTAACTTATTTTTACTTTTTTTAGACCTTGAACTGGTGATCATTTGATAGTGCAGAGTGTATTCGAAGGTTGCAAGTTCAAACCTCAAATGGTTCAGGTAGTCGACTCAAGGTCAACTCAGCCTTCCATCCTTCCGAGGTCGGTAAAATGAGTACCAAGCTTGGTGGGAGGTAATAAATGAAAATTACCTGAAAAAGCACTGCGTAATAAGTTGGCTCTATACAAATAACAAGATTTATTTATTTATACAGTACACTGCAGTACTTTAGTATGTTATTATATTATATTTCTGCAGGCTGAAACACATGGCAGTCCTTGGGGTCTTCACAAAGCCCCAGGCTGACATGAAGTATGAACGTCCACCTGCGCTCTCATTGCAGATGAGGCATTTGGGTGACAGAGGGAGCTGTCAAAGACAACCACCACTTGCCGCATTAGGAGTTGATTTGGCTCCTGAACCCACTCCATACAATCCCTAAGCACATCTACAAATAAAGAACTGCTTATACTCACCCTGCAGTTCCTGTCTATGCTGTTTCGGAACCCTATTCACTTCCGTCTAGCACATGATTGCTGGGGACAGTCATCAACGCTGAGAACGGGGATTGGTCACATAACTGCACTATCCAGCAGTGAACGGGGACCTGAGCATTACAGGGAGTGAAAGGTGAGTATAGGCTGTTTTTTACATTTACTGCATAAATTGGGGCGTTATTACAGTTAGGACACTATTACTGTAAGCGACCACAAAGAGTGTGGCCTAACACTAAAAAGAAAAAAAAAATCAACCAAGGTGCACTATATGCATTGCAATTAGATAGCAGCCTTCAGGATTACAACAGAGCTGATAGCAGCAGCTCTGCACTTTGTCCTCCACTGAATGGAAAATTCACAAAAAAATGACATCAAACAGTAATGTCATCTGTGCCCTAGAAACCTAGCCATAGAAACATGAATGCTCCACACGTAGCAATGCACTAAATCTGCGCTGCACAGACCAGACACAATAAAAGTGTATCTTCAGTTATGGTTGCAGCTACATTTGTCATCAAAGTTCAAGGCTTCATTTACAGGTTGGGTTTTTTTAAGGGTACTTTCTAACTTACCAATAATTACTTGGATTTCATTTTTTTTGTACAAGCTTCTTTTTAGGTCTTTTTTTCATACACATGCATTTTTAAAGGTACATTTTTTCCCCTATAGAAAAGTCTATGGTAAAACACATTAAAAAAGCCATACCTCTAGCATGCTACAATTTGAAAAAATTAAAACCAAAAAATGCCATGGACCTACAGAATATACCAAAAGCGAGGAAGATCACAGCAAGAACTCCCACACTTTAAGTAGTGTGCTTCATAACTCCCTATTGACCTACAACCAGCAGTGCCTAGCCTTTCTACTTCCTGAAGCAAATAGTAAAATATATATATTTGGTATCCTATAACCTAACTATGCAGTGCGGCTTGGCACCCTACTGCTGGAAGCTGTGCATGCTCCTTGATGCTCAGCTGTCTATTCAATGCAGGCTGGGGCCGGACTGGGATTAAAAAGCTGCACAGGTACATAAACCTCCCACCCCCAAGTCAGCCCCTGCTATATAATTTTGTACTTCCTAATGCAGCCTGAACAATGGTAAAGTATGATGGGACTTGTCAGTTCATAAACAAAAATGCTACAAACCATCATAACTCTACAGATCATAAATAACTACAGGTCTGATCAGAGGCAGCCAGTGGCAGAATAAACAATGACACTGTAAGGTTGCCTTTCCACTAGCCTTGTTTTATCGCTGCGTTATTTTTTCACGCGATAGTCAATGGGACTTTCTAATGTTAAAAACGCAACGCAATGCAATTGCATTTTTGGTGCATTCCGTTGCGTTTTTAAAATTAGAAAGTCCCATTGACAATCGCGTGAAAAAAAACGTAGCGATAAAAAAAGGCTAGTGGAAAGGCACCCTAACTCACACATGATGTCATTTGTAATTATCATTTGAGTTTCCTTCTACATCCAGTCCAGATTGACATGGCAACTTCTAGACAAAACTTGTCTCTTCAGAGGTTGCCACACAGATATTTTCAGCTCCGTGATCTTTCACATCTGTAATCCCTATATTACGATAAAATTTTAATAGTGCCACAGATGGTTTCCCCTAAATACTGTATATCAGTGCATCTGGCACTTCCAGCCAGGACGAGCTGGATGCGTAACCTGCAGATCCCAAACAAACGTACACCAAACAGTGACAAACAATACAGACCACCGCAATACGGAAAACACTGGCCCTAAATAACCTAACCCAGGAAAGGGACCTGTCTATATGCAGGTAACCTGTCCTGACAAGGACGAAGCTGGCCACAAGTGTGCTACTTGTGCAATGTAGTGTGCTACTTGTGCAATGTATGCGGTCCTTGATCAGCCGATCGCGGGTGCATACTGTTGCGCAAGATGCTTGCACATTGCACATTTAGAAGCCCAAATCCTGGGTCTAAATGGGCAACTGGCAACACTGAGAGCCATTGACATCACGGAAAGGAGTTTGGTGCTCACTGAGCAGGCACTCGCTGGGGTAGAGGCGGAGGCGGATGGTAGTACGGAAGAGCAGGGGGAGCAGGCAGTAAGCTGGGTGACAGAAAGAAGGAGGGCTAGAGGGAAGAGAACCAGGAAGGCTGGTCTTGAACTGGCACAACCCAACAAGTTTTCAAAGTTGGTAGATGAGGGGGATGCCATTACAGAGCCAGCACCGCTGCAGTACGACATGCCCTCTGAACGCCAGGGAGATGACTGCTCCAGTGAGATGGGGAGCGCAGGGCAGGCTAGACAGGTCCTAGTGGTGGGGGACTCAATTATAAGGGGTACAGATAGGGCAATCTGCCATAAAGACCGGGATCGTCAAACGGTGTGTTGTCTTCCTGGTGCTCGAGTTCAACACATCACGGATCGGATTGACAGATTACTGGGAGGGGCTGGTGAGGATCCAGCAGTCATGATGCACGTTGGCACCAATGGACAAATTAGAGGTCAATGGAGGGCCCTCAAAAATGATTTCAGGGATCTAGGGTCCAAGCTTAGGGCGAGGACCTCCAGGGTAGTTTTCTCGGAAATACTACCTGCACCTAAAGCCACACTAGAAAGGCAGCAGTATCTTAGGGAGGTAAACAAGTGGCTTCAAAGTTGGTGTAAGAAGGAGGGATTTGGGTTCCTGGAGAACTGGGCTGACTTTGCTGTCGGCTACCGGCTCTACCGTAGGGACGGGCTGCATCTTAATGGGGAGGGTGCAGCTGTGCTGGGTGAGAAGATGGCTAGAAGGCTGAAGGAGTGTTTAAACTAGGGACTGGGGGGGGGGCAAAATGAGAAATAGTGGGGTAGCCAGTGTAGCTAGTGACCCGGGTCTAAGCAAGGGGAATGGGGGTCGAGCAGGGGATGGGGTTAGTACAGTTAGAACTGTTAGATCAGCCATTAGTACGAATAGCAACAAAACGAATTTAAAGAACAAAAAAACTATATAAATTGTATGACGACGAATGCAAGAAGTCTGATCAGTAAAGTGGGTGAGCTTGAAGCGAGAATGACTGATGAAAATTATGATATAGTCGGAATAACGGAAACATGGCTTGATGATAAGTGCGATTGGGCGGCGAATTTACAGGAGTACAATCTCTTCAGAAGAGACCGAAGGAACCAGAAAGGGGGAGGGGTATGTCTGTATGTTAAATCTTACTTAAAGCCGAGACTACGGGAGGATATAGGGGTAGGAGAAGAACAGGTGGAATCTCTGTGGCTAGAAATAAAGGGAGAAAAAAATAACAAAATCCTGATAGGGGTTTTTTTATAGACCACCAAAAGCAACAGAAGAAACTGAAAACTTACTATTAAGGCAGATAGAAGAGGTGTCAAACCGCAATGAAGTAATTATCATGGGGGACTTTAATTATCCAGATATAACATGGGAGAACAAAACCTGTAAATCTCATAGGGGTGATAAGTTCTTGAGATCATTTAAAGGGGTTGTCCCGCGCCGAAACGGGTTTTTTTTTTTTTCAACCCCCCCCCCCCCCCCGTTCGGCGCGAGACAACCCCGATGCGGGGACCTAAAGAAAGCTTACCGGAGCGCTTACCTTAATCCCCGCGCTCCGGTGACTTCTATACTTACCGGTGAAGATGGCCGCCGGAATCCTCTTCCTCCGTGGACCGCAGCTCTTCTGTGCGGTCCAATGCCGATTCCAGCCTCCTGATTGGCTGGAATCGGCACGTGACGGGGCGGAGCTACACGGAGCCGGCATTCTGCACGAGCGGCTCCATTGAAGAGAGCAGAAGACCAGGACTGCGCAAGCGTGGCTAATTTGGCCATCGGAGGGCGAAAATTAGTCGGCTCCATGGGAACGAGGACGCTAGCAACGGAGCAGGTAAGTAAAAAACTTTTTATAACTTCTGTATGGCTCATAATTAATGCACAATGTATATTACAAAGTGCATTATTATGGCCATACAGAAGTGTATAGACCCACTTGCTGCCGCGGGACAACCCCTTTAAAGATAACTACCTTACCCAACTTGTGTGGGAACCAACGATAGGGAGGGCCATTCTGGACTTAGTACTAACTAACAAACCGGACCAAATAAAGGGGGCACAGGTCGAGGGGCACTTGGGGAACAGTGACCACAATATAATCAACTTCTATCTGTCATTCAATAAGAAGCCTTATCAGGGAGTGACAAACAAACTAAACTTTGGTAAAGCAAAATTTGATCAGCTTAGAACTACTATCGGTAACATTAATTGGGACAACACCCTCAAAAATAACAGTACAGAGGACAAATGGGAAAAGTTTAAAAGAATCCTAATCACCTCATGTGAGCAGTTCATTCCCTTTAAAAATAAAAGAATCTCAATTAAAAGAAAACTTATGTGGCTCGACAAGACAGTAAGAGGGGCAATAAACGAAAAAAGCAAGCGTTCAAACTACTAAAGCAAGAAGGCAGCGAAGAAGCGCTAAAATCGTACAGGCTAAAATTGCCAAGGAGGAGGCAGGAAGACTGATCGCCAAAGAGAGCAAAAACAACCCGAAACTATTTTTCAACTATATTAACAGCAAAAGGATTTGCAGGGGGAGCACTGGCCCTTTAACAAATGATGCAGGAGAAATCATTGAAGACGATGGAGGGAAGGCAAATCTATTAAATAGTTGCTTTTCAAGCGTATTCACAAACGAAAAGGAAATGCCACACAAGATGCAGGGGAATAAAATGAACCCCTCACAAAATATGTCATACCTAACGCAAGAGGAAGTGCGGAACCGATTAAAGAAGATTAAAATCTATAAATCGCCAGGCCCAGATGGAATACACCCAAGGATACTAAGGGAACTAAGTGATGAGATAGCTAGGCCGCTATATCTAATATTTCTAGACACTATCAAGACCGGTGTTGTACCATTGGATTGGCGCATTGCCAACGTGGTTCCAATTTACAAAAAGGGGACCAAAAGTGAACCTGGTAACTACAGGCCAAAAATCATTGCAGTGGTTGCCGGTATCCCATTGTTTTCAATTGGGCTGACGGCAGCAGCTGCGGCCCCTTTGAAAGCAATGGGAGAACATCGTGATCCTCTGCCACAGCTGTGGCAGGGGATTTTTTACTACCCACAGGGAGTGCCATCATTACTGAACACTGTGACAGTGATGAGGGGACTACCTGCGGGGAATACTTACACGCAGCATGGAATTTGCACGCCTGTAAAAGACGGATATCTGAAATCACCATTGGAAACCACTGGTTCTAATAGACGCATGGTTATGTGCGCGCATACGCGCGCACAAATACACACTCGCCTGATCAAGGCCTTAACAGGACCTCCAGCTCCTAATTCTGACTACACCCAAAGCCAGGGAGAGACTGAGATTAATCAGCTCAGAGCTAAGCACAAGACCAGGCTAAATAGACCTGACAAATACCCACAGGTAAGGCCAAGCATGTCTCACCTAACACCACTCCCACCAGGCCAGAAGATGGAGAAACACACAAAACGTGCACCAGACCACCTAGAAAGGAAGCAATCCCAGAACCACTGCAACAGCAACTCACAACACTCCTAAGTAATAAATAACAAGCTGCACTGTTCCCCTGAAATGAACAATGATCCACACTGTCATACTGTAAATAATTATACCATCCACCAGTAGTAATAAATAGCCATACTGTTTCACTGTAGTATTATAAAGCCATAATGTTTTCCTGTTTTAGTAAATAGCCATAATAAATAGTATGTTAGGCAGAAAAAAGACAAATATCCATCCAGTTCAGTCTGTTCCCACCCCCCTTGTTGATCCAGAGGAAGACAAAAAAAACCTGTAGTAATAAATAGCCATACTGTACCCTGTATTAATAAATAGCCATATTATTCCCTGTAGCAATAAATAGACATAATGTCTCATGTAGTAATAAATAACCATAATGCTCCCTTGTAGTAGTAAATAGCCATACTGTTCCTTGTACTAATGAATTGCTATACTGCCTCCCTGTACTAATAAAAAAGAGATGAGCGAACGTACTCGTCCGAGCTTGATACTCGTTCGAGTATTAGCGTGTTCGAGATGCTCGTTACTCGAGACGAGTACCACGCGATGTTCGAGTTACTTTCACTTTCATCTCTGAGACGTTAGCGCGCTTTTCTGGCCAATAGAAAGACAGGGAAGGCATTACAACTTCCCCCTGCGACGTTCAAGCCCTATACCACCCCCCTGCAGTGAGTGGCTGGCGAGATCAGGTGTCACCCGAGTATATAAATCGGCCCCTCCCGCGGCTCGCCACAGATGCATTCTGACATAGTTCAGGGAAAGTGCTGCTGGTGCCGGAGCTGCTATAGGGAGAGCGTTAGGAGTTATTTTAGGCTTCAAGAACCCCAACGGTCCTTCTTAGGGCCACATCTAACCGTGTGCAGTAGTGTGGAGGCTGCTTTTTGCAGTGTTGCACATTTTTTTTTTTGTATATCGTCCGTGCAGAGCATTGCGTCCTGCAGTAATTTTACATTGTCCAGGGCCAGTAGTGGTGAGGCAGGGACAGAAGACATATTTAGTGTATATGGGCAGTGGGCCTTTCCAAAAACACTTGGGAAAAAAAATCTATTTGGGCTGCCTGTGACTGTCCTCAGTGTACTGGGTCTCTGCTGGGGGTAGTTGTCCTAATTTATACGCAGCCAGCTAAGTGTTACAGCAGGCTTGCGCAAAATTCTTTCCTGCCTCTGTGTTGCCTCTTACATCACCGCTGTATTCCTGTCCACAAGTGTACTGGGTCTCTGCTGGGGGTAGTTGTCCTAATTCATACGCAGCCAGCTAAGTGTTACAGCAGGCTTGCGCAAAATTCTTTCCTGCCTCTGTGTTGCCTCTTACATCACCGCTGTATTCCTGTCCACAAGTGTACTGGGTCTCTGCTGGGGGTAGTTGTCCTAATTCATACGCAGCCAGCTAAGTGTTACAGCAGGCTTGCGCAAAATTATTTCCTGCCTCTGCTGTGCGTTCCGTAAGCAAAGTCAGCCTCCAACCACAGGCCAATAAGCGGCACATTTATTTACAGCGTTCTGTTTCTGCACTACTGGTAATACAGCATGCTGAGGGGTAGGGGTAGGCCTAGAGGACGTGGACGCGGGCGAGGATGCGGAGGCCCAAGTCAGGGTGTGGGCACAGGCCGAGCCAGTGCGGTGGCCAGGGGTAGAGGCAGGGCCAGACCGAATAATCCACCAACTGTTTCCCAAAGCGCCCGCTCGCGCTATGCCACCCTGCAGAGGCCAAGGTGCTCTAAGGTGTGGCAGTTTTTCACAGAGACGCCTGACGACCAACGAACAGTGGTGTGCAACCTTTGTCGCGCCAAGATCAGCTGGGGAGCCACCACCACCAGCATGTGCAGGCATATGATGGCCAAGCACCCCACAAGGTGGGACGAAGGCCATTCACCGCCTCCGGTTTGCACCACTGCCTCTCCCCCTGTGCCTCAACCTGCCACTGAGATCCAACCCCCCTCTGAGGACACAGGCACGAGTGCCTACCGGCCTGCACCCACACCCTCACCTCCGCTGTCCTCGGCCCCATCCAGCAATGTCTCTCAGCGCAGCGTCCAGACGTCGCTAGCGCAACTGTTTGAGCGCAAGCGCAAGTACGCCGCCACGCACCCACACGCTCAAGCGTTAAACATGCACATAGCCAAATTTATCAGCCTGGAGATGCTGCCGTATAGGCTTGTGGAAACGGAAGCTTTCAAAAGCATGATGGCGGCGGCGGCCCCACGCTACTCGGTTCCCAGTCGCCACTACTTATCCCGATGTGCCGTCCCAGCCCTGCACGACCATGTCTCCCGCAACATTGTACGCGCCCTCACCAACGCGGTTACTGCCAAGGTCCACTTAACAACGGACACGTGGACAAGCACAGGCGGGCAGGGCCACTATATCTCCCTGACAGCACATTGGGTGAATTTAGTGGAGGCTGGGACCGAGTCAGAGCCTGGGACCGCTCACGTCCTACCCACCCCCAGAATTGCGGGCCCCAGCTCGGTGCTGGTATCTGCGGCGGTGTATGCTTCATCCACTAAACCACCCTCCTCCTCCTCCTCCAACGCAACCTCTGTCTCGCAATCAAAATGTGTCAGCAGCAGCAGCACGTCGCCAGCAGTCGGTGTCGCGCGGCGTGGCAGCACAGCGGTGGGCAAGCGTCAGCAGGCCGTGCTGAAACTACTCAGCTTAGGAGAGAAGAGGCACACGGCCCACGAACTGCTGCAGGGTCTGACAGAGCAGAACCAACTGCTGGCTTTCGCCGCTGAGCCTCCAACCGGGCATGGTCGTGTGTGACAACGGCCGTAACGTGGTGGCGGCTCTGCAGCTCGGCAGCCTCACGCACGTGCCATGCCTGGCCCATGTCTTTAATTTGGTGGTTCAGCGCTTTCTGAAAAGCTACCCACACTTGTCATACCTGCTCGGAAAGGTGCACCGGGTCAGCGCACATTTCCGCAAGTCCAAGACGGACGCTGCCACCCTGCGGACCCTGCAACATCGGTTTAATCTGCCAGTGCACCGACTGCTGTGCGACGTGCCCACACGGTGGAACTCTACACTCCACATGTTGGCCAGACTCTATGAGCAGCGTAGAGCTATAGTGGAATACCAACTCCAACATGGGCGGCGTAGTGGGAGTCAGCCTCCTCAATTCTTTACAGAAGAGTGGGCCTGGTTGGCAGCCATCTGCCAGGTCCTTGGAAACTTTGAGGAGTCTACCCAGATGGTGAGCGGGGATGCTGCAATCATTAGCGTCACCATTCCTCTGCTATGCCTCTTGAGAAGTTCCCTGCAAAGCATAAAAGCAGACGCTTTGCGTTTGGAAACGGAGGCGGGGGAAGACAGTATGTCGCTGGATAGTCAGAGCACCCTCATGTCTGTACCTCAGCGCGTTGAGGAGGAGCATGAGGAGGAGGGGGAAGAGACAGCTTGGCCCACTGTTGAGGGTACCCATGCTGCTTGCCTGTCATCCTTTCAGCGTGTATGGCCGGAGGAGGAGGAGGAGGAGGAGGAGGAGGAGGATCCTGAAAGTGATCTTCCTAGTGAGGACAGCCATGTGTTGCGTACAGGTACCCTGGCACACATGGCTGACTTCATGTTAGGATGCCTTTCTCGAGACCCTCGCGTTACACGCATTCTGGCCACTACGGATTACTGGGTGTACACACTGCTCGACCCACGGTATAAGGAGAACCTTTTCACTCTCATACCCGAAGAGGAAAGGGGTTCGAGAGTGATGCTATACCACAGGACCCTGGCGGACAAACTGATGGTAACATTCCCATCCGACAGCGCTAGTGGCAGAAGGTGCAGTTCCGAGGGCTAGGTAGCAGGGGAGGCGCAGAGATCAGGCAGCATGTACAGCGCAGGCAGGGGAACATTCTCCAAGGCCTTTGCCAGCTTTATGGCTCCCCAGCAAGACTGTGTCACCGCTCCCCAGTCAAGGCTGAGTTGGCGGGAGCACTGTAAAAGGATGGTGAGGGAGTACGTAGTCGATCGCACGACCGTCCGCCGTGACGCCTCTGCCCCCTACAACTACTGGGTGTTGAAGCTGGACACGTAGCCTGAACTCGCGCTGTATGCCCTGGAGGTGCTTGCTTGTCCTGTGGCTAGCGTCTTGTCTGAGAGGGTGTTTAGTGCGGCTGGGGGAATCATCACGGATAAGCGTACCCGCCTGTCAACCGACAGTGCCGACAGGCTTACAATCATCAAGATGAACAAAGCCTGGATTTCCCCAGACTTCTCTTCTCCACCAGCGGACAGCAGCGATACCTAAGCAATACGTAGGCTGCACCCGCGGATGGAAGCATCGTTCTCTATCACCATCAAAAACGGGGACCTTTTTACTTCATCAATCTGTGTATTCTATTCATCCTCCTCCTCCTGAAACCTCACGTAATCACGCCGAACGGGCAATTTTTCTTAGGCCCACAAGGCTCAGTCATATTATTTTTGTAAACAATTTTTATATGTTTCAATGCTCATTAAAGCGTTGAAACTTTCACCTGAACCAATTTTTATTTTAACTGGGCTGCCTCCAGGCCTAGTTACCAATTAAGCCACATTAACCAAAGCGATTTATGGGTTTCACCTGCCCTCTTGGTTGGGCATGGGCAATTTTTCTGAGGTACATTAGTACTGTTGGTACACCAATTTTTTGGGGCCCTCGCCTACGGTGTAATCCAATTAATTTTTTGCCCACCTGCATTAAAGCTAACGTTACATCAGCTGTGATGGGCAATGCAATGGGATATATTTATGTACCGCCGGTGGCTTCCTGGCACCCACCCATGCTGTGGGTCCACAGGGAGTTGTAACTGCATGTGTCCACTTCTAAAGAACCCCAGTCTGACTGGGGCATGCAGTGTGGGCCGAAGCCCACCTGCATTTAATCGGACGTTACCTCAGCTGTGATGGGCACTGCAATGGGATACATTTATGTACAGCCGGTGGGTTCCAGGGAGCCACCCATGCTGTGGGCACACACGGAATTCCCATTGCGGAGTTGTACCTGCCTGTGACTATTTATAAAAAACCGCGGTCTGACTGGGGCATGCAGACACCTTGACAGAATGAATAGTGTGTGGCACATAGGTTCCCCATTGCTATGCCCACGTGTGCAGCTCCTGATGGCGGTGGCACAGGATTATATTTCTCATTGTTTCTGTACAGCATTGTGGGCTATCGCCCAGCCCCTTTTAAAGAGGGTCACTGCCTAGCTGTGCCAACCCACTGCAGTGTGTGCCTGCGGTTCCTCCTCATGGCAGACGCACTTATAAATAGACATGAGGGTGGTGTGGCATGAGTGCAGCTGAAGGCTGCACAGGGACACTTTGATGTGCGCTGTGGACACTGGGTCGTGCAGGGGGGTTGGTCAGCATGTAACCCAGGAGAAGTGGTAGCGGAGTGTCATGCAGGCAGTGATTGTGCTTTGTTGGAGGTAGTGTGGTGCTTAGCTAAGGTATGCATTGCTAATGAGGGCTTTTCAGAAGTAAAAGTTGTTGGGAGGGGGGGGGCACTCTTGCCGCTATTGTGGCTTAATAGTGGGACCTGGGAACTTGAGATGCAGCCCAACATGTAGCCCCTCGCCTGCCCTATCTGTTGCTGTGTCGTTCCCATCACTTTCTTGAATTGCCCAGATTTTCACAAATGAAAACCTTAGCGAGCATCGGCGATATACAAAACTGCTCGGGTCACCTATTGACTTCAATGGGGTTCGTTACTCGAAATGAACCCTCGAGCATCGCGATAATTTCGTCCCGAGTAACGAGCACCCGAGCATTTTGGTGCTAGCTCATCTCTAATAAAAGACCATTATGTCCCCTGTCGTAATAGCCATATTGTCCCCTGTAATAGCAGCTATTCTGGGCAAGTTTATACTAGTGAAAACGAAACCATTGCAGTGGTTTCATTTCACCCCGTTATGTGGTCATCATTGTCATGGCCGCATAATGGGACAAAATCATGCCCATCTGTTTAAGTCCTCATAATGTAAAATACAGATGTTTCCTGTTCATTCCATGGCTACCAAGCATAGCATTATTAGGCATCCACCTCTATGTTCAATCTATTATAAATTGTTCATTTTTTATGAGGCCATGGAGTGGAGCCGCTTTCTAGATAGCCCACTGATGGGTTTCGAGTGGCCTTACACTTATTGCTATTAGAGGGTTTCTCTCCCTGTCTAATGCCCCTTCCTCCCTTTTCCCCTTTTTTTGGTTTTAGGATCTATTATTTCTGTCTCCGTTATTCTTTAGTATTTTCTGTTTCTCTGTCTCCATGGACTCAGGTGTTCAAAGGTTGATTTTTATAATTATAGGGGCCAGCTATGTCAGTGGGTCTGGTTTCCAACTGATGTATTGTTCAAGTATAATTATTGAGGTGGTGCCTGACAGGCGCATAGTACTTGTCAGTGTCGGCATGCCTTGGTACGGTTTTTCCTTTTTCTTACTCCTATGCTATTGTCGTGGTCATGTTAGAGCAGCTACCGTATTTGTTGTGTTACTCTCGTTATTAATGTGTAAAATTGCACAAAAGTTCTAATAAAAACATATTAAACCTAAATTATTCATGTAGCCTATTCATTCTATGTGTATCAGGCTCAGGAGAATAATTAGGCGCCTACTATATGTCTTCATTCCACTATGAACTATGCATATATTCTGTTCATTCCACATCTGTGAAGTACAGGAAAATTCTTAACCCCTTAGTGAGGAAACCAAATTTTGGAAATCTGATGTGTCACTTTAACATAGAATAATTCAATAAAGGTTTTGCATATCCAAGTGAGATTTCAATTGGGGACCATTGTATATTATACAATAAATACTACAATTTTGGATATTTGCGTACTTTAAAATACAGTTTTCGTTGCCAGATGGCCCAGGTAGTCACTTATTAATAGACGTGGCCAAAAATAGGAAGTGGAGGACACTTTATACCGGCAGACACAGCAGAGCTCGTCTGAGGTTATAAGGACTTCATGTGCCGTACATGGTGATTGAAGAAAAGAAGTAGTGCCCTTTAAAGTAAGATTCTAATATAGTGACATAGTATGTAGGGCCGAAAAAAGACATATGTCCATGCAGTTCAGCCTTTTACCCCCCACCACCCCCAATATTAATCGAGAATAAAGGCAAAAAAAAATCAATGAGGTAGAAGCCAATTTTCCCCATTTAAAGCGCTTTTCACCAATAATGTTGGATTGCTGAAGAGCAGGCAGATACATGATGAGGGTGGGGTGGGTTGGGGTGTTGGTGTTAGCGGAAACAGGCTGAACATGATGGACTTATGCCTTTTTTCAGCCCAGCAGACTATGTTACTATGTATGTATGTTACTTACCTGTGGTTGCTTACTTAATCAAAATACTAACAATCACCTGTCCATCCGTGAGGGAGTAGGTGAGTTACATGCTCTGTCCCTGATCACATGATGGTGATGTCATCAAAGGTCCTTCATCCCGAGTCAGTGAGTTATTTGCTCCACTCCTGATCACGTGAAGAGTGACATCATTACAGGTCGAATTCCATAGCAACCGATTATGAGGGGCTTTTGTAGGGGATGCATAACTCACTCGGGTTGACCTCTGGATGAAGGACCTGTCATGATATCACCACCATATGATTAGGGGCGGAGCATGTAACTCATTTACTTCAGATGATCAGGGGCAGAGCATGACAGTGCTTCATCTGGAGTGAGTTACATGTTCCGCCCCTGATCACATGACGGTGATGTCATCACAGGTCCTAGTCCATAGCAACTGAGGCTGTGGGGGTTTGTAGATGATGCATAGCTCACCCAGTCGGGATGCATATTAACGTCTTCCACAACACTTCTGCCCTATTCAGCAATTCTAGAAACATTTTGGCAAACAACACATGGGTTTTGTTTACACACAACCAAACAGTTTTATCTGCATAAAATAATATTGTCAACTTTTGTAGGCATGCACTAATGAGGGATTGGCTAATAAATTTGGTCAAATTTACACATTGCAAAGCTGTCTAAAAAGACAATGTTCGGCTGAATGAAATAATGTGTATTAATTTGCCAAAAATATTTTAAGCTAGCAACCCACGTCAGGGGTTCTTGTTGTCTTGCAAGTCCCTAACTAAAACAGTGCAAATAAATATCTAGCTAAACAAAAAAAATTAAATGCAGCCAGAGCAAAACAAAAAATAATGCTGTTTGGAGAGAACAGTTCATCTGTTTTCTCTAACAAAGTCCATCTGTCACAGAACTGCTCCCTGAGGACACAGAAAGTAGTCCATGAAGATACTCCTTACTCGGTGATCTCCAACTTCTGCAGGAAGAGCTGCAGCTTCAGCCTCTTCTGCATTCCAACCAGCATCGTTGTCCTGACAAAAATTGTGCAGAACCACGCAGGCTCTACTTACCGCACACACGTTGTCAGGTTTCCGCTGAAATGCAATTTAGAATACTCCCCACTTGTTGATGAGAATCCCAAAAGCACACTCCACGTAACACCTGGCACGGGTGAGTTGGTAATTAAAAACCTGTCTCCTGGTGTCCATGTTCCTGCGAGCAAAGGGACACAGGACATGATTCATCAGGCCAAACCCCTCATCTTCCGTAAGGACAAATGGGCAGGTGAAGAGGAAGGTTCCGTGTTTCTAGCAAGGAGAGCTGGTCGACCTAAAGTCACTGCCCCTTCTGGAAGCCCTTCCATAGGCCCCGATATCCACAAGCAGAAACCAATAGTTGCTATCAGCAATTGCCATCAATACTACCAAGAAGCACTGATCATAATTGAAATACCAGAACCTGAGTGTGGCGGCTTTTTAACATGGATGTGTTCATCCAGTGCCTCAATGCAGTTCAGAAACTGAGCAACATCCTAGAATCTCTTTGTGATATACAACCAATCTATACGAGAAGGCAGAGGCATCACTAAAGGCACCAGACACTGCCAAAGGACAGCATAGGTTTCCCTGATGATCCCACAAATGGTGGATTGCTCCAACAGTAACTCAAAATGCAGTGAAGCATACAAATTCCAAGTGACCAGGAACCTGCACAAACAAGAAAAAACGTTAGGAAAGGTAAAAACAGGGAAAAGATCATCCAAAAATTAAGACCAAAGCAAAAAGAAAAACTAACCTCAGGGTGACCAGGAGTCTGTCCTCAGCAGATATACACCTACGCATGTTGGTGTGTCTGTATGGAAGTCCAGATCACACCTTCTCCAGAGGTTTATCAAAGAGCCGAACTGACAAATGACAGAGGGCGAGGAACTTTTCTGGATGGCGCCTCAAGTCTGCGTAAAATGTATGGAAATGCCCCTTACGCACACACTGTGACACCGGAGGATGAACCCAGAATTACTGATTCCTTCTAGAAACAACCTCCACCATCACACATGACTGTCGAAACCTGCATGACACCAATCAAGGCAGAAGAACATCCTTATCATTAGAAGACGTCTCCAACCATAGGTACTATCTCACAAACCCAGAAAGTACCAGAAGCCCTGCAAGATGGCATCACGCCGCACATGTGGAATATTTTTGGATGATTGCAGTGGGGTGAGACAATGATGACAGCTTGAGGAATTGTTTGCGCGTTTTTCTTTGTGTGCGCAAAAATGGAGAAACATACGCCGATACGAGTGCAAAAAAGGCTCCCGCACAGTGCAAATACGTCGCATTTTTGCGCTTACTCTCATCTGAAGCCACCCTTAAGCCTAGGAAAATTTTTCAATTTTTATGTACTTGAAATATGTTTTTATTCCCACTATAAAATGCACATCTATCCTGCTCATTCTACATCTGTGTTGCACAGGAAGATTTTTATACCTTTCTGTATATTTTCACTAATTTCTCCATATTGTTCATTATTTTTGTTCATGCCTTTTCTGCATTCTTTTACGTATGTCTCGCAAACAGCGCTTCTTTATTCTCCTCTTGACTGCTATGGGTGCAGTAACCGGGCAGTGAGGAGAGTGGGGGACACGGGTCCCCTGTTCTTGAGATCAGCAGGGGTCTCACCGGTGAGACCCCCACCGATCAGCAAGTTATCACCTATCCTGTAGATAAGGCGATGATTGAGAATCCTGGTATAACCCCTTCAACTCCAGCTGCAGTTAATCACCTAGAATGTGCAAGGAGGGTGCGGTTATAATAATAGCAGGTCTATGAATTTGGCCTATTAGGTTGATTGTAAAGTTCATATTAGCTTTCACGTTACATATGTCCCAACCTCCCTTGCTGTACGTACTGTACTTGTGGGTGTGGAGGGAGATGTCTTTATTACATTTTTGAGGAAGTACATTGTATAGATGTTGGATAATAATGTTTACGTGTACAGTATTTTAAACAGGGATCTTTAATAGCTTATAAAACAAACATGGAAGAAAAGAACAAAGAACTAGGACGTTGGTGCGAAAAGGGATAGTGGACTTGAGAATGGTGAATAGTGAAGAACTTTATTCAATGCCAGCACGACACGTTTCGGGGCAAAACAGTCTCTTTCTCAAACAGTTGGACTTATATAAGTAGCTGGTTCTGTAAAGCAGTTTTTTCTCACAACCAGCCAAAAAAGGTCAAACTCTTTACCCTCAGAAACGTGTCAATGTCATTTATCTGGAGCCACCTCAATATTGTGGGATTGTCATGTCATATGCCACAGGAACTCATGAAAATTAAGGTAAATGGGTTAAAAGGGACACCCACACCTCCACATAAGCTTATTGCACCGATCAACCTCACTGTGAGACATCCCAGCCTGTTGCGCATTGTGCCTCACAATTCAAATATCTCATAGAAGTTTTGACCATGACCGTATGGTGCAGCCATCAATATATCAACAGAGGCCATCATTCAGTGTCAGGGCGCTTAGAGAGCTGCCGCT
This sequence comes from Eleutherodactylus coqui, assembly GCF_035609145.1. NCBI lineage: Eukaryota > Metazoa > Chordata > Amphibia > Anura > Eleutherodactylidae > Eleutherodactylus > Eleutherodactylus coqui. Next base: position 139,862,122 of record NC_089840.1, on the reverse strand, counting down.
ATGGCGTATGTTGAGGTAGAAGGTTGGGACGTAGAAGTTCTGACCATCACTGTATGGTGCCACCATCAACACTTCAACACAGGCTGCAGCAGGGACTCTCTAATATAGAATGACGGTCTCTGTTGAAGCGTTGATGGCTGCACCATACGGTGATGGTTAGAACTTCTACGTGATAACTGAATTATGAGGCACAGTGAGCGATGCGATGGGAGGTCTCACAATGAGGTTCATCGGTGTAATAAGCTCATGCAGAGGTGTGGGTGTCCCTTTTTACCTAAATACCTTAATTTCATACATTCATGTGGTATATGACATGATAATACCCCAATTCTGAGGCAACTCCAGGAAAATGACATCGACGCATTTCTGAGGATAAAGCGGTTGATTTGTTTTAATTGGTTGTGATTGAAGATAGCTTTACAGAACCAGCTACTTTATAAGTCCAACTGTTTGAGAAAAAGGGCTGTTTTGCCTCAAAACATGTCAAGTATTGGCATTAAATAAAGTTTTCCCTATTCAGCATTCTCAAGTCTACTATCCCTTTTGCAGTTCCCACCAAGATTCTAGTTCTGTGTTCTTCTCTTCCATGCACCTGGCACCATTATAGCCCACTAGCTCTATAGTGTCACTAGGACGGCAGCACCATCTGTCTTCAATCCTTCACGTCTCTTCCATTCCGGAAGCTCTGCCCACCTCTCCAAGTTTTTGGTCTATATATAAAACAACCATATCCTTAACATTGTTCCTGTCACTACGGGGTTAACTCCTGGTAGCATTCCTGCTGGAGAAGTGTGATTGGCTGTAGGAGCCTCTCTGTCCGCCCTTTCTATGATCAGGCACAAGGAGGGAGCAGGTTCTAGAGGGAGGGACAGACAGGTGAGTTTTAACCTGTGTTGTTCATTTAGGAAGATCTCAGAAAGAAGCCTGGAGTTGTAGGAAAAGATTCACTTTCTTGGGGATCCTTTGAAAGGAGTTTGAAACTCTTTCAACTTTAAGTTTGTGTCTTGAATATCCTGCTGGGGTAAGTTAATAAGTAACACTTTATCTGTAACTTATTCCCAGGTTATAGGAGACCATGAAGCTGCTGCCAGTTGTCCAGATTGTCTTATTTACCAGATTGCTTCCTTTCTTAGCTGTAAAGATATTTTTGGGAAGTGAAAATAGAACTTCTCAGCATTTTATTCATAGACTTGAAGGAAGGAAAGAAAATCCCTCACTTCAAGGCAGATTGTGAGCTTTATAAGAGCAGTCAGTGTTTTAGTTAACCATTTGTGTCCAGGAGCAGCATTTTAGGTAAGATTTCTGATGTAAAAACCTGATTGATGTTTCTGTACTTACATATTTGCTTTTGTAATATTTGAAGGCATACCAAAAAAAAGTTTCTTTTCTCATATTTTTTTTCTTGTCACCTTTTTACTTCGGGGAAAGTTCTTTGTTGCAACTTTTATTACTGATTGTTCCAAAAAAAAGAAAACAAATTATCTAACACTTTTTTTATATAGCTATTTTTGAAGGTTACCATCTCAGCTTTCCAGATTCTGTTTATTACTACTCTAAAACCTACTTTATATTCTATTACCACGAGTTGACTCCCCACACCACACAAATGAGGGTGTGTTCACATGTGCAGGTTATGTTCAGGTTTTTGATGTCAAAACCAGGCGAGCATCATAAGAGAGAAAGAATAGTGAAGAAGTGAAGAACTCCCCCCACCCCTTTTTTTTTTTTTTTGGATACACTCCTGGTTTTGGCTTCAAAAAACCTGAACAAAAACTCCTTGTGTGAACGCATCCTTAGGCCAGGCTCATGCGAGTGGGTTGGATTCCGCATGTGGGGGGTCCTCAATGGATTCCGGCTGTGATCCCAGCCGTTGACCATGCGTACGGCACTTTACTGTATTGCTCATGTGCCCCGTAGGCTCGCCGGGCGCTCATGCGCAGAACAGATTTCATTGTTTTTATTTGTATTTCCTGCGCCGTCAAAAATGATGCTGTTACCTGTTGCGTATAGGCTGTGGGTCGCATGCCTCCATTGACATCAATGGAAGCCGTCTGCGCAGATTCCATGAGAAAATAGAGCATGCTGCAATCTTTCACTCGCGGAATACGCAATTCGTATCCACAAGTGTGAAGGAAAAACTGAAAATTCATGCCTTCCAATGCCTGCATTTTACTGCGAATGATACGTGCAGAATCCGCAATTCAAATCCGGTCATGTGATTATGGATGGTATGATGCAGCAGCGTTTTTTTTAATTTTTATTTTTTGTCTGTATTGAAACGTACTCTTTCCCCCTCCCCTATTTTAATGAAGACAAAGCCCCGCTGTGTAACAAGAGCACCTTACAGCTATGGCACCTAGGTTTTGTTTTGGACGTGAACAGTGTAATTACAATGATTATGGTGTCACTGTAGTTAACTGACGTATGTTGGCAGGATTACATCCATTCCTGTATTATGGAATGATTTGGAAACCCGTAAGCAGATCTTGTGTAACCATTTGTCAAAGGGACAAATAACGCGGCCAGTAGATCTTTATCTTCCATTAATACTTGCCCACGAACAGGTGACTTTATAATCCCAGGCACGTTTTCTTAAAACTTGATCCCCCACTTTGTTAAAGAACAAATTACTACAGTTACTGTAATTCGTGGCAACTACATTGTGTTCTGTGCCATTATAGTGGGAGCCTGGAGCGCCTTAGCTCTGTGTTACCCCAATATAAATCTTATACTGCCAACAATGTAGAAGATACATAATGTTCCCGTAGGTTTATACAGAGTCTTAATTCCATACAGCTAACTCATTCTTACTAACTAGTTCTATAACGTGCAAGAGACAATGTGGTGATTTATGACCTACGTATCTCTTTTCTATAATGCTCTGACTGGTGACATTATAATCTGGCTGCATGCCTTTAATACTCTTCTCAGCAGGTCCACCGCTCTCCAAGTTGTCACCACATCTGCTGGGAGTTTACTTTCTATAATGGTGCTGACTGTGTTCTGCCTTCCATATAATTGTATAGTGGCCACGTCACTTGTGCTGCTCTTCATATTCAGCTTATTACAGAGTAGACTCGCAGCAGGAGAATATATTGTAAGCAAGAATGAAAGTGAACAATAATCGTTCAGTTTAAAGGCAAGCCAACGACTGACCGCGAATCATGAGGTTCTCGTTCGTCTAGTCTCCATCAGCAGCAAAATCTGCGCCAGCTTGTTGGCTTCTTATGCAGTTTAAACACGGATTATTCAGTGTTTCACATATAAAACACTGAATGATTCTAAACGGCGACCATACAGTCTGTTTAGCGCAAACGAGCTGGTGATGATGTCACCAGCTTGTTTGCTCGGGCAAATGAGAATCTGGTACTTCTCATTTTGCCTAAGGTCGGTCTCACAGGGAGAGGTCAGATTCCGCATGGGGAAGCCCGCAGCAGGAATCCGACTCTGACCGCGTGCGGCGACCCCCTGCGTACCTGTAATTTCTTTACTGCAGATGATCGCGGACGCTCACTGTCAGTCATGCGCAGTGGAGATTTTAATTTTTTTTTACATTTTTGTATTTCCCATGTCGTCGCAAAGTGATGACGCGGGTACCTGCAGCCTATCCACAACGTCAATTGCGTATGGGCTGCGGGTCGAATGGCTTCCATTGTCTTCAATGGAAGCTGTTTGATGTGGAATCCGCACAATAATAGAACATGCTGCGATTTTATTTCCGCCTGTGGAAATCGCGATCACTATCTGCTCAAATGAGCAGAAATGCGAATGTTCTATCTTGTTTTTTATCTTGTTTATATGTGCAGAATACTACAGATCGTCCGTGCAGGTAACTATCACCGATTTTGCAATTCAAAACCGGTTGTGTGAGACCGGCCTAAAAGCAGCATTACATGCTGACCCAGTAAAGACAACACTTTGTAAATGGTTATTCGAATACACTAGGGAAGGATTTCTCCGAAAAACAAATGCAATGCAAAAAGGGAGGAGCTGTCAATGGGCACCAATCACATTCCAGTTTTTCTTTTCGGAGGCTCTTTACAAACCAAAGCAGCAGTGTTGTGGACTGCTATGGGCAACTCTATTATTCCTTTCACTAGTTCTGATACGTCTTCTTTAAATATCTTCCATACAGTCTGATCACTGGCAATCAGATGCACCAAGTGGACAGTAGACTAGGGTTCTACAGTATTGTGTCTAAGTTTAGGCCCCAAAGGAATTCCCTGTGACTGCGCTAGTCTGGGTTTAGGTTGTATTACAAACACATGTCAATTTGAGATTGGGGAAAAGAGAGGTGATGCTTTATAGGGTACGCCCACTGAGCTCCGACCTTGCAGCAATCGCGGGCACTGGGTTGTGTAGTACACCAGGAGAGGACTGCCAGCCGCAGGTTGCATAACAGTTTTTACATGATGCAACTGTTGTGAAATTCAGTTTGAGTTGTGTGAACCGCCCTCCAAGAGAACTGAATAGAAAAAGTTTTGACTTGTAAAAAAAACTGTTTGGGGTATCTTCCCACGTGAGGTTTTTTGAGGGGTTTTGTCGATTTTTAATTTTTTTTAAGGAAAAAAAAATCAATACTTGCCTATTCCTCTCCTCCCCCCCCTTAGTCTTCTTACCGCATCTTCTCCTCGCAGAACTTCTCCAGTTCCCCTGGTCACCTCACCACAAGCTGGCTGGATCCTCTTCCTGTTATGGAGCATCCATTCTTTGCATTCCTCTTCCTGCAGGTCAGTGTACTTAACTTCACCAGTGATGTAACATTTACTGCCTAGCAAGTAATGCTGAACTATTGCCGAGACTGCGTATGCGCGCTGTCTCGCCACGAGTGTTCATATACTATTGTCATGAGACAGCACACATGCGCTGTCTTGGTAAACAGCTCAGCACTCGCTACGCCACTAGTAACGTAGAGTACACTGCCCTCCGGGAAACAGAATGCAGAGAATACCGGCTTTGTCACTGAAAGAAGATGAATCGGCCAGCTGGAGGTGAGGTGACCCGAGGGACTGCAGGAGACAGGAGGAGATGCGGCAAGAAGACTGCCTGGGGAGGAATGGGTAAGCATAGACTTTTATTTATTTTTTATTTCTAATGGCAGAACCCCTGTAAAGCTAAATATACACGGATGAATTTAAAGTTGTGCTGGAGATTCTCGGGTGCAATTCGCATTGGACAGCAGACAGCCAATCTGTGCCCTGTCCAATGCGTGGGACACAGTACTTGTACTAGTCTAGAAACCGGAAGAGAATAGGGCAAAATGCATGTGTGTGTAAAAGCACTGTTTGCACGTGTGGAAGTCATGCACAATTGTGCGTGAAAAAATAACCGCCGCTCTCCGCCACTAAAATTGCCAGTAAGTTTAATGTATTCAAGATGTGTTCTTTCCCTGTGCAGGAATACAGAGCATGCTGCATTTATTTTTTTGGGGGGGTGACAGAATTACAACTGCCAAATACACCTATGTGAACGAACCCATTGAAGTTAATTGGTTCTGTTTTCTGCATATTGAGCGTGCAAATTTGTCAGTGTGGATCCGATCTTGCTGTACGGTCACTGGTAAGACTGTGCTTTATTGGAGTACGCTGTCCATTGTTCTGGTGTATGTCCTCTGTTACTTTAGTTGTTCAGTGTTAGGCCGGGCTCACATGAGCATATCTGTGCCGCCCATTGCCATGTACATCTTGGAGTGCAATACGTACCCACGTAGAACACGTTGTGCTTTTTGTTGTGGCGTACCTTACGCAGTTCGCGTGAGCGGTAACATGGCTGCCTATTGTAGAATACGCACTACCGATAGGCTCCGGCCTTAATATGAACTATTGAGTAGTGCATAAAATGCCCAAAGAAGGTTCTGTAGCGAGGCGCATCCACGGCTTATTCCACAAACGAGTGTATTCTCCTTCAGCTAAGAACTTGTACAGAGCTGTAATATTTGATTTATGTGATTTATTCTGCTTTGTCCAACCTCAGTTAACCACACATTTTGGTATTGAGTAATATTCTTACATGTGAGACTGCACTCTAGATTTGTGTTTTAAAAAAAAAAAAAAAAAAAAAAAAGCTCCAAATGAGAGCGCTGTGTAGAGGCAAACCCTGTCGGGGCAATGAGCTCACATGGACTTTTGGAATGTAAATCTGGCACCACTTCTGGTTCCTCATACTTGTCTAGTGAAACACATTGGGTAAGACTCCTCCACCCTAAAGCAGCTCTTACTCAGAGTATACCATCAACTAGGTAAGTGTTCTCTACTAGGATATGCCACCATCCCTGGTATTTTCTGGTGAAGACCTTAACCAGATGGTCTTCACCAGATTAGCCCATTCATCCTCAGAGGCCCATACATATGGAGGCAGTGCATTCCTGTGGAAGCTTGCATGTATAACCCTACACTCTCGTACGGTGATGTGCTGCACTTTATTTGTTTTCATTAGGGTCAGTTCCCATAAGAATTAAAATCAGAAAAAAGAAACGTGGTGTAAGACGGGCCAGAATTATGGTATTCAAAAGTCACGCTTTTGGCACACACTCCAAAACAGAGACTTTTTAAGCATTTACACAGGGCTCCGCCACTTTTTAAAGGGAAAGAAAAGCAGGGGAGGCAGGGTCCGGCTTATTGGGCTTAGTCACTTGTGGCCTGTTATGTTTACTATAATCTACGCCAAAATTTGGCATAAATTATGGCAAAAATCTACCCCAGTACACTAGTTGCTTGTGGCCTAGTGAATACTTCAAGCCTCGTGTCTGCGGTACCTTCCCGTAGTGTTTTACCGACATTTCTAAATCGCAGGTCACCGGCAGGGACCACGTATTCTTGCAAGGGCACACTGCATGCCCATGTATTCCCTGCTCCGCTTCAGTGGGGTTGCGTATAAAATGCTGCCCACACGCAATGCATTGTAGAAGGACACCGTTGCATAAGTGGCCCATACAAAAGTATAGAGAGAAGTAGATCACTCTGCAATCTATTCCTAATGCATATCTAAACGCACGTGTGCATGATTCAAGTCCATGCATGGTGTATCATGTGTCCGTGCATCGCATGCATTATACTCGATGAAAAAACGCCCGTGGACATTACTTGGCCCTTATCTATATAATATTTTCTTTTTCTCTGCATGATGATAGCAGCATTCTTGGAGCCCTTTTGCACTGAATGATCATCCTTCAGTGTAAATGCCAGCAGTGACTGAACGGCTACTCGTTTGTAGTGATGTTACTGCAGGCATAAAAACGAGGTTTGGCCTGTGGAAGCATGGAGTCGCTCATCTGTGCACAACGGCCTGTTTACTCTGAATGGAGGCGACCGGAAGAGATCTCTGGTGCGCTCCGTCTCCATTCACTGAGTGATCCTCCCTTCTATGTGAAAGCAGAGGAGCGATTATTGCTGGGACGACTCTGGGATGCTGAAGCGCCCTACAATAGTGTCCCCTAGTTCTGTGCGAACCCTCTGCATGGAAATTCCACTGCATTTAAACATGTCTGGTAAATTTGATCCCGCCAATTCTTTTCCCTCTGAACCAACAGACAATAAGCTATACGGGGTCTCTTATGTTTCCAAATGACTCTCAAGAAGAGTTATTTAATGTTGCTAAAAAAAGAACAGGGTAAGGCCTCATGCCCACGGCCATGAATGACTCCGCCAGCGGGATATCACAGCAGAGTCTGACACCGAGTCCCCCCAAAGACCCCATAATCGCCTATCCGCCACGCGAGTACCTTCTGACAAGATGGAGCGCATGCGCAGTGCAGCACATGACGTGCCGGCAGTGGGCGATGATGTGTAATCATGCAATACGTCCCCTGTGCTCACAACAGAAGTATAGCGTGACGGCTGGCTTCCATTGACTACAACGGAAGCTGCTACACACTTTTCCGTGGCAATTAGAACATGCTGCGATTTCTTTCACACTGCGGAACTGTGGTAGGATTCCGCAGCGTAAACATTGAGCTATTCGGTTCAATAGAACCTAATAGCTGCGGGACAACGCCGTGGGCGTTTCATGCAGCAGAAATCCGTCCGTGGGCATTAGCCCTAAGTGTATCGGAATCACGTGCACTTTATGAAGTATCTTTGGAACAATGACTGTTTGCAGAAGGTTTTTGCGTCCAAACCAAGAAATGACCAGTGATATTGTGATTTAGATTTAAGTTTATTTGCAATGTCTGAGGAAAGAGTAATATTGAGTATTGTAGATTTGGCATAGTTTAACCGAATGTTTGACAATGCGCCATATAATTTTAGACTGTTGTTAAGCTTTCCAAGGGTTTGTTCTGGATTAGATAAAATAAAAAAGGATGTCGTCTGCGAAAGTAGTAGTTTTGAGTGAGCAATTGTTGATTTCCAAACCCCGTATGTCTCCATCCCGCCAATTACCAGGATGGTTACTTTTCCAAACCTCAAGCCCCTCTCTTCAAGCCTTGCAATCAATACATCTCTCCAGAATACTAGACAAATTCATTAAAGCATATCCATCAACTTGCCCTTTTTCTCAATTGGAACAAATTATCACTTCAGAGTGTCATACTAGTAAAAGAATTGCGGTACTTAAAAGGAAATTTATCAACACCCAAGACACCACCAAACCAGCATGTATCCTCTTGTGAGAAAAGGAACTAAATATTCAACTGTCGGCCAGGGTCGTTAAATACATTTTGGGAAATTCACACAGATTTTCTAAATGTATTAGATTGCAAGAAAACCATTATAAACTTTTGACCAGATGGTATAAATCACTGGAATGGCTTTATGCTTACAATTTACCTGATTCCAATCTATGCTGGCGATGCAGCAGTCAAATAGGTTCTTTAATACATTTTTGGTGGCACTGTCCAATTATACGTCCATTCTGGGACCAGATTGAAATAACCATACGTAACATATCAAATGATACTTTCAGACTCTCCCCAGAATATGTAATCTTGTTTAACCCTTCTTCAAATTATAGACCCTCAAAGTCTAACCTCGTAACCCACTTAATCTCTGCTGCAGAATCCTCGATCCAACCCATGTGGAAGCAGACAGAAGCACCCACATATAACCAATGGGGGGATAAAGTAAATGAATTTAGGAGACTTGAGGAACTAACAAGTTGGGCTAATAGAACCCACAAGAAAATTCCTGGGAGTTACCTGGGAGCCATGGTCTAAACTGGTCTAATCCTGTATAATCTTTTAGAAGTAATAGAAAAATGCTTTCTTAGACTTTGTTAAACAATCTTTAAGTTTGTATACATGTCCTGTGTAAATTATACGTATTGATTCATCAAGGTGTACCCCGTAGCAGGATTTCTTCCTAAAAAATTTAACCTTTTCCCTTTTCACCCTTGAATGCTTCTTACTCCCTCCCCCACTTCCCACTAGGAGCAATCTAGCATTTATTTAATAACATGTAAAAAGTTCTGGTTAAAGGGGTTGTCTCGTGGCAAACATCAAAATTTTACTTTACCCCATTCCCCCTGTCACCCCCCCTGGCATAAAATAGCAATTTAAAGCGTTTTTTTAGCCGCTTGCTACTCACCGATGTGCTGAAATGTGAAGTTTTAAAAATCTTCTGCCTAAGATGGCCGCCGATCCTTTCCCAGGGATGCATTGCGGTTTTCTCCCATGGTGCACCGTGGGTCTTCTCCCATGGTGCACCGTGGGCTCTGTGCGTTCCATTGCCGATTCCAGCCTCCTGATTGGCTGGAATCGGCACACGTGACGGGGCGGAGCTACGATGACGACGCGGTGGCCAGCTCTCCGGCACGAGCGGCCCCATTCACCAGGCAGAAGACCGCACAGCGCAAGCGCGTCTAAAAAAGCAAGAAACCAGCAAAATTAGACGGGGCCATGGAGACGGGGACGCTAGCAACGGAGCAGGTAAGTGAATAACTTCTGTATGGCTCATAGTTAATGCACGATGTGCATTAATATGGCCATACAGAAGTGTATAACCCCACTTGCTGCCGCGGGACAACCCCTTTAATGTTTTAACATGCATTAATCTGTTATTACTGTAAATTTAATAAAAACCGAATTTACAACACGTACAGTAGTGACAAAGTAGCTGAAGTTTTGAAAATCTTGTCCACATGCACTTTTTCCTGGAAAATAATCTTGCATCGCTGCTGTCCACAATTTTTCTCTCGCGATAGACTACAACAGTAGTTCCTAATGTTCAAAAGACATCACAAGTTGGAATGTTGCAATGCGATAAATCAGAGGCTCCATAGGGCAATAGGTTTCATAATTCTGTATTTTCTCTCATTGCTGCAAAAGCACGCTATTTTCTCACCTATGTGAAGGCAATAAAAGGGTTTATTCAGACGTGCGTATATCAGCCAAGTTTTTACGCCCGGCCAATATATGCTGTTCCTCTCTGCAGGGGGAGGAGGCAGGAAGGGGGGGAGCAGTGCACTGAGCTCCTGCCCCCTCTCCACCCCTCTTCACTGTTTGCAATGGGGGGGATGGGGCGGGGCTAAGTTCTGCCCCCTCCCATTGCAAATAGCAAGGGGCAGAGAGGGGGCGGGAGCTCAGTGCACTGCTCCTGTCCCGCCTCCTTCCACTGCATAGAGGGACAGCGTTTATACACACGTCTGAATAAGCCCTAAGGGTGCATTTACACAGGTGAGTGCAATATTTGAGAAACTTGGGCCTGTATCGCACTTGCAAACCCGCTATTTTATGTGAGTGGGACTCTATATATTTTACAAGAAAATTCTCATCACTGCAGTTGTGATTTTGCACGCACATGAAAACCTCCCATTATTTCCGATAAAGGCAAAAACGCATCACATCTCACTCGCATGAAACTCGCCTGTACATCCAATGGTGATGCAATCTTCTGTTATCTCCTTGCTCCTGTAGGGAAGAATGGTGATTCTTCAACAGAATCACGCAAAAATAGGACAAGCTGCAATTTTTCTCATGTTGCTTCTAGCGCTCCGAGAGAAATTGCACCTGTAGAAGCACCATTAAAAGCATTAGGCTCTTCTCCTGTGCGATTTCTGTGTATCTTGAAATGCATAGAAATTGCTTGTGTAAATGCATCCTGATCACTGCCTTTTTTTTTTTTTTCCTCCAGTATATCCCTTTTTTCTAAAATGTTGTGGGCAGATGTCAGTCTAACTTATTTTGTTTGTGATGGTCATAATCTTCCATTTTTTTTTTTTTTTTCACCAAAAGTAAAAATCCCCCCCCCCCCCTCCCGAGTGGGTGGGGTTACTTTTCCTCTCTATAGACTTTTCTATAGGACTGGGAAAGCACATGTAAAAGAGAAGGGAAAAATACACAATTTTTTTAAACTACACATTTGCTTGTACAAATGATGTGGGAAGGAAGTAAGACGGTTTCTGTCACGGAGGACTCTGCAGGATGAGTAATGTGCTGTGGATACATGTGACTGTCATCTGTACATTTAGCTGGTATTTGTCTGAGTCACTTGTATTTCCTTCTGACAATGCTGTCAGGTTGGTTCCATACATGACGGCCTTCAGAAAGCCATCGTGAGTAATATACATACAAAGCTGTCAGTCTACCTTCAGTTTGTATCTTAGGAACACGGGTTTTACAACAGTTTCAAAAGGGCTCTTCAGAATATTATAGGACACATGGCTGAAGTAAGTCGGGTCTGTCTTACATATGTCATGCATAGGAGGGACCTGTATGGAGCACGAGAGATACTTCCACCAGTCTGATCCCTATGTTAGATGAACGAACTGCTGTGCACGCGGAAGCCACAAATGAAAGGAGCCTGTTTAAAATATGATCATTGGGTCTTTCTCATGACTTCCATGTCAGTTTTGTGTGGTTTACATACCGGCTATGTACAATGTGTGTGCAGAATGAATATATACACTTTGAGTTTATATGTAAGGCTTTAAAAGACCTTTATTAGGTTTGCTACTTTTCACCTGCAAAATGTCCAACTGCTTAGTCCCTCCTCGAGGGTGTGGGCCGAGGACATGGCTACTGGTGTCTTTATAACTTGTAAATCCAGTCATATCTATACATAGTTCATGTTTATAATATTCCCATTGTAGTAGCCTGTGAGTAAATATTGGGCTAACAGAAGTTAAATAAGAGTTTCTGTAGAGTAAAACGTGAAGTAGTTAGAAAACCTCTTCTCATTACTTGGATATTCCAAGATTTACCAACGATGCTACATCGCTAGACCTCCTTTATAGTTTCCACTAACTCTGGCATTATATCTGACTATGCGGTTTAGCCCGCCGACTACAATAGGCCTGAGCTACATTGGAAGAGAATAGATCTGTGCCTGCTAAAACTATGAGCAGGTTGCAATGTTTTACAGAGCACCACGGCTCCTTAAGGTGCTTTCACATAGTACGGAATTAGTACGAAGGACGCAGCACAGATGTAGACTTTGTCAACTAGTGCGGTTTTTAATTGCGTAATGTATTGTGCAGAAGCTTTTGTGATCGTTACATTTTTTTTTTGTCAAAAAAAATAAAAATTGCCCCTTGTAAACAGGAAGTTGTTCATTATTACCGTTGCAATGTAAACTTATGTTCTGCGTTCCACCTTTGATGGCAGCCCCCTAGGAACACAGTTACTAACTGCTTCTTGATCAGGTGCAGATACACACTGACCTGATTGGTTGGGGTCCTGATTATGTAATCAGAATTACAGCTGGGGGCACTGGCCTGGCATGTTGTTGCAATAACAAGCTCTCCCTGGCATCTGAGTGCTATAAAAACTGCTCTCTCCTGTGAGTATGAGGTCAAAGGGAGATAAGCAGAGCAAAAGGCAGAAGAAATGCATTAACCCTCTCCTGTTACTTATCGCGAAGTAATGCAAGCACCAGATTAACCCCTCCTCTTATGCCCAGAAAATATTTTATAGATTATGTAGGCAGGATTGTATAGTGTGGGGTTCATATTTATTTATTTTTAAAAAATTTTGCCGAAAAATGGTTAATAATTTTAAAGTTAACCAGCTACTTATAAATGTATATCTAATAACATACATAATATACAATTTTTTTTATTTTTATTTTTTATTTATATATTTTTTTTAAATGTGACTTTCTGCAATTGGAAATGTGAAAATGTGTTGTGTTTTTTTTTTTGTTTTGCTTTGTTTTGGTGCTTTTTGAATATATGCTATTCATATCGGTCTATTTTTACCACTGAAATAAATTACAATATGTGAAAAACTATTTCAGGATCACTTAGATATGCAAAACTTTTACAGGCTTATTCTCTGTTAACGTGACACATAAGAGATTTCCATGATTTGGCTTGTTCATTAAGGCACAAACAGGCTTGGTCCTGAAAGGGTTAATATGGCTTACCTAGCTGATTTGATTCAAATGAGGGATATAAATGGTCAAACAAACTTGGTGATAGCAGGCCAGCTACCATTCTAAGGCCCCCTGTCCACGGCCGTAGCTGAATATCGCCAGTGATATTCCGCCGCAGGGGAGCAGGCTCACCACAGAGAACTAACAGCTCTCCACCCTATCACCGCAGAGAATCGCGGCATGCCGTGATTTAGATCCCGCGAGCGGAGAATCACTATAGCGTTACTATGGAAAGCGTTCACTGCGTTACCCACGGCCGGGTAACGCAATGAACAGTCACCCATGGACAGGCAGCCTAAAAGAAATCGGCCATTTTTTCTCTAATCCTGCCTCCCCATTTAACGATGCATGACCTACGTCAAGGATCCATGGGCAATTGAAAGGTGACGTCTGATGGTTAAGAAGTGCTCTGTTTTTGGTGATTAGTATATGTGCTTAGTTCTGGAGTCCCCACACAAAATGCAGTGATGTTACTGGCCCCAGCCAAGTGCTTTAAGGGTTTTTCCAGGAAGTGCTGGGATACATCGGGGTTGGGGGCAGAAGCTACTGCCCTGACCCTTGTTTAGTGGCTAGTGCTTGTAATTGCAGGCGTAGCTTAGATTGATTTCAAGAAGACCCCAGCCTGCAGTAACAAGTGCGGGTCACTACATGGGTTGGAGCAACGGCTTTCACTCCAACCCCCCACACCTCCCCCCAATGTATCCCAGCACAGACAGCCGATGTTGCCAGAAAACCTCTTTAAATAGCATTGGAGCTGCCCACAAGAAAATCCTTTTTTTTGTGGGCCCAGGAACTCGCACCAAAATGGGCACCCTAATATAACAAGGCCCAAAGAGGTCAAGTAGTAGCCAACTACAATTGAAGCCTATGATTTGCTACGAGGATCTTTCTTATGTGTTGATTCACACAACCCTTTTGACCTTATTGATAATATATCCTATGTGTAATAAAGATTTTTAAGGAGTTTTAAAGGGGTTTTCCAACTAAATACATTTAACGCCTAATTGCAGGATAGAGGATACATGTAGAATTGTTGAATTTGTTACATCTGTCTGGAATGTTTTAGCGATCCTGCATTGAGCAGGTGGTCAGACTTGATGACCCCGGAGGTACCTTCCAACTCTACCATAAATTTGGATCTCTCTGAATTGGAGAAATAAGAGGGAGGGTCTAAAGTATAGAGACCTGTACTGTAAATGATACTTGAGCAGCTTCTAGTTGACAACCTACAAACTACTGTTTTAGGCGTGTAGAGGGTTAACAGTTAAATCTGGTCCTAACTAACCTGTAGTAAACTGGTTGCAATGCCTGAAAATCATAGAATATATTGTAACTTGTGTAAACTTAACAGAAGGTCTCACCTTTTACATAACTCGTGAGTGCCAACAGGAAACCAGAGGCCGTCTGCTCTTACTGGAGGCCAGGAAGCTGAAGCTGAGGTTACATATTAACATACGACCACGATCACAGGTAGATTGTAGATGGGGCTCTTTTTTTATTCACGTCATTGGAAATATTGATCTCGTTGCTATGTGGTGCAATATTCTCCAGTACATAAGATGGGTAGATTATAATAAAGTATGAATATTGGTGCGTCTAGTGCTGCTGTTTTAGCAATAATCATAAAATATAATAGAATCTGTACTCTTTGCACTATATAGCTGTGAATTAATCCTACTAAATATCCTTTTCTGACCCAGTTGGGCTTCATGCTTGTGGCTGTGTATGGAATCCCTCTCGCCCAGATCGAGGATACTGCACCTATAAAGACTGGACACACTATGATTCTTATTGTGGCCTTAAAGGGGTTTTCTCACAACTTGAGATTGTTTTACAACCACTCTGTTCTTCCTGGTTGCTGCTGAGCAGGACATGTGACTGCCGCAGCCAATCGCTGACTACAGGAGGTCTTGCTGTACCCAGTAGTTGACTGCAGCAGTCCTATATCCTGCTTGGCAGCAAGAGGGAAGGACAGAGTGACTGTGAAGCAATAGTAAGCCATGGGAAAACCCCTTTAAGTATCACATTGTATGTTTTGCATATATTTTTTCCCTACAGTACAGCAGCAGTGTTCTTGTTCTGTCGCTGTCTTTTCTGTACTGCGGACGAACCCAGTGGTCCACAGTAGAGAATTAAATTTTTTAACTATGAACAGACGGGCTGCTGGTCGCATGGCCACCATTTACTTCAATGGAAGCCACCCGTGCGTGTTTTTTTTTTTTTTTGGTTGTGTTTGTTTTTCCCCTTCTCCCCTCCGCTTGCATGTAGGAAGCAGTGGATTTCAATAGGAATAAAATGGCAGTATTTGCTGTGGATCTGCAGTGCGGACGCTGACCGCTTATTCCACAGCAAATATCTGCCCGTGTGAGAGGGCCTCGGGTGAAATCTGCAGCATAAATAGACGCACTGCAGATGCCACATCTGCGGTATAAGTCAATTCACACTGTGGATTTCTTTTTCCGCATGTGAATGGAATTGCTTGACCTCTCACCACATTCTTGCGCTGCAAAAGATTAGCAGCGTTTCCACAACTTCTGCCCAAAGCATGAGCCTCCGCTTACCAATACTAATCACTTTCAATACAGCAGCTTAAGGCCGGACTCATGTGGCCGTAAGCATAAAACGCTGTGTGGGTCATGCAGCATTTTACTGCTGTGGAGCCGTCGGTGGCCCAGTGTACTGCTGCATATGGCAGTGAAATTGTATGGTGCATGGACATATGGGGAAAAAATGTTGGGTAGACATTCCTGTATCCCCTTTGTGTGTGCGGCCAAGCATTATTCTGCTGCCTCTTGGTAGCCGCCATGAGAGGAACACATGAGGCTGCAGGATGTCCTGAACATATCGCTTAGCTGCCATTGTTCCTCGTACCACTACTAGGGGGGACAGACTGTCGTATGCAATGGCCCCCTAGACCATCACACCAGCAGGAGGCAGTGTACTGCTCCACAGCAAAGGCAAGATTGAGGCGCTCACCCTGAGATCTCCAGATGCAAACACTGCTGTTGTCAGCGCCACAAACTAAATCTGGATTCGTCACTGAAGACAACACGGTTCCACTCCGTAACGTCCAGTTTCATCATTCATGACACTACTGCAAACGGAGGTCAATGTGGATGTCAGAGGCCGTACATGTAATGGGCATGGTGAGACTAAATGTCCTTCAGCCAAGCGCCTGAAAATAGTTCTGACAGACACAGGGATGTAACAATGGCACACCTGTCTCTGCATGGTACACAATGAATAAGCTGGAGCTGGTGGTGCTTGTCAAATGTCAGACTATTCTCTCTACTGGTGGTCTGTCGGTGGCATCCTGAGTCCAGTCACCATGTGTGTGCCCTCACGCATCCACTGGTCCAAAGACCTAACAGTTTGGTCCGAATGGTCAAGATGGAGGACAATTCATCGATATTGACCATCCAGCTTCTATCATCCCAATAATGCGCCCCTCTAAGACGCTGAGTGAAATCTCTTCTCTGTGTCGTAGAGGCGTCTAGTGCTCAACAAGCTCTACACAAGCGGAAGAAGCGGTCACTACACACAAGGAGCCTCTGAGAGCCTTTTATAGGCCATGGGGGGAACCACTTTTAGGGTCTTCGGTGACAAGACCGTTCATCTAATCACTCCACAACAATCATCATTTACATATCTAACTGAGATGGAACTGCATGCTAAGTTTTACAGCAGAACAACAACTTCTTCTAGGGGCCGGATTGTTTTTTTTTTTTTTTGACAGTCTATTTTTTCTTGTTTTTGCATAAAGTCTATTACGTATTTATTTGTAGTTTGACAAGTCATAGCCACCTAGTAGAGGATGCAGGTTTGGAATACCTTGGGCAAAATATATATGTAGGAAAATAGAACAGTGATTATACTGCACTAGCTGAATGTAAATTCTTGATCAACTCCTGTTCTATCAGCTTCTTAAATCTTAAGGGACCCCTCAAGTGTTTATGTATGCTGGACTGTTTTTTTATTTTTTATTGTTCTTCAACTTGTTCTAACATTCTTGCTTGCCATATTTTCCTACAGCACCTGGGATTAAAACGACTCAAGCCTTTTCTGTGACCTTTTTTGGGTGATGCCTGAAAAGAACCTTTGGACACGGCATGTGGGAATGGAAGCCTTGAATAGTGTGGGCAGCACGGGTAGCTGTGACAGCATGGAGAGCATTTCTTCCAACCATTCTGCATTTGTAAGTATTGAGTTTTGTTTGTAGCTTTCGTTTTCCATGAAGAATGATCATGGATTTCAGCGGGGACATCACGCTACGTATATCTGAATAAATAAGAGATCGTTTTTGGTATACCTATCAATAAACTGTACAACAAAGTTTGTCGCTCCTGAAGTGGTCCCCGGCAGTGGCCTTACACTTTTACCTGGGTCCCTCATCTTTGAAAAAGGGTCTTCTCATAAATCTTTAGAATGTAAGAGATCACTGCCTGGGACTAGGAGAGGTGCGACAAATCTTTGATATGAATCTCCTGGGTTATGTCTAAGAACTTCAACAAACTAACAATTTAGCTTCAAAGCCTATAACACTTGGCGTAGGCCATCTCACCTTCCATCTTAACACTGTTTCTCCAACAACTGCATTTTTTCCCCCATCTGTCCTTATTGTTGTTTAGACAATCTCTAAATGGCATTGACTGAACCATAAATGAGGAGAAGGTATAGTACTGGGTTATAATGGTCTACTGTGACCTCGGCAATCAAAGGGAGACACATGGTGTTCCAGCATCTTGTGGGGATGATGAGATGTCCACCATCTAGTAGGTATTTGCACTGTGCAGGGCTCCCAGGGTTATCTGTGTCAATGTTTTACAAAATGTGTCACTCATAATTAAGAATAGAAGAAGCTAGTTACGTCTTTTTTCTTTAAAAGACAGACTGCTTTGTAACTTCTAATATTTTATTATTCCTCTTTCAGCTGGGTTATATATACCGTATTTTCCGGCCTGTAAGACTACCTTTTAACCCCGAAAAATCTGCTCTGCAGTTGGGGGTCGTCTTATACGCCGGGTATACAGTTGTCCGAAAATAAAAAAATGAATGTACACACACTGTATTTTTGGGCATATAAGATGACGGGGCGTATAAGACCACCCCAGACTTTTCGTCTTATATGCCGGGAATAGTGTGAAGAAAAAAAAAAATGCTCTCGCTACCCCGTGCGTACTGGCAGAGCATTGCTTTCTGCAAGTGGGGCTTGAATGACCCGCCTCCAGAAAGCTAATGCTCTGATTGGCTAACTTAGTTTGGCGTTAGCCAAGCACAGCTATTCATGACGTCATTGTAGCCAAGTAGCGGCAACCTGCATTTTTTTTATTTGCCACTCTGTACCCTCTGTGTTGACATGCGTTACTTCAGCCGTAAACACAGCAGCAGACTGTTACCCACAACTCCCAGCATGCATAGAGCTTGTTTACTGGCCAACAGTGTAACGCCGCCCACAGCTCACAGGTCCTACAACTTACCAGCCTCCCTCTCACTCACGAGTGCCAGGGAGCAATACAGCGCAGTACTTCCACCCCTGTCCTCCCATCATGCACTGCTCACAGGATGTTGGCAGCTATGGGCAGGAGAGGAAGTAGCAAATGCAGACAAGATGTCCGAAGTGGAGATATTTTTCAGGCAGAGGATCGTGTGACATCAAAAATGAAGACAGTAGCTAGACCTGGTACAGAGAGCCTATTACAGAATGACTTCTTGTGAGGATGTACATTAGATTTTACAATGTTAGTCCAGGCCGGAATACCCCTTTGGTAAATCACTTTGCACTTTGTTGGTCCGGTTCACCTACCTTTGCTCTATATTTTAGAAACTGTATGATAACAGAAAACATTGAGCGAAGGGCCGACCTTGGGTGATAGCTGCATTGGATGCATAACCAGTTGAAATCTGAGATACTTTAATAGATACGTCTATTAATGTGTAATTTGTAGCCTCCCCCTCCCCCCACATACCCCACAGTTCATCAGGTAAAAATCTAAAGTATTTTGAGTGCTGCCTTAACTGTTTAATTTCCTGTTTGTTATAAATGGCACTAAATCTGGGCACACGCGTGTTCTTAGCCTGCAGCAAGCGAACAAGCACAGGCCTGCTGCTCAATGATTAACTTGTTCAGCAGAAGAAATGCTCATAGAATAAAGTCCAATGTCTTGAATATTTTTCTACAGTAAATATTAATATTTACACACAGAATGGAAGTAAAAAAAAATGTAGTTACTAAGAACAATATTCGTCTTGGTCTTGGTCCCTGTTAAATACATCTACCAGTAGATATGGCCTGGTGTGTACACAACTAGTTGCACGTTCAGTATTTTGTGAGTAATGTTAACTGAGGCACTACAACTACAGAGGGTAGCCACTCTCTGCCTTTAATGGTAGCTATAAAAAAAAAGGGGGGGGGGGTAAAGAAAGCAATATAAATGCACACCGTGAAAAATAGAAGAAACATCTGAAGGATCTAGGAGAATAGAGAAGTATGAAACCTAGTGAAGGGGAAAGTTATGTATTGCAGTTAATCACATTCTAGCTAATTTTTCCAGGTTCCCTCTAGTAAATTAAAGTAATCTGATAGGTCTCTAAAGCTAACTTCCACTTTTTCTTTTCTCCAGTTTTAATAACCATAATGCACACAGGTAGATTGATGTCTCAGCCATTTGTAACACTTTATTTCATACTTGGCTAGTTCTGAACATGCCTAGATAGAAAAAGTTTAGATATAATTTGACTTGTTGTTTAGGTTAATGCTTTGTATCTTGCAGAGCGGAGATGGGTATGATCATCTTTCAGCTGAAGAACGTGAATGCCTGATGTTTCTGGAGGAAACAATTGACTCTCTGGATAATGAAGACGATAGTGGAGTATCCAACGATGAACTGGAGGTGACTGAAAAATCCACCAACCACTTGGCAACAGAACCGACAAAAGTTCCAACTTCAGATGGTAAGGCTGCGCTCTTCTGATAGAGGAACCTGATCATACATTATCTCTGTCCAGTGGAATTATTCAGACTTTTAGAAAGTGTTTCATGTAAAGACTGCTTCTTTTGTTGCAGCTGATTGGCTGCATAAATGTGTGTTTCTGTTGGTGTTAAGATCATTGCGGAGAGCATGTTGCATTATGACCTACTGTTTCTTGCACATTTCAATAGACTGTCACTAGTGTGGACATCACAATATGATGGTCTATGCAACTGATAATTCATTGCACTGGCACTACTTGCTAATCGCCAGTCAGACCGCATATGGAATATTGTGTTCAGTTTTGGGCACTATGGAACTCTCTGCCTGAGGATGTGATGATGGCAAACTCCATAAGAGTACAAAAGAGACCTGGACTCTTTCTTGAGCAATACAATATTGCCTATTATAATCACAAATTACTTCAGAAGGGTTGGCGATCCAGGGATTATTCTGATTTCCAGATTGGAGTCGGAAAGGAAGTTTTATTTATTTTTTAAAAATTTTCTTCCTCTTGAATGAGGAAAATTTGTCGTGTGTGTGTGTGTTTGTTTTTTTTGCCTTCCTCTGGATCAACATTAGGTGGGGGGAGGGCGGTGGCTGAAGTAGATGGACTTATGTCTTTTTTTAGCCTCACATACTATGCTACTTTTTGGGCAGGATTCCCAAGCGTAATCTATTTTTTTTTTTTGAGCTTTTATTAGATTCTTGCTGTGGATGTAATGATCCAAACTGACATAGGCTTATTACAAATGATCTTTCCGATGTCACCCCTCATAACTCCTTTTAATGACACTTGGATACAGAGATTTGATATTAATGGAAATTGAGACTCAAAAAGTTTCATTTAGCAAAACTGTCTAACAGTAAGAAGTCCTTATTACCCAACCAATCACAACACTGCTTTCATTTCTCAAACTGCTGAGGTAAAATGAAAGCTACACTATGATTGGTTGCTATGGACAACAAAGACGGCTTACTGTTAGTTTTCCTAAATGAGGCCCAAAAAGTGTTATTCTGCTGTAGTCGTTGGTAGGGAAATATGAGGCAAAACGGCTGCGAACGAAGACAGAAGAGCATTCTGTGTCCTTGATTTTCATGGCTACCAGTCTGTCTGTGGGCACGCAATTCATAAGTGTTGCTCCAATTATGAGAAAAAAGGTTGCATCTGTAAGCAAAACTCATCCAGTCATTCACCAGTAAGGCCTCATGTCCACGGGAAAAATTGAATTAAATTGGAATCCGCGTGGATGATCCGCAGTTCAATATGGCCATAGACATGCACTGGGCATCCGCAGGTAATTAAATACCTGTGGATGTCTTTTTATCCCGGCGTGCAGATCGGATGTATCACAGATTAATTAATATAACAGATTAACTTGAGTTTTAAATTCTCCCACTGTGGGGGGCCTTTCATCCAGCCAGTGTTGGGCTAACAGTCTCCTTGTTATACAGAGTTTCCCCGGACCTTAAGTTTTGTTTTTTTTTCCTTTTCTTTTTATGTTAGTCTACATGCTGCCCTTACTGCCCACCATGATCTGCGAGGATGTGTCCCAGAAGCCATTTCATAAGTCAGTCGTGATCCGACTGATATGTGGCAGGAACTGGACTACAGTCTGCATATGTGTCCAGTGACAAAGGGGGCTCATATTGATCACCTCCTGATGTGGAAAACCATTTTTGATGTGCAGATAAATATTTTGAGTTTTTTTTTTTTTTTCCCCATTAATATCAAATTTGTGAGTGTCATTAAATATCAGTTTTATGAGCATTTCAAATTTGGATTGGGAATTTGTAATAACCCCGTAGTGTTTTCTACCCCTATGCTCCTGTTGGTTTACATCTATATTTGATGCCAGTTTTCTTTGAAATTTCTCTTCTGGTGACCGGAGTAATATCCAGCAATTCCCTTTTTCCTAATCAACTACTATAATTTTCACTGCTGATTGCAAGGAGCTTCAGGAAGGGTGTGGCAGTTGTACAAAAAGCTGACTTCTTAATCCATGTGAGCATTCTCTGTAAAAGCAAAGCCCTGTGTATTGTGGTATGACTGCAACGTCTTACATAAGACACATGTAATTACCAACAGGTCTACATGACCAATTGCAGAGGTATGAGACTTCTAAATATATCTGCAAGAGTGTGATTAAACGCCCAAAAATTTCAACTCTATCATAGCATATGGATCCTCCCTTACTTTTTACATAATGTTCTGTGTTGTTCTGAACATTGGGTCCCAGGTACAAATCCATAATCCTTATTTGAAGTTGATGTGATGAATGGTTTGTAAGCTTATATTTAAAAAAAAAATAAAAAAATTTTAATTTCTTTTTAAAAAAAATCTTTTTCAGACAATGATGAAGCAAAACAAATTACTACAGTGTTTCCAAAATTGGAGGAATGGGTTGCTACTGCCAAAATTCCCCAAGGGTACCACAGTTTCCCAAGAATAATCCAAGCGTCCCGGGAGGAAACCACAAAACAGACAACTGACTCCAAGCTCCCAGATTCCAAATCTGACCAAACTAAATCATGGCATGGGAAACCAAAAAGCATGTCTTCAATTAACAGACCACAAACAGAGGAACCATGCATATCAGACTTGCTGATTATACCACCTCCCGAACCATTCAGAGATCCTCAAGTTATCATAGATAAGAGACGTTCTGTTACTGATCCCACAGATGCACGTGAAGTCAGATATGATAAAGCGCCATTAAAACCAGCTACAGTCTCCGAATATAAAGGGATGCAACCTGTAGTAAAGCCACTTAGTACCTCAACACAATCACTGCTTCCAAGAGTCTCCTCCCCAAAACCTACCACAGGTTTACAAGAGACCATTAGCCAGGCTGAAGAAAAATCAGTGGATTTCAAACAAGGCCCACCAACAGCACCAAAGCCACGCACACTGCCTCCACACATAATTCTTAAATCAAGCTCTGGAGTGGTAACCAATCTAGACCCACAGACCAGACTAAGAACATTTTCAGCACATGAGAGGATCATGGACAGAACTCATGACTCTACAATCCCAAAAGTTCCTCATTCAAAAGAACAAGAGCGCGCTAGGTTTGAGGCACTACAAAAATTAGGATTGACTGGTATATTAGGCTCACAGGAGAATATTTCAATGAGATCCTCAAAGACTGATCTGTCACAAGCACAAGGTGTTGGTGATCAAGGCAACAAAGATGTTAACAAGAAAAGCGATGCTAATCAGCAAGATAAAGTGGATTTATTGGGGGCTGTCCCTACCCAACCTTCAATTATTATTCATAAGACAGATGATAGTCCTGTAAGATATGAAAACCTTAGCAAGAACCGATTGAGTATGACATTAAATACTCCAGAAAAAGATGAGCCTGTGGGTGAAATTACTCTTTCAAGTCAGATAGACCCTAACGATGTGGAAGTACCTCAACAGCATCACATTAAAAGTAATGTTTTTGGAAGAAGCAGCCAAAGCATGAAAATAAATATGCAAGAAAAAGCAGATGATGTAGTAATTCAGTCACCCAAACCTTTAAATGAGGTCAGCACGACCACTGATGGTTCTTCTAGTAATATTGAAGTAGACACTACAAAACACACATTGCCATCGCATTCTCATCCTCCTTCAAAAGTGGATATCAAATCTGATAAATCCGCTTATGCAACAAATGAACTATCTACTGGTTTAGATGTTCCCTTAAAAAGTCCAAAGCAAGATCTTGATAAAAAACCTTCAACTTTGAAAACTAACCCTGTAGAGAAAGGAAATGTCATTCCAGAAATTAATTCTGCACCACTGAAACAATCTGAGTATTTATCTATAGGTGCGAAACCTCTGGAAAAACGGGGTTCCTCTGAGAATATTAGCCATATCAGTACCAGTCCTGGAAAAACATTTAGTTTTCCTCGACCAAAGGAAGTTGTGCTTGCTCACCGCAGTCCAGAAGTAGTCAGAGTACCAGGGAATGATAAAGTTCTTGATAAAAGCAATAGACAAAGCACGCATTTTGAAGCTTCCAGTGAACCATACTTTCGACCAAAGGAAGGTGCAGTTGCTCACCGTGGTCCAGAAGTAATCAGAGTACAAGGGAATGATAAAGTTCTTGATAAAAGCAATAGACATAGCACGCATTTTGACGCTTCCAGTGAACCATACTTTAGACCAAAGGAAGGTGCGGTTGCTCACCGTGGTCCAGAAGTAATCGGAGTACCAGGGAATGATAAAGTTCTTGATAAAAGCAATAGACATAGCACGCATTTTGAAGCTTCCAGTGAACCACACTTTCGACGAAAGGAAGGTGTGGTTGCTCACCGCGGTCCAGAAGTAATCGGAGTACAAGGGAATGATAAAGTTCTTGATAAAAACAATAGACACAGCACTCATTTTGAAGCTTCCAGTGAACCATACTTGCGCTTTCCTCAAGGCTCAGTTCCTGGTCTTAGACAAATAAACATTAAGTCAAACACATTGGAACGGTCTGGAGTTGGACTAGGTGGATCTTTGCCTAGCATTGAAAAGGAGCCTCAAAAGACTAGCAGCTCATTCTTCAGAAAACCATTGTTTTCAGGAAATTTTTTGCGAAGCAGCAGGCCTAGGCCAGCATCCCTTGGCACGGGGAAAGATTTTGCCACCCTTGAGCTACCTACAACAGATGGAGACATACCTGAGAAGCGATCATTCTTCTCAAGATCTTCTCGTTCAACTGCTCCCGTTACTAGTGTTAAGATTACTCCTAAAGGAACTTCAGAAGAGCATCATAAAGAAGCCTTGAAAAAACTTGGTATCCTAAAGGAATAAACAAAAAATGTATGCATAAATTGAACTGAAGGCTAATGGGCAGTTACAGTGCACGTTTTGACAATTTGATATTATTTCAATCTCGGGCACATGTCCTGTCCTATTTCTGCAGCTCTCGCTGAGGACAGGAAAAAAGCCGTGACGGCCATGCTGACTTCTGTGGTTTTCAAGAACTTGCAGGTGGTTCCTACAGCTTTCATCAAGAGATGAGTCTAGTTTATGCATTAGGTGCTGCTAACCAATTCCAACCACCCTGATCAACCGTTTTTGTAGTAATTACACTTTAAACTGAGAGAACTTTCAGTCACGGACCATGGGTTAGGCTAGCAGCGTCTCATGAATCAACTAATCTCAAAAGCTTGTTCCTGCAGCTCCTAGCAAATGCAGTGGTTTTAAAAACTTCTCATTGCCCCATAAGTGACAGACCACTGGAACAGATGCGCATGTCGCTAGTTTATACTGCCCTAAGGAAGGGTAGTATAAAGAACATGGAAAATTGCAGTCTTAAAAGGGAACTGATCATCTCAACCTGGAAGCCTCTGTAAATTTCTTTGCAGATTTTGAGTTAAAGCTTATGGACTGACATAGGTTTAACTCTCTATATGATATCCATTAGGTTGCAGCTTTAAGTATAATCCCTTGATGGTAGATAGGTTACTGTTCCATACAGTTGGATCTTTGTACATGGCTGTAAATCCTTTGGCACATAATAGGGACTCAACAGTGTAGAGCACTTATTTACAGTACCTGGTTGTATGGGCTGTAATGTTAATGTATTTAATACTTGACCAAAGGGCATAAAAAAAAATATACATATATGCACTTTTTTGTAATTTTTTTTTTTTTTTTTTTCATTTCCTCATGAAACATTTTGTAGATTAACCAGTTCCTTTCTTGGTGCCAGGGTAATGTACAATTCTCTAACACATCAATGTAAATATATAGTGATGACACTTTATGTTCTATAAAGAGATTTTGAGAAAATGTATATATTCGTGAAGATGTGACTTAGATCCAGAATTTAGGTGTAACTTGTGCTCTAATTGTAGACTTTTAATCTGCCAATTCACTTGGAACTGTGAAAGACAGACTAACCATTTATTTTGTATGTATAGAAAGGTCTGGTCTCTATTGTATAATCCTGAGATTCTCTTGCTTTATGTACATTTTGTTTTACTTTGCGTTCAATTTAAGTGTACATTGCCTCGTTAATAAGTTTTAATAAACCTTTCTGAACTTGATTTCAATTCTCCTCTTATAATTTGAACAAGGAGATCTTGGTGTTCTTGAGGACCCATCTGAAAAGCATCACTTGTTCTGCAACTATTTTTATGGAGATCCATAGTTTGTTTGCTCTGCCATTAGTCAAATATTCACTCTGTTAGTGGTACTTCTTGTAGTTCAAATGCCAAGCTGTACCTACTGCTAAGATTATCCACATCTTGGTCCGATGCACAGTGTAAGGGTTCATGCCCAAAGCCGTATGCGTGAAACACTGTGGGTCGAGGGTGTCCTGAGCCCGGTCACCTTGTGTGCCCTCACACATCCACTGGCCCCTACACCTCCTAAAAGTCTGGTCAGAACAGCCCAGGTGGGGGGATAATTCATTGATAAGACCATCCAGTGTCTCGCATCCTCTCACATAATGCACCCCTCTAAGACTCTGGTAACGGGGTGAAATCTCTCCTTTGCGTCATAGAGGCGTCTAGTGGTCAACAAGCTCTACACAAGCGGAAGAAGAGGCCACTACACACAAGGAGCCTCTGAGAGCCTTTTATAGGCCAAGGGGGGAACCACTTTTAGGGTCTCGAGTGACAAGACCGTTCATCTAATCACACCACAACTCTCATCATTTACATATCTGCCTGAGATGGAACTGCAGGACAAGTTTTTGCAACAGAACGACAACTCTATCTAAGGGCATGATTGTTTTGACAAACAGTGTATGGTATGAGGATAACGGCGGTACCGAAGTCTTAAAAATTTTAACTGATGTATGCAATGATGTGTTTTTCTACAAATGTGGAGCTTCACAGCATGATGGGAGTCAACCATATGTTAAAAACCACAGCACTGTTGGAAGTAGCCGTGACTAAAGGCCCCTTTTCACTGGCAAGGAAATCGCACGTTTTTCATGCGCTGCAAGACCGAGTGAATACGCATGATTATGAAACCAAAGAATTTCAAGGTTTCATTCTCATTTGTGATGTTTTCACTACAGTAATGGTAAAAAAAGAAAAAAAAGGCAGCTTGACCCTTCTTTTTGCGATATTGGCCATAATTTTTCAATGGGAGAGGATCGCTATCACCTGCTGTGGTAGTGGATTCCTTCGATGTGGAACCCCTGAATGCTGTCACTTCCAGAGGCTTGTTGACCTTGGGACTGGCGGCAGCAGCGCCGGCCCCATTGAAAACCTAGGGAGAAGATCGCGCTCCTCTTCCACTGCTGTGACAGCAGCAGCAGGGGATTCCTTCATCCCCACGGGGAGTCCCCTCATCACTGAATGCTATGACAGCAGCGGCAGGGTGTTAAGGGATGATGGGACTCCCCACGGAGATGAGGGAATCCCCTGCTGCAGCTCTCACAGCAGTGGCAGAGGATTGCAATCTTCTCCCATTGCTTTCAATGGGGCTGGCAATGCTGTCACTCCATTGACATCAATGGGATAAAGGGAACCCTTGCAGAGATGCGAGGCTATTTTCACATGAAACACCTGGCATCCACGGTTTTCCCATGAATTGCAAGAGCGATATCGGGTCGATATCGCTCTCACCAGTGTGAAGGAGGCCTAAGGCTAGTTTCACACGGATGATAATGATACTGCTGTGGCAAAATCACATTTTGTTCATGCGATTTTTTTTGAGCATCAGCGCTGCTTTTTCTTGCAAAAACATCATTGCAGCTTGTGATTTTCTCGCGAGAAAGACAATAGGACACTCTAATGTTAAAAGCCCATCGCATGAAATTCTTTTTTTTTTTTATGCAAAATTGCATAAGTGAAAACATCGCAAATGTGAAGAAAACCATTGAAAAGCATGGGTTTCATAATTCTGCATTTTGATGTGCTCTCACATCGTATGATTTTTATCGCCCACGTGAAACTGGCCTAGGGGCATAACCATGGTATGTATTTTGGTGCAGATTTTCACCATAAATTTTAATCCTGGAAATGAATGAACTCCTGATGTGAAAATCTGTGTCATTTCCAAAACAAATGGGGGATGATGTTGATTTGGAAGTCTGCAGCATGATTATCTTGTGCTGCATATTCGTTCCATATTTTCTATACATTTTTTATTTTTTTTCTTTAAGTCCCACTCGCCTATATTATACTGGATGTTGCAGCATTTCAGCTCCCATTCCCAGCAGTTCCACTGTGCGTGAACTTGACCTAAGGCTACCTGCACACGGCCGGATGCAATATCAGGTTGTGAAACTCGGCCTGATGTTGCGTTTGTGACTGTGCGATGTACCCACGGGTGTGCGGTGTTCTTCTATCAAAAAATCCTACCATCACTTCTGTAAGGTTTCCCCGGCCCCCTTCATAGTCTATGCAGAAAACTCCAGATCCACAGCAAGCTGCAATTGTGAAAATATTCCATGGTTAAAAAAACTGCATTGTAGGGAGTTTCATATTTCACTATTCCGCTTGAACTATATACTCTGCATGGAGAGGTGTTTTTTTTTTTTCTCTCCAAAATGCAATATTTTTGCGGAACACACTAGTACTTTTGCGCATGTAATACGCAGTGAATACAACGTGTTGATTTAAATGGGTTCGATTACATGAGTGTATTTCGTTCACGCACAAAACAAGGAACAGCATGCTCCTGCGCAGGGAAAGAGCACATCTTGAACTAATTGCTCATCCAAATGAATGGGAGCACAGTTGTGGGTCTTCAGTTTCTAGTTTGTTTTTTTTTCCACATGTGCAAACACACAACGCCAATTAGGCAAATATATGCCTTAAATGTGCGCATAAAGATGCTTACGCCCGGGTGATGCTAGTTTCACGCTCAAACTTCAATAGGTGGTATTTTTGTAATAAAAAGCTGCACAAATATGTTCATGTGAGACACGTCCGGCTGCACAAAAACTGCCACAAAACCTGTATGTGATACCACCCTAAAGCTGGTGTCACTTGGCTGAGAATCTCACGAGATTCTTTTGAAGCATTCGTGATTTTACAAATAAGCGATTCGGGGAAAAAAAATCGTGGCGTGCCCTATTGCCCTTTGTTTTTAATGGAGGCGTCAATGCATCGCACCGCATACTAGGTGTAATGCGAGATTTCCTATTGAAACCAACGGAGAGACACTCCGGGATCCTCCAGCTAAAAACCGCAGTGAAAAATTGCTACTTCCCTGAAGTGATATGGTTTTAACACAAAAACCACCTCGCATCTGCAGGAGCATTGCCAGTTGGCGAGCGCGATATCACCTGTGCAAAATTAGCTTGAGAAGTTTGTAGACTTTTTTTAAAGTAATTTTAAACACTATTTAAGGCCAATTTACTACTTGACTGCCAACAAGAATGATGCGTCACACGCGGTACTGAATGTGTAGAATGTGGACCATGAATAGGACTGTAAAAAGGTCTGCAAAGATATTCTTTATAGAGGAGTTTATATTCAGACAGGAATGGGTTAAGACCTAATTAAGTGTAACTATTTCGAGCTTTTACCTCTGCCTTTCATACATGTGTTTGAGAAGAGGAAACGCCTTCATTAAATATGCATTTGGATATGGAATTTTACCGCCATGCCCCAGGGCAGAAGCACCGGCTGAACTGCTCCGGCTGGTCTGGAGTGAATGTGGTATAGCTGAGATTTTACTTGGCTCTGTCGTCATAATATACGCACATAGCCATCGCTGAGCTCTCCGTCTCAACCTGCCGCGCTTTATTTTTATTGGCGTAGAGATCTAAATAATAACAGTGCTGCGCAGAACAGTGTTTATTATGGGTGCAAAAGAGAAAGAAGGAAGCTGCGCTCATCCAAGAGGAAAAACTATATAAAAACACTAAACTTTTAATTTGACATGTTTCTAAAAAAATATTAAAGTTGTGTGGACCAAAAATGATCGTAAAAACGCACAAAAAATATGCTCCAGACCCACTGCTGGTTTTTTGGCACCATCTAGTGCCATTAATCAAAACCTGGAATGAGAAGCGAAAGTCATAGGTGTAAATGAGCTGAGGAGCGTGTCATTTGATTTAAATAAGTGGAAATATATATAATATATAAAAATTTTTAAAGGAAATTTTGGAGAGACAAAATAAATACAATTTCACCCCAAGCCAATGGAAATGAGCAACATTCTTTTACACGCTATTAAACGGCTTCCAGCAGCACCAGTCCATGCAGGGCGCCAAGAAAATGGCCTCTTCCGCCAGTCACCACCCATTCCTAAAGCTTTGCACAAATGGTGTCAACTGTTTGCTACCTCCTACTGTAAGCAAAAAGGGATATCCAGACTCTTTGAGTACATGGCATTTAAACAATACAGTACAGAATTAACTGTATGACATCACATATTAACATGTCACAATACTTGACTGTGTAAAACAAAACTGTATAAGGCCAGATTCACAGGGCTGAGAATCTTGTACGAGAATTGTGCATTGCAAGACTCACAAATATTGTGCAAATATGAATCCCATTCTTCTAAATGGAGTCATATAAGTGAGCGATGTTTTCCCGCACCTCC
This sequence comes from Eleutherodactylus coqui, assembly GCF_035609145.1. NCBI lineage: Eukaryota > Metazoa > Chordata > Amphibia > Anura > Eleutherodactylidae > Eleutherodactylus > Eleutherodactylus coqui. Next base: position 139,831,346 of record NC_089840.1, on the reverse strand, counting down.
AGTGCTACCTTCTCACAGCACAATTCGGTTCACAGGGCAGCCCAGAGCCTAGTGAAGACCAAAGTCATACATTGCAGTCTATTAAGCTCTGGCTGAGACAGTGCTTAATAGACTTTTGTTAAAAATACAATATACTGCAATTAGAGATGAGCGAGCACCAAAATGCTCGGGTGCTCGTTACTCGGGACGAAAATTTCGCGATGCTCGAGGGTTCGTTTTGAATAACGAACCCCATTGAAGTCAATGGGCGACCTGAGCATTTTTGTATATCGCCGATGCTCGCTAAGGTTTCCATTTGTGAAAATCTGGGCAATTCAAGAAAGTGATGGGAACGACACAGCAACGGATAGAGCAGGCGAGGGGCTACATGTTGGGCTGCATCTCAAGTTCCCAGGTCCCACTATTAAGCCACAATAGTGGCAAGAGTGGGCCCCCCCCCTCCCAACAATTTTTACTTCTGAAAAGCCCTCATTAGCAATGCATACCTTAGCTAAGCACCACACTACCTCCAACAAAGCACAATCACTGCCTGCATGACACTCCGCTGCCACTTCTCCTGGGTTACATGCTGCCCACCCCCCCACCCCCCTGCATGACCCAGTGTCCACAGCACACACCAAAGTGTCCCTGCGCAGCCTTCAGCTGCCCTCATGCCACGCCACCCTCATGTCTGTTTATAAGTGCGTCTGCCATGAGGAGGAAACGCAGGCACACACTGCAGAGGGTTGGCACGGCTAGGCAGCGACCCTCTTTAAAAGGGGCAGGACGATAGCCCACAATGCTGTACAGAAGCAGTGAGAAATATAATCCTGTGCCACCGCCATCAGGAGCTGCACACGTGGGCATAGCAATGGAGAACCTGTGTGCCACACACTATTCATTCTGTCAAGGTGTCTGCATGCCCCAGTCAGACCGCCGTTTTTTATAAATAGTCACAGGCAGGTACAACTCCGCAATGGGAATTCCGTGTGCACCCACAGCATGGGTGGATCCCTGGAACCCACCGGCTGTACATAAATGTATCCCATTGCAGTGCCCTGGACAGCAGAGCTAATGTCAGATTAAATGCAGGTGGGCTTCAGCCCACACTGCATGCCCCAACCTGACCGGGGTTTTTAATTCATAGACACAGGCAGGTAGAACTTCCTATTGTGAAGTCCCTGTGGACCGACAGCATGGGTGGGTGCCAGGAAGCCACCGGCGGCACATAAATATATCCCATTGCATTGCCCATCACAGCTGAGGTAATGTCATGTTTAATGCAGGTGGGCTTCGGCCCACACTGCATGCCCCAGTCCGACTGGGGTTCTTTAGAAGTGGACACATGCAGTTACAACTCCGTGTGGACCGACAGCATGGGTGGCTCCCTGGAACCCACCGGCGGTACATAAATATATCCCATTGCAGTGCCCAGCACAGCTGAGGTAACGTCAGCTTTAATGCAGGTGGGCAAAAAATTAATTGGATTACACTGTAGGCGAGGGCCCCAAAAAATTGGTGTACCAACAGTACTAATGTACCTCAGAAAAATTGCCCATGCCCAACCAAGAGGGCAGGTGAAACCCATTAATCGCTTTGGTTAATGTGGCTTAATTTGTAACTAGGCCTGGAGGCAGCCCAGTTAAAATAAAATTGGTTCAGGTGCAAGTTTCAACGCTTTAATGAGCATTGAAACGTATAAAAATTGTTTACAAAATTATATGACTGAGCCTTGTGGGCCTAAGAAAAATTGCCCTTCGGCATGATTACGTGAGGTTTCAGGAGGAGGAGCATGAATATTATACACAGATTGATGAAGCAAAAATGTCCCCGTTTTTGATGATGATAGAGAACGATGCTTCCATCCGCGGGTGCAGCCTACGTATTCCTTAGGTATCGCTGCTGTCCGCTGGTGGAGAAGAGAAGTCTGGGGAAATCCAGGCTTTGTTCATCTTGATGAGTGTAAGCCTGTCGGCACTGTCGGTTGACAGGCGGGTACGCTTATCTGTGATGATTCCCCCAGCCACACTAAACACCCTCTCTGACAAGACGCTAGCCGCAGGACAAGCAAGCACCTCCAAGGCATACAGCGCGAGTTCAGGCCACGTGTCCAGCTTCGACACCCAGTAGTTGTAGGGGGCAGAGGCGTCACGGAGGACGGACATGCGATCGGCTTGGTATTCCCTCACCATCCTTTTACAGTGCTCCCGCCGACTCAGCCTTGACTGGGGAGCGGTGACACAATCTTGCTGGGGAGCCAGAAAGCTGTCAAAGGCCTTAGAGAGTGTTCCCCTGCCTGTGCTGTACATGCTGCCTGATCTCCGCGCCTCCCCTGCTACCTGGCCCTCGGAACTGCACCTTCTGCCACTAGCACTGTCGGATGGGAATTTTACCATGAGCTTGTCTGCCAGGGTCCTGTGGTATAGCATCACTCTCGAACCCCTTTCCTCTTCGGGTATCAGAGTGGAAAGGTTCTCCTTATACCGTGGGTCGAGCAGTGTGTACACCCAGTAATCCGTAGTGGCCAGAATGCGTGTAACGCGAGGGTCACGAGAAAGGCATCCTAACATGAAGTCCGCCATGTGTGCCAGGGTACCTGTACGCAACACATGGCTGTCCTCACTAGGAAGATCACTTTCAGGATCCTCCTCCTCCTCCTCCTCAGGCCATACACGCTGAAAGGATGACAGGCAAGCAGCATGGGTACTCTCAGCAGTGGGCCAAGCTGTCTCTTCCCCCTCCTCCTCATCCTCCTCATGCTCCTCCTCCTCCTGCTCAACGCGCTGAGATATAGACAGGAGGGTGCTCTGACTATCCAGCGACATACTGTCTTCCCCAGGCTCTGTTTCCGAGCGCAAAGCGTCTGCCTTTATGCTTTGCAGGGAACTTCTCAAGAGGCATAGCAGAGGAATGGTGACGCTAATGATTGCAGCATCCCCGCTCACCATCTGGGTAGACTCCTCAAAGTTTCCAAGGACCTGGCAGATGTCTGCCAACCAGGCCCACTCTTCTGTAAAGAATTGAGGAGGCTGACTCCCACTGCGCCGCCCATGTTGGAGTTGGTATTCCACTATAGCTCTACGCTGCTCATAGAGCCTGGCCAACATGTGGAGCGTAGAGTTCAACCATGTGGGCACGTCGCACAGCAGTCGGTGCACTGGCAGATTAAACCGATGCTGCAGGGTGCGCAGGGTGGCAGCGTCCATGTGGGACTTGCGGAAATGTGCGCAGAGCCGGCGCACCTTTCCAAGCGTGGGTAGCTTTTCAGAAAGCGCTGAACCACCAAATTAAAGACGTGGGCCAGGCAGGCACGTGCGTGAGGCTGCCGAGCTGCAGAGCCGCCACCAGGCTACGGCCGTTGTCACACACGACCATGCCCGGTTGGAGGCTCAGCGGCGCAAGCCAGCGGTCGGTCTGCTCTGTCAGACCCTGCAGCAGTTCGTGGGCCGTGTGCCTCTTATCTCCTAAGCTGAGTAGTTTCAGCATGGCCTGCTGACGCTTGCCCACCGCTGTGCTGCCACGCCGCGCGACACCGACTGCTGCCGACGTGCTGCTGCTGACACATCTTGATTGCGAGACAGAGGTTGCGGAGGAGGAGGGTGGTTTAGTGGAGGAAGCATACACCGCCGCAGATACCACCACCGAGCTGGGGCCCGCAATTCTGGGGGTGGGTAGGACGTGAGCGGTCCCAGGCTCTGACTCTGTCCCAGCCTCCACTAAATTCACCCAATGTGCCGTGGTCGTGCAGGGCTGGGACAGCACATCGGGAAAAGTAGTGGCGACTGGGAACTGAGTAGCGCGGGGCCGCCGTCGCCATCATGCCTTTGAAATCCTCCGTTTCCACAACCCTATACGGCAGCATCTCCAGGCTGATAAATTTGGCTATGTGCACGTTTAACGCTTGAGCGTGCGGGTGCGTGGCGGCGTACTTGCGCTTGCGCTCCAACACTTGCGCTAGCGACGGCTGGACGGTGCGCTGACAGACATTGGTGGATGGGGCCGAGGACAGCGGAGGTGAGGGTGTGGGTGCAGGCCAGGAGACGGTAGTGCCTGTGTCCTGAGAGGGGGGTTGGATCTCAGTGGCAGGTTGGGGCACAGGGGGAGAGGCAGCGGTGCAAACCGGAGGTGGTGAACGGCCTTCGTCCCACCTTGTGGGGTGCTTGGCCATCATATGTCTGTGCATGCTGGTCGTGGTGAGGCTGGTGGTGATGGCTCCCCGGCTGATCTTGGCGCGACAAAGGTTGCACACCACTGTTCGTCGGTCGTCTGCACTCTCAGTGAAAAACTGCCAGACCTTTGAGCACCTCGGCCTCTGCAGGGTGGCATGGCGCGAGGGGGCGCTTTGGGAAACAGTTGGTGGATTATTCGGTCTGGCCCTGCCTCTACCCCTGGCCACCGCACTGCCTCTTCCAACCTGCCCTGCTGCTGCCCTTGCCTCCCCCTCTGAAGACCTGTCCTCAGTAGGCGTAGCAAACCAGGTGGGGTCAGTCACATCATCTTCCTGCTGCTCTTCCTCCGAATCCTCTGTGCGCTCCTCCCTCGGACTTACTGCCCTTACTACTACCTCACTGATAGACAACTGTGTCTCATCGTCATCTTCCTCCTCACCCACTGAAAGCTCTTGAGACAGTTGCCGGAAGTCCCCAGCCTCATCCCCCGGACCCCGGGAACTTTCCAAAGGTTGGGCATCGGTCATGACAGCTCCTCCAGTGGGAGAGGATTCGGAACCATTGCTGCCCATTCTGGGCAGGGGCCCGAGAACTGTTTCCGGGAGTCTGCCTGCTCCTCAGAATGTGTCATTGTAATGGAGTGAGGAGGCTGGGAGGAAGGAGGAGTAGCAGCCAGAGGATTCAGAGTTGCAGCAGTGGACGGCGCAGAAGTCTGGGTGGTCGATAGATTGCTGGATGCACTTTCTGCCATCCACGACAGGACCTGCTCACACTGCTCATTTTCTAATAAAGGTCTACCGCGTGGACCTATTAATTGTGAGATGAATGTGGGGACGCCAGAAACGTGCCTCTCTCCTAATCCCGCAGCAGTCGGCTGCGATACACCTGGATCAGGAGCTCGGCCTGTGCCCACACCCTGACTTGGGGCTCCGCGTCCTCGGCCGCGTCCACGTCCTCTAGGCCTACCCCTACCCCTCAGCATGGTGTATTACCAGTAGTGCAGAAACAGAACGCTGTAATTAAATGTGCCGCTTATTGGCCTGTGGTTGGAGGCTGACTTCGCTTACGGAACGCACAGCAGAGCCAGGAAAGAATTTTGCGCAAGCCTGCTGTAACACTTAGCTGGCTGCGTATGAATTAGGACAACTACCCCCAGCAGAGACCCAGTACACTGAGGATGGTCACAGGCAGCCCAAATAGATTTTTTTTCCAAAATGTTTTTGGAAAGGCCCACTGCCTATATACACTAAATATGTCTTCTGTCCCTGCCTCACCACTACTGGCCCTGGACAATGTAAAATTACTGCAGACTGTTTCACTGTGGACAGGAATACAGCGGTGATGTAACAGGCAACACAGAGCCAGGAAAGAATTTTGCGCAAGCCTGCTGTAACACTTAGCTGGCTGCGTATAAATTAGGACAACTATCCCCAGCAGAGACCCAGTAAACTGAGGATGGTCACAGGCAGCCCAAATAGATTTTTTTTCCCAAATGTTTTTGGAAAGGCCCACTGCCTATATACACTAAATATGTCTTCTGTCCCTGCCTCACCACTACTGGCCCTGGACAATGTAAAATTACTGCAGGACACAATGCTCTGCACGGCCGCTATATAGAAAAAAAAAATGTGCAACACTGCAAAAAGCAGCCTCCACACTACTGCACACGGTTAGATGTGGCCCTAAGAAGGACCGTTGGGGTTCTTGAAGCCTAAAATAACTCCTAACACTGTCCCTATAGCAACTCCAGCAAGACAGCACTTTCCCTGAACTATGTCAGAATGCATCTGTGGCGAGCCGCGGGAGGGGCCGATTTATATACTCGGGTGACACCTGATGTCGCCAGCCACTCACTGCAGGGGGGTGGTATAGGGCTTGAACGTCGCAGGGGGAAGTTGTAATGCCTTCCCTGTCTTTCTATTGGCCAGAAAAGCGCGCTAACGTCTCAGAGATGAAAGTGAAAGTAACCCGAACATCGCGTGGTACTCGTCACGAATAACGAGCATCTCGAACACGCTTATACTCGAACGAGTATCAAGCTCGGACGAGTACGTTCGCTCATCTCTAACTGCAATATTGAAGTATTGCAGTATATTGTAGAGATGATCAGATTATCACAAGCCGAAGTCCTCTATAGAGATAAAAAGAGAGGTAAAAAAGAGTAAAAATCAGATTTTAAACATATTAAAAGCTAAAAAAAAGTCTTCCCACTTTTAACGTAAAACAATAAATAAATATAGTAACTGGAATCATTTACATGCTGAACATCGTAGGAAAAAAAACTTACAATGCCAGAATTGTATTTTTGGGGGGCACCTCATCTCTTATTAAAAATCTTTAATAAAAAGGAGAGATAAGGGGTGCATTATTATAAAGTGGGGGCACCAATACTGTGTGTGCAATGCAAAAAGTGGCTCCTACTATTTTTGGCCTACAGAGAGAACAAAAAGACAGATTCTATTACTGTGTGGATCAGCTCAAGTGGTATTATTACTATCTGGGGCACTATGGATGAGGAGATTACGTAGAATTTTGGAAAACTAAGGCAGGTCCCTGGAAAATTGAGGTGTTAAAGATGTCTGTGTCAAATTGTGAGATAAGTCATCATGAAGGCCTAGGCCATATGAAGAAAAAGGGAAAGTGAATAACTCCAGTCAGAGGGGAAGTCACCTGTGCTCACTGCATATGAGTACTGTAATCTTTTAATACGGTCTGCAAAGTGCTTGTGTTGATCTAGTATCTACTCTTGTATGGTCACTATATAGTGCTGTTGTAATGATCTTTGTATTGGTATTGACTGTGGTATCTAGGAAGTTAAATAACAGGGATCAGAGTCTTTCTGATCTTGGCCATTACAGCGAGAGCTCGGCTGTCAGTAAACACAGCAATTGTGCGGGTGCAGGACACATGACATAGATGTCTGTCATAGCAGCTAAAGACAAGACAATCTATTATGTTCATGGAGGCTTAATGGGTAATAAATAGGTGGCACCTTAATGTGACCTCCAGCCTAACATGCTCTGTGCTCCATAGCAAGCTGTGGTGAGCTCTGCATGCCACATAGGCTTCTCTCCTCCTACCACCTGCTGTAGCAATTTGCTGACCCCAACCTACTAGTATTCACCCTACTTGCTGCTGGTTTTGGCCCCCTACAACTTGTCGTCACTTTGTAATATTCTTTCCACGGCCACTTTGATTTCCCAATCTGCCCCTGAATCTGACAGACTTAAACAATAGTGGTATTCCAGCAAACCACAATGGAACGGAGGCAGGGATGGCCTTAGGGGTGCACGACCTGTGCAGTTGCTCAGCACGCATCACTCTCCCAAGATCAAGAGAGCGCCATAAGGTGTTTTTTGTGTTCTAATTAGAGATGAGCGAGCATACTCGCTAAGGACACTTGCTCGATCGAGCATTGTCCTTAGCGAGTATCTCCCCGCTCTGGAGCAAAGATTCGGGTGCCGGCGCAGGTGACAGGTGAGTTGCGGCAGTCAGCAGGGGGGAGTGGGGGGGGAGGAGAGATCTCCCCTCCGCTCCTCCCTGCTCTCCCCTGCCGCTCCACGCCCACCGCCGGCAGCCAAATTTTTGCTCCCGAGCGGGCAGGTACTCACTAAGGGCAATGCTCGAACGAGCAATTGCCCTTAGCGAGTATGCTCACTCATCTCTAGTTCTAATGCTACTTGTTTATTGTGTTCAGTACTGTTATATACAAATGTTACCAGCAGCATCTCTGCCGTTTTAATGACGTCCGGGCGTCCCTCTGTCCTGGCACCCTGGTTCAATAGAGCAGCACACTGCCTCCACATCTATCTGGGTAACGCCCACCACCGTTCCTCCATGAGCAATCACACAGAAGAGAACTCACTGACTGCTTGTCTGCTCCTTCTCTTGTGATGTGAGGACTGAATCTCCCCACCAGTGATGCTTACTATCAGTGAGAAGAGAGAGCAACTGGGAGAGGACTGAGGTCTCTCATCCAGCCAAAGAAGCTGCCACAATATTGGACTGGAGGAACTGTGGGCACCACATTTTCAGTTGTGAATTATTCAGTGAGTCTGGATTGGAGGCATTTGTCTTGCATTGTGTAAACTTTGAATGGGTTCTACCAGAATTACAAGTTATCCCATTTCTACAGAATAGGGGATAACTTGCTGATCATGGGAGTCTCGCCACTGAGATCCCCACTGATCCCTGGAACAGGAATCTCATGTTCCCCATCCTCCTTACTGTGGGGTTACTGCACCTCCTGCAGTGAGGAGAAGACTGAATGAAGCGCTGGTCATGCAAGAGCTCTAGCATTCACTTTCAATGGGACTGCTGAGATACCTAAGTGGGTGCCACTGAGTTATTTCCATGAGCCCCACTGAAATGAATGGAGTGCTCACTGTACATGCTCTACCAGCGTTCCATTCACAGTGACCTCACTGAAGGGGCAGAAGTGAACCCCGGAGTAACAGGGGTATTGGACATGAGAGACCCGACCAACCAGCAAGTTATCACCTATCCTGTGGATAATCTGTGGGTAAGGGATAACTAGCAAGTGTTGTCCAACCCCTTTAAAGGGATTTGTTAGCACATTTTATGTCTAGACAGCAACTTTTCTGTGATACATGTCAGTGCCAAAGGTTGTAGTGTTGCACTGCCTTCCTCATGTCATGTACGTGAAAGTGATCCCACACCATCTGAGGAAATGTTGCGACCATGACACAACTGTCGTAAGAAACCCACTGATTGCATTCGCTTACGTTATATGTGAAGAATCCAACGTGGCAATGTGATCTTTCGCTATGTGATATGTGTCATGGCAAAAGTCATGATGTAGCTCAAGTCTTAACCACCATTACAGTGTTATATTGAAAGTGATTATTAGGTCTTTATCCAGAAGGTATGTGATATCCAGCACTCATGTAATAAGGATAAAAAATCTACTTTTATTCTCTACATTAAAAATAGTTCCAAGGTGTGCTAAAAAAATGCAAATGAGATTTCAGTGTGAAACTCTCTTAAATTGCAGCATAAGGCAAGATGCATACAGATCCATGTATTGTCCAAAGTGCGGGACACCACATATTTGCATGTACTATTCTCGTCCAAGGATCAGAATAGGATATGCTGCAATTTCTTTACTCGACTATTTGTCCAGGTTAAAAAAAAGCCTGTGTGACTACGCCCATTCAAATGAATGTGTTCTATTCCCATCTGATTTTTGATTGGAAAAATCGTGTGCATCAATGAAACCACAAGCCACTAAAAGCATATGCCACCAATAAGAACCAAGTATCAAGTCACATGTTAGATCCTGCGAATGACTACCAATCCATTAAATGATACAATTAAGAACAGTGCATGAAACACATCTGCAGTTTTGTACAATGCCTTGGATTCATTTTTATTGTAAAAAATACAAGTTGATTCTTATATTTATTACTTGAGTGCTTGCTATCACGTACTTTCTGGATGTCTACCTATCTGCCTTGTCCACTGGGAATCCAGGCACCTTGTTCATTTCTTCACAGCTGAAGACAGTTCCTGCATCAAGTTTAACCCTTCAGTGATGAAGCTTGTTTGCACCTTAGTGACAGAGCCAAATTTTGGAAATCTGACGTGTCCCTTTAACGTAAAATAACTCCGTAAAGGTTTTGCATATCCAAGTGATTCTGACACTGTTTTTTCACCACATATTGTACTTTATTTAAGTGCTAAAAATAGACTGATAACATTTGTTTATATTTATTAAAAGTGCCAAAATTTGGAAAAAAATGTTTTTTTTTCACATTTTCTACTGTAATATCTCAAATACGTGCAAACATACAGTAAACATTTTTGATAAAATATTTATTTCCACCTGTTACTTTATTCTGGATGCATATTCGAAAAACTTTCGTTTAGGAGACGTACAAATTTAACATTACTTATCAACATTTTGAGGAATATTTTGTTTTCCTGCACCAAGCCAAGATTGCAAAAGCTCATAGGTGTCAGAATGATAGATACCTCCACAAATTACCCCATTTTAAAAACTACACCCCTAAAAACTACACTGAGAGGGGGCCATGAGTATTTTTTGACACAACAGTTTTTTTCAGGAGTTAATGCAATTTAGAGGAGAAAAAATAAAATTTCATATTTTTGCAAATATGTACTTTTAAAGACATATTTTTTTCTATATTACACATGAAAATGAGGATTTACACCCCAAAATGGATACCGCTGTTTGTCCTGTGTTCAGAAATATACCCATTGTGACCCTAACCTTATGTCCAGACCACAACGGGACCCAAACCGAAAGGAGCAGCCGGTGGTTTTCAGAACAGACATTTTGCTTGAAGGTGTTTTAGACCCCATAGCACACTTGTAGAGCCCTTGAGCGGACAAAACGATAGAGAACCCCCACAAATGACCCCATTTTAAAAAGTAGACCCCTTAACAAATTCATCTAGGGGTGTACTGCATATTTTGACCCCACAGTTTTTGAATGTATTCAAGCAAAGCAGAAGAAAAAAAATTACAATTTTCATTTTTTTGGCAATTGTGTCATTTTAAAAGCAGTTTTTTTTTGTACAGCACACGCATGAATGAAAACTTTTAACCCAAAATTGATACCCCCATTTGTCCCGTGTTCAGAAACATACCCATTGTAGCCCTATTATTATGTCTGTATGCACAACGGGGCCCAAACCGAAATGAGCATTAAACTCCAACTGTGTTTTAACTTTTACGTGATTGCCATTATTATTACCGCTCACCGCAGCCCTTGGTCACTGCTCCAGGCTCTTGGCTACCTTTAGTAGCCAGGAGCAAGGAAATTTAATATTTTCTGGGCCCTCCCCAGCTTCTGCGTTTGTGTTTGTCAGTTTGGCGATGGGCGCTTGTGCCGAGGCTGGGGAGAGGTCCGCATATAAAGATCCCATCGGGACACATCACCGGAGGCCTTAGGTAAGTAATTTCACCTCCCCTCATGGATCTGATCCATGACAGGAAGTGAAACTTTAACTTTTTTTTACTTTTACTTGATCATCGTTATCCATTGGATAGCGGTGATCACATGACCAGGGACTGTGTACCGCAGCCCTCCGTGAAAGCTCCAGGCTCATGGCTACATTTGGTAGCCAGGAGCAGGGAGATTTTAAATTACCTCAGCAATTTGCTCCTTCTGTCTATACGTCTGCCATTTTGGCGAAGGGCATGTGCGCAGAAGCCAAGGTAAAATCTGCAGATAAATCCGGGGGCCTTAAGTATGTAAGATCCATGAGGGGAGATGAAACTTAAACTTTTTTTTCTTTTTTTTACACTTTTAAAATTTTTTAAATTTACTTAATACAGTGGTGCCCAGTGTCATCATCCTGCTCCCTGCTACTCATACTAGCCAAGAGCAGGGTGATTTTAAATTTGCCGGGCCTCCCGGTCTTCTGTGCGTGCACATGACATAATGATGTCTGGTGTGCATGCGCAGACGACAGTGGCAAGTCCTCAAACACCAGAATGCCGCGGGACATCGCAGAGGATGGGGGTGAGTATTCTTAGCTCCCCTCACAAATCTGATCCATGAGGGGAGCTAAAACTTTAACTTTTTGTTTACTTTCTATTCACTTTAATACGATCGGGCTCCCCGCGACCCCCCATGACCGTTCCAGGTTGTCTGCTACCTCCGTTAGCTGTCAGCATGGAGCTATCATGTCAACTGGCCCTGCGGGTTTAATCCTTAGGGGATGTATGTTTTTACATCCCTTAAGGATTAAAGCCCACAAAGCCAGGACGTAAAAACGGCCCGTCACTGGGTGAGCTGACTTGATTTTTTTCATTTTTTTAATTTGGCCCCTATGCCTATCCTTTGTTGTTATATTATGTAAAAAAATAATAAAATGGGTCTGTGTCAAGGGTCTGCAAGTCTGTAGGGGGCGTAGAATATGAACCGCATGATACGTATTGTTGAAATAAATTATCTAGTCAGTAGAGGATTGAAATTTTATTTCTTAATTTTAAACAAATTTATGCATCTAACAAACAAAGTGGATGTACAATGAGTCTGTGATATGAGAAGTAACATACACACGGTAAGAGGTGTACAACAGGGTCAATTGACGTCAATGTTACGGGTGAAAGTTAAATCTATTTAACTGGGCAAATATTCACAATTTTTTTTTTTTTTTGCCATATACTTGTAGAACTCACTGAGAGGAATCAAACAATGACATGATAGCACCCTGGAGTTCAGAGCTACATTAATTTTTAGCCGCGCGGCATAGCGATTTCTGTACCTCAAGGTGGCGGCGCTATTGCATTAGCCGATAACGTCATACCGAGGACAGACTTTTGTTGCTACATATCCAAATTCATTATTGTAGAACATTATGTTTAAATGTGTAGTTGTCGATTGCCAAATCCTACTGTAATCACTGTTTCTCATGTATGTTCATGATAACTGCCTCTTCATCATCATATCCATGAGTTCCAAAACATTTTGCAACTTCGGCCGCACCACTGAGGAAGAAGATGTACTTGGCTGGAGCTCTAGTAGCGCAGGACTCACCTTACAACCTTCAAGTGGCTTAACATGGAGACGCTCCCAATAAGCTTTCGACATTCGGAATTAGTGATTTTATATTTTTTTTGTAATTCTCATGAGCCGCTCTATCGTCTCAAATGTGTTGTTGATCATTTATATGGCCATTTATTAGCCATATGTTGCAACATTTTGAGAAAGAAATGTTTTGCACTTCTTGGCACCATAATTTTCTCAAATATTCGCTATTTGTTTTTTTTTAAGTTAAATACTTGTAGAACTCCCTGTGACGAATCAAAGACACGTCACACAACATGACAGCATAGTGGAGTCCAGAGCTACACTAATTTTTAGGCGCGTTGTACGGAGGTTTAAGTACCTGAAGATGCATCACTGATAACATCATATTGAGGTTGGACTCTTGTTGCTTGGTATATCGATCCTTTCTCTTTACAATGAGATATTTAACACTGTTGTCATACGTGTTGTCTAGAAATTATTTTTATTTTAAAACGTTCATGTTTTTGTAACGCTCATCAACCCAAATACAGTTACCAAAGTATGGACAGATTCTATGCCAAAACGTTTAAAGACAGCATCTGCAGGAGGAACTGTTTACCTAAAGAGTCACCCTCGCTGATCCCATAGATATGTCATGACAAACCAGCTTAAGTGGCATCAAGCATACAAAGTTAAGGACAGTACACCTTGCTTCATTGCCCATGTACTGGAGCTGACTTCTTTTGAGTTGCAGTATCCTGACCTGTGCAGGACTGCACTGTTCAACTTGTATTTTAGATAATGCAACAATACAAAAAAGGATCAAAAAGTTATACGTACCCCAAAATGACAACAATAAAAACTGCAATTCCCCCCACAAGAAACAAGCCCTCAGACACACCAGTCCGAAAAAAATATGAGTTACAAAATAACAAAACAACTGCAGACGCTAGAAAACTAGTAGCTAGTAGGGTGAATAAATCAAAGGTGTTTTCCGGGCGAATTCTATTGATGACCTATCCTCAGTGTTAATAGGTAGAGCCCCGCTACTCGGAATCCTTGGTGATCAGCTGATCGTTCCGCCCACTGTCAGTAAAGCGGGGCTGGATGTCATCATTAGGGTTGGAGGCGGAAGCATCACAATGCTTCATTTCCATTGAAATCAGGGGTCAGATGCAGAAGTGTAATAGGAGGCAGCATTGATTTCAGTGGGCGTAAAGCCCTCTGTGATGCTTCTGCCTCCTACACTTATGATGACGCCTGGCTCACAAAAGTCTCACAAATTGCACGAAAATACAACCACACATCTGGGGAACACTGTGCTCATCCAAGAATTTAGTAAAAATTGTGAACAGTGGTGTAGGGGGTCACATGGAGCACAGGGGTGTCCCTGAAAACAAAAAAAAAGGCCCACCTAGGTTCTTCTAGACTAAAAAAATACACAAAGGAAGACAGTAGGTGTGCTGCCATTTTGCAGTCAATGTCATTCATTTTGCAAAGGACAAATTATCCCAGGTGAAAAGAAGACTCAAGCACAGGCTTCCTCCAAGGAAAAGCAGTAGAGCTACAGCTCTTTCTTGTGCCTTTGAAACATTTTTTTTTTGTTTTGTGGGGTGACGGCGGGTAGATGAAGAAGTATGAGGATGAAAAGGAAATATGGTGGAAAAAAGAGAACAGCACCAACACCACCTTGAGGGTGGAGTATGCTCCTCGTAGAAACATAACAGCCATAGGTCTTTTTTTCACTTTTGACGCATTCTTGTTTTGTTTTTTTTGGGTGGGGGAAGGGGAGTAGTTGTGTAGAGACCTGGACTGGCCCTACAGAATATAAGTGCTTTACCTGCAAGTTAAGGACAACTATTCTAACTACCAGTTCATTTAACAAATGATAGTTTTGCTAGACTTTATTTAATAAGAAGAGGGAGTCAGGAAACTAGAGAGTTAAGGTTGTTTAGGCACTGTCGTAAATCAGTTAGTTAGCTGCTGAGCTGTGACAAGCCCCCAGAGGGAGGAAAAAAGGTTGGGGTTCCGGCTCATTTTGATTGGCACAGATGTTTTTATGCAGTGTGCTGTTCAGTCAGAGGAGAGAGAGAGGAGCCGAGATGGATACAGAGGAAGCTTATAAAAATACAAAAACCCAGCATGCAACTTCTTCTTCTCCTCTGTCCTGCTGTAATTCGAGACACGTTATGCAAACTTTCAAGCAATCCTGTGTGCAGAAGCTCATAAAATTGCCCAATGCTGAGAGAAACTGTTTATTTTCCCAAACCTGATGTCTGTTCAAGCCAGCTCTGCTTTCTACAGTATAGAAACACAGACCAACAGCTTCAAACCAGCAGTAGAGAATCTTCATAGGAAATGTGTGAATACTAAAGAAAACTTGAGCACAGTGTTTCAGGAATGGCAAAACTGTTAGTGGGGTTGATAAGGGGTATTTTCTCATCAGTTCTCTCTCTTTAGCTCTTCCTTAGCTCAGATGCTGCCTTCTCAAAGTTTGTTTATCTGTGTATAAAGTGTTAAACAGTGTATATGCACGTTGTATATGCAATTGCTGGTGCTTAAGATTAATGCAGACAACCACGGGCCTGAAAGTAAATGGTGTACCTGTCATTTACCTACGTACGTGGGTTAGTCTTATTTCGCTACCAAGCACTTTTAATGCAGGCATTGGTGTCATGATCACCTAATTCCATTAGTCATCCAGATCCTGTTGTATACCTTCAATGGTGCACGAGATTACAAAGAGCGTTCTGCACTCATTGCCACCGTGACATAGATTCTCAGCCATATCTTACAAAACTGCTCAGAGAGTGCAGGCCTCTTCCTGCTTGTCGCCCATTGCAGTTGTAGAAGAAAACATGGTCTTTGATATCAATGTATCCTCAGTCATTAACATTGCCAGCCTGCTAACTAATCAGTGGAATCTGTTACTGGGGTGCAGAAGTCAGGTGAAATCCATGTCTGGTTCATTTTTATAACAGACAGGCTATACACTCTATCTGTGGAGGGGCAGATGTGTCTGTCAGTTGACACCCCCAGCGGTGCTAAAAACTCTTTCTGATAGCACACCGGCAGCGGAGCAGGCAAGCACCTCTAAAGCATCTTCTGCAAGCTCTGGCCATTCATCCAGCTTAGACACCCAGAAGTCAAAAGGGCCAATGGCATGTCCGAGTACATGTGGCAGCTTACATACTCTTGTACCATCATGGATAAATGCTGCCTATGACTGTGAAACGGTTGGGTGTGAACACCAAAAGTGCCATCAGAGTTTCATGGCCAATTCCAGCACTGGATGTAAACCTGGGTAATTAGGAAGTATTGGGTTACCAGGTTCATCACATGGGCTAGGCAAGCTATGTGTGTAAAATAAGGCGAAGGGTTGGCCCCATTGTTACACTTGATGTTACCTAGCTTCAGCTTGTGCGAGGTAAGCCATGTGTCAGTGTGGTCTCTTCAGCGGACAGATGAGTTATGGCACAGCATGGGTCCATTGCCTGCGTGTAGCACTGTATGGACACTGGATTTTGTCAGATACAGATATCAGTGTCAATGTGGAGGGTGTTAAAAGATGGTAGGAGGAGGAGTAGAAGGAGGGAGGTGAAGACGGGACAGACACGGATGAATGTCTTGCAACATGAGATGAGGGCTACCCCTTTCAGCTTCATGCCTCACATCCAGGACATTGACCCAATGTTCTGTTAAGGATATGTAACGCCTTTGGCCATGCTTGCTGGACCTCGTATCTGTGTTTGTGGGGGATATTCGGCAGTAGCTGCATCAGTCCCACTATCCCAGCAGTTACTTTTTTAATC
Source organism: Eleutherodactylus coqui (assembly GCF_035609145.1). Lineage (NCBI taxonomy): Eukaryota > Metazoa > Chordata > Amphibia > Anura > Eleutherodactylidae > Eleutherodactylus > Eleutherodactylus coqui. The sequence continues at coordinate 139,814,883 of NC_089840.1, read as the reverse complement.
CCCCATAGATGGGGAATGGAGGGTTGGCCGCTGACCTAGGACACACTAGAATATGGGGTAGATGCCGATGTTGGGGAAAGTGCTGATAATAGTGCTGGCTCCGCGTCCAAGGTACTGCTATCAGTAGATGAAGGGTGGGAAGGAAGGGGTTTAAGTTCTGCTGCCACTAGAGGAGTGGGAAAGAAGGGTTAAAGCACTCCTGTCAGTGGAGGAGGGATGGGGTTAAAGTAGTGCTGCCAGTAGGGAAGGGGTGGTGTAAAATATTGCTGTCATTTGAGCTACACTGTTATGTTTGGTGCAACCATAAGGATAACTCATGCTGTACTGTGGTATTCATCTGGCGTTTCAAGCAATACTTTAATAAGGTATGCCCATTTTCACTTCTGTTAGCCAAGATGGGAAACCCTTGCTATAGTTTCCGGTCATCTGGCCGTAGCCAACAACCACAGCCGAGGGCTTTAGCCCAGTGCATAGAATAGCAAGACTCGCTACAGTGTTTCCGTAACTCAGGGAGTTGGGGCTGAAGCCGGCAGAGGGCTGGGTTTCCCCTTCTTGGCCATGAAACATCAAGATAGCAATACCTCTTTAAGTTGCAATGTGGTATTTGGTGCTCTTGGGGCTGATAGTTTGCGCTGCACTGTGGTATTAGTTTGGCACTTCTTGGCTGAAATTTTGTGCTGCACTTCACTATTTGGCGCTGCTGGGGTGATATTTTCTGCTGCATTGTGTATTTGGTATAGCTAGTAGTATGTATGCTGCATGGTGACATTTGTTTGGCTGTGCTGGAAGTAATATGGGGGCTACATGATGGTATTTGGCACTATGTAGTAGTATTTGTGCGCTGGTGAGATCCTTTCACCAATGACGAGCTGGTAAGACCTACATAGAAACCATTTGAGAAGTCCCAGTCTATTGATTGAACCATCACCGTTTGCTGCCCATGGGGTCGGGCAGAGTAAGATGATGATACCCCAATGGGGCGCTACCCACGGAGTCGGGTAGGGGGAGATGTTGTTTTGTCATGACGCGAGTCTGTGTACAGGTAGGGACCTGTTTCGAGCAAAATAATAAATATAAAAAGTGGAGAAATAAACAAAAACGGGGGATCAACCTCTGTCCTGCTTGGAGCTCTTAGTGTGGTACCTCAGTGCAGATCTTGAAGATAGAATAGATGGTGGGAAGTGACTATGAGTCGGGTCGTACAGTGAACCAAAACTGTTTTATTCTTCAAGAGCAGATGAAAGATGAACTTGACTTGTTGCATACAGTTGATATTGACAGACTTTAGTAGAAACGGTTACAGCTGCAGGCAATACTTACTTCTCCAGATCGTCAGGGACTTGGTACAGGGAAATACATTTATCCTCTGTTCGATGCATTTTAGCTCTGTTCCCTGCCTGGGCCGGACTCCGACCGACTGGCTTTCCTTTCTGCTTGGTGCTAGGAATGGCTCACTTAGATCTCCTTCTACTCTCCTCTTCTCTCTCTTTTGTTACTAAAACGTTCTTACTGTTAGGTATTCATTAGAGATGAGCGAGCACACTCGAGATGCTCGTTACTCGAGTCAAACACCACGCGGTACTCAAGTCAATTGCATTTCCTTCCCCGCATGTTTAGCGCCATTTTCTAGCCAATAGACATGCGGGGAAGGCATTACCACTTCCTGCTGTGACGTGCCAGCCCTATCCCACCCCACAGCAGTAAGTGGCTGGCGAGATCAGGTGACCGCCGAGTACTTAAAGTGGTCCCACCCGCGGCTCGCCTCAGACGTATGCTGGCAGAGGTTAGGGAAAGTGCTGCTGCTGATATAGGGAAAGTGTTAGAGTAGGATCCTGTCTTCAAGAACCCCAACGGTTCTTCTTAAGGCTACATCTTACCGTGTGCATTATACTTGTGGCTTGCTGGGAGTTGTAGTGCATCCATTTTTGTATTACGCATCTAGGCCTGTTCCCAGCCTTTCAGTAATAGTGTTCTCAGGCTGCAGTGCCGTACAACGAGCTCTCACCATGAAACTGCACTCAAATATTTCCTAGCCTACTGCAAACTACTTCAGTTATACCGTTCTGTGTCTGCAGTGCATAACACAGAGTGTTGGGGCACAGCCACTTCTATAGGAAAAGTTATATACACTATACAGTCCTCCTGATCCTCTGTGCAAAAACCCCAAAGCTCCCTCTTAGGGCTACATCTGACCATGTGTATTATACTTGTGGCTTGCTGGGAGTTGTAGTGCATCTATTTTTGTATCACACATCTAGGCCTGTTCCCAGCCTTTCAGTTATAGCATTCTCAGCCTGCAGTGCCGTACAACCAGCTCTCACCGTGAAACTGCACTCAAATATTTCCTAGCCATCTGCGAACGACTTCATTTATACCGTTCTGTGTCTGCAGTGTATTAGACAGAGGCCTCACCACTAAACAGTACTGTAATATTACCTGGGCCACTGCAAAGTATTTCAGCTCTGCCGCTGTGCAGAACGTCTCACAATACCCTTTCCTTGGTGGCGTTGAGATAGCCGCAGTTACCAGCACTATCCACTGGCTTTAGAGTCTTCTCCCACTCCACACAGCCTCTATTATCTACAAGTCTCTGCGATTGGTAAATTACCCCTAGGTATCAGCGCAAGACAGCGGGTTACTTTTTTCAAGTCACAGCCTAGAGCCTCCGCTATCTACAAGTCTCTGTGTGCGGTGAATTAAGCCACAGTTGTCAGTGCTGTACAGTGGGGTAATTTATTTGGGCCCTGCTCTATTCTTAATCCGCCATGATGAGGAGTAGGGGTAAGGGTCGAGGACGTGGACGTGGACGTGGACGCGGATGTCTAAGTGACGGTGTGGGCACAAGCCGAGTTCCTGATCGTGGTGAATCACAGCCGGCTGCTGCGGGATTAGGAGAGAGGCAAGTTTCTGGGGTCCCCAGCTTCATATCACAATTTATGGGTCCGCGTGGTAGACCTTTATTACAAACAGAGCAGTGTGAGCAGGTCCTGTCGTGGATGGCAGAAAATGCGTCCAGCAATGTATCGACTACCCACTACTCCCGGCCTAGGGACTGCAACTCTGAATCCTTTGGCTGCTGCTCCTCCTTCCTCCCAGCCTCCTCACTCCATGAAAATGACATATTCTGATGAGCAGGCAGATTCCCAGGAATTGCCATGAGTGGGAAAAACTGGTTCCTCTCTCACCTGAAGAGTTTGTCGTGACCGATGCCCATCCTTTGGAAAGTTCCCGGAGTCCGGGTGATGAGGCCGGGGACTTCCGGCAACTGACTCAAGGACTTTTTGTGCGTGAGGATGATTATGAGACACAGTTGTCTGTCAGTGAGGTAGTAGTAAGGGCAGTAAGTCTGAGGGAGGAGCGCACAAAGGATTCGGAGGAAGAGCAGTTGGACGATGAGGTGACTAACCCCACCTGGTTTGCTAAGCCTACTGAGGACAGGGCTTCAGAGAGGGAAGCAAGTGCAGCAGCAGGACAGGTTGGAAGAGGCAGTGGGGTGGCCAGGGGGAGAGACAGGGCCAGAGCAAAGTATCCCCCAACTGTTTCCCAAAGCACCACCTTGCGGCAAGCCTTCTTGCAGAGGGCTAGGTGTTCAAAGGTGTGGATGTTTTTTTAGTGAGAGCGCGGACGACCAACGAACAGTGGTGTGCAACCTGTGTCGCACCAAGATCAGCCAGGGAGCCACCACTACCAGCATGCACAGGCATATGATGGCCAAGCACCCCACAAGGTGGGACGAAGGGCATTCACTGCCTCCAGGTCACACCACTGCCTCTTCCCTTGTGCCCCAAGCTGCCACACAGATCCAATCCCCCTCCCAGGACACAGGCACGAGCGCCTCCCGGCCTGCACCCACACCCTAACCTCCACTGTCCTCCACTCCATCCAGCAATGTCTCTCAGCACAGCGTTCAGCTGTCGCTAAAACAAGCGTTGGAGCAAAAGCGCAAATACGCCGCCACCAACCTGCACACACAAGCTTTAAACGTGCACATTGCCAAATTAATCAGCCTGGAGATGCTGCCGTACCGGCTTGTGGAAACGGAGGCTTTCAAAAACATGATGGCGGCGGCGGTCCCGCGCTACTCGGTCCCCAGTCGCTACTATTTTTCCTGGTGTGCCGTCCCAGCCCTACACCAGCACGTCTCCCGCAACATAAATCGTGCCCTCACCAACGCGGTTACTGGGAAGGTCTAATTAACTACGGACACGTGGACAAGTGCTGAGCAGGGCCACTATATCTCCCTGACGGCACATTGGGTGAATTTGGTGGAGGCTGGGACCGAGCCAGAGCCTGGGACCGCTCACGTCCTACCCATACCCAGAATAGCGGGTCCTACCTTGGTGCTGGTATCTGCGGCGTTTTATGCCACCAACATGGGCGGCGTAGTGGTAGTCAGCCTACGCAATTCTTTACTGAGGAGTGGGCATGGATGGCAGATATCTGCCAGGTCCTCTAAAGCTTTGAGGAGTCTACCCAAATGGTGAGCGGCGATGCAGCAATCATTAGAGTTACCATCCCACTGCTTTGCCTGCCGAGAAGTTCGCTGCAAAGCATAAAGGCTGACACTTTGCTGTTGGAACAGGAGATGGGGGATGACAATATGTTACTTGATAGCCAGACCACCCTCATGTCTATATCTCAGCGCGTTTTGGAGGAGGAGGAGGAGGAGGGGGAAGAGACAGCTGGCCACACTGCAGAGGGTACCCATGCCGCTTGCCTCTCATCTGTTCAGCGTATATGGGCTGTAGAGGATGAGGAGGAGAAGGCTCCTGAAAGTCACCTTCCTAGTGAGGACAGCGATGTGTTGCGTACTGGTACCCTGGCACACATGGCTTACTTCATGTTAGGCAGGCCTTTCTCGTGACCCTCATGTTAAACGCATTCTGGCCAACACGGATTACTGGGTGTACATCCTTCTCGACTCACTGTATAAGGAGAACCTTTCCTCTCTCATTCCCGAAGAGGAAAGGGGTACGAGAGTGATGCAATACAACAGGGCCCTGATGGAAAAAGTGATGCTAAAGTTCCCATCCAAAAGCACTAGTGGCAGAAGGGGCAGTTCCGAGGGCCGAGTAGCAGGGGAGGTGCGGGTATCAGGCAGCATGTCCAGCGCAGGCAGGGGAACACTCTTCAAGGCCTTTGTCAGCTTTATGGCTCCCCAGCAAGACTGTGTCACCACTCCCCAGCCAAGGCTGAGTCGGAGGAAGCACTGTAAAAAGATGGTGAGGGAGTACGTAGCCGATCGTACCACCATCCTCCATGATGCCTCTGCTCCATACAACTATTGGGTGTCGAAGCTGGACACGTGGCACGAACTTGCGCTGTACGCCCTGGAGGTGCTGGCCTGCCCTGCCGCTAGCGTCTTGTCAGAGAGGGTGTTTAGTGCAGCTGGGGGAATCATCACGGATAAGCGTACCCGCCTGTCAACTGCCAGTGCCGACATGCTTACACTCATAAAGATGAACAAAGGCTGGATTTCCCCAGACTTCTCTTCTCCACCGGCAGAGAGCAGCGGAACCTAATGATTCTTTTCGCTGCAACCGGAGAAAAAAGCATTCTCTATCACCGGAAAAAAAGGGGGAATTAGCTTTGTCAATGACTCTCAGATATTATTACTCCTCCTCCTCCTCCTACTCCTCCTCCTAAAACAGCATGAACTGCCAATTTTTCTGCGGTCCAAAAGGCTCTACTTAAAATGTTTTTACAATTTTTCAAAGATTCAAAAGTATTGATACTTTAACAGAAACCAATTTTTTTCACAGGGCTGCCTCCAGGCTCTGTTACAAATTAAACAACAGCGAGCTGTATCTTTAAAAAATGTTTATGGGTTTCACCTGCCCTCACAGTTGAGCAAATTTTCAGGGGTACACTTGTACTCTTGGTACACCAGTTTTTCTGGCCCTCGCCTATACTGCTATCTAACTAATTTTTCCGGCCTTCGCCTACACTCATGGTACACCAATGTTTCAGGGGTTCGCCTATACTCTTGCTACAGGAATGTTACAGGGGTCTGCCTATACTTCTGCTACAGAAATGTTACAGGGGTCTGCCTATACTTCTGCTACAGAAATGTTACAGGGGTCGGCCTATAATTCTGCTACAGAAATGTTACTTGCGGCCACCTATACTTTTACTACTGGAATGTTACAGGGGTCTGCGTATTCTTTTGCTACAGAAATGTTACTGGAGTCTGCCTATACCTTTGCTACAGAAATGTTACTGGGGTCTGCGTATACCTTTGCTACAGAAATGTTACTGGGGTCTGCCTATACCTTTACTACAGAAATGTTACTGGGGTCTGCCTATACCTTTGCTACAAGAATGTTACAGGGGTTTGCCTTTACTTCTGCTACAGAAATGTTACTGGGGTCTGCCTATACCTTTGCTACAGAAATGTTACTGGGGTCCGCCTATACCTTTGCTACAGAACTGTTACTGGGGTCTGCCTATACCTTTGCTACAGAAATGTTACTGGGGTCTGCCTATACCTTTGCCACAGGAATGTGACAGGGGTCTGCCTATACCTTTGCTACAGGAATGTTACTGGGGTCTGCCTATACCTTTGCTAAAGAAATGTTACTGGGGTCTGCCTATACCTTTGCTACAGGAATGGTACAGGGGTCTGCCTATACCTTTGCTACAGGAATGTTACTGGGGTCTGCCTATACTTCTGCTACAGAAATGTTACTGGGGTCTGCCTATACCTTTGCTAAAGAAATGTTACTGGGGTCTGCCTATACATTTGCTACAGGAATGTTACAGGGGTCTGCCTATGCTTCTGCTACAGAAATGTTACTGGGGTCTGCCTATACCTTTGCTACAGGAACTTTACAGGGGTCTGCCTATTCTTTTGCTACATAAATGTTACTGGGGTCTGCCTATACCTTTGCTACAGAAATGCTACTGGGGTCCGCTTATACCTTTGCTACAGAAATGTTACTGGGGTCTGCCTATACCTTTGCTACAGAAATGTTACTGGGGTCCACCCATACCTTTGCTACAGAAATGTTACTGGGGTCTGCCTATACCTTTGCTACAGGAATGTTACAGGGGTCTGCCTATACCTTTGCTACAGGAATGTTACTGGGGTCTGCCTATACCTTTGCTAAAGAAATGTTACTGGGGTCTGCCTATACCTTTGCTACAGGAATGTTACTGGGGTCTGCCTATACCTTTGCTAAAAAAAATATTACTGGGGTCTGCCTATACCTTTGCTTCAGGAATGTTACCGGGGTCTGCCTATACCTTTGCTACAGGAATGTTACAGGGGTCTGCCTATACTTCTGCTACAGAAATGTTGCTGGGGTCTGCCTATACATTTGCTACAGAAATGTTACTGGGGTCTGCCTATACCTTTGCTACAGTAATGTTACTGGGGTCTGCCTATACTTTTGCTACAGGGGTGTAGTGTTTTACCTATCTGGCACAAATACACTGACAGACTAGGGCAGAAATGTGGGCCGAGGCCAAGGTCCTTGGCGGGGTGAAACTCTCCCATGTTTGGGCACTCTGATTTCTTCCTGAGTAATACCATCTTTGTGCACTAACAGCATAGGCGAGCCCAAGGAACTCAAAGATTTCCCCTTGCGGTGTTGAGCTATCTGACACCTACACAGAATAAATAGTGTGTGGACACGTGGATTTCCCATTGCTATGTAACTCAGGGCACCTTGGGTCACACAAGGTGGAGGCTGGGACCGAGCCTGACCCTTGGCCCGCTCACATACTTCCCACACAGACTATTGTGGGTCCTAGCACGGTCATGGTTTCTTGGCCTTGTTATGCCACCTCCTCCTCCTGCTTGGGGTCAGAGGTCCTCGGCGGAGTGAAAGTCTACCATGTTTTGGCACTGTAATTGCTTTATGTTTAATACTTTCCTTGGGTTCCTTGGGCTCGCCTATGCTGTGGGTGCACAAAGACTTCCCATGGCGGTGTTTTACCTGTCTGGCACAAATACACTGACTGACTTCTGTAGGGTGCAGAGTGCGGATGGCTTTCCCATTGCGTTGTTCAGCTATCTGACACCTACACAGAATGAATAGTGTGTGGACACATGGATTTCCCTTTGCTGTGTAACTCGCTGCACCTTGGGTCACACAAGGTGGAGGCTGGGAACGAGCCTGACCCTGGGCCCGCTCACATACTTCCCACACAGACTATTGTGGGTCCTAGCACGGTCATGGTTTCTTTGCCTTGTTATGCCACCTCCTCCTTACTGCTTGGGGTCAGAGGTCCTCGGCGGAGTGAAAGTCTGCCATGTTTGGGCACTGTAATTGCTTTATGTTTAATACTTTCCTTGGGTTCCTTGGGCTCGCCTATGCTGTGGGTGCACAAAGACTTCCCATGGCGGTGTTTTACCTGTCTGGCACAAATACACTGACTGACTTCTGTAGGGTGCAGAGTGCGGATGGCTTTCCCATTGCGTTGTTCAGCTATCTGACACCTACACAGAATGAATAGTGTGTGGACACATGGATTTCCCTTTGCTGTGTAACTCGCTGCACCTTGGGTCACACAAGGTGGAGGCTGGGAACGAGCCTGACCCTGGGCCCGCTCACATACTTCCACACTGACTATTGCGGGTACTACCTCAGTCATGGTTTCTTGGCCTTGTTATGGCACCTCCTCCTCCTGCTTGGGGTCAGGGGATCAGCACTGGGCAACATGTATTTTCTCTCGTGTTACCACAGTTATCTGAGACACGGGTTTGGGCCAAACAAAAGGAGCATTACTGCATTAATGAGATGTTCACAGCTGCACTAGCATCCGAGTACGCTTTATGCCCACGATTACGGAGGGTGTGAGTCGAGGTTGAGGTCCTTGGCAGGGTGAAACTGCCTTGTTTGGGCGCTCTGATTTCTTTATGTGTAATACTTTCCTTGGGTTCCAGGGGCTCGTCTATGCTGTGGGTGCACAAAGACTTCCCATTGCGTTGTTTTACCTGTCTGGCACAAACACACTGACTGACTAGGGCAGAAATGTGGGCCGAGGCTGAGGCCCTTAGCAGGGTGAAACTCTGCCATGTTTGGGCACTCTGATTTCCTCCTGTGTAATACTATGCTTCAGTTCCTTGGGCTCACCTATGCTGTGAGTGCACAAAGACTTCCCATAGCGGTGTTTTACCTGTCTGACACAAATACACTGACTGACTAAGGCAGAAAAATACGCCGAGGCCCTTAGCAGGGTGAAACTCTGCCATGTTTGGGCACTCTGATTTCCTCATGTGTAATACCATGCTTGAGTTCCTTGGTCTCGCCTATGCTGTGAGTGCACAAAAACTTCCCATTGCGTTGTTTTACCTGTCTGGCACAAATACACTGACTGACTAGGGTAGAAATGTGAGCCAAGGTCCTTGGCGGGGTGAAACTCTGCCATGTTTGGGCGCTGTGATTTCTTCTTGTGTAATACCATCTTTGTGCACTGACAGCATAGGCATATGAAAAGTTCGACTCGAGCAACGAGCACCCGAGCATTTTTGTGCTCGCTCATCTCTAGTACTCATACTTTAGATGTTCAACATCCCACCGCACTGGTTTTCTCCTTGTTCCTCCCCGGTCTCTATCTCAGGCTTCCTCAGACTAGACTACACTACTTAACTCCACACCCTCTCTACCTTTTATACTGCCAAGCTAGCTCAACCTGTGATGGGTATCTAAACTACCAATCCCAGGCTATCTACTCTTTGATAAGCCTGGCTAAACACTTCCCTGACTGTTGCTAGGAGACCTGCACACACCAGGGGATGGAGAATATTGCCAGAACACACATTACAGTGGAGAAATATGAACAATAATAGCATAACTTTTTACACTTATTAAACATCACATTAAGACTTGATTGTAAGGTTATAGTTGGCATAGAAAGTGCTGGAGTACCCAACTCTGGGGTACTACAATACAGTTAGTCCCCAACTTGCGAACAGGTTTCGTTCCAGGAACCTGTTCGCAAGTCGAACAAATGCTTGCATGGAGCGGGATCGCGGGTGGATCCCGCTCCATACAACGTCAGGTGCCGGCTGTTCTTACAGCGGGCACCCGGCGGCAGCAGTTTCGACGAGCCGTGCCGCTCGTCGGAACTGTTAACACTTTAAATACTGCTCTGACAGCGGTATTGAAAGTATTAACAGTTCGTCGGAACTGCTGCCGCCGGGTGCCCGCTTGTAAGAAACAGCCTGCACCTGACATTCAGGGGGCCCGTACAGCGTCCCACGATGAGATCGCGGGACGCTGTGTGGTTGCTAGGCAGCCGGGGACCTCCTGAAAGGCCCCAGGGCTGCCTATGCAGAGTGCCCATCAAGCGCACGGCTTGATAGGCGCTCTGCATAGACAGCCCTAGGGCCTTTCAGAAGGCCCCCGGCTGCCTAGCAACCGCGATCTGACCGGACAGGCTTCTATCAGGCTTGGTAGAAGCTTGTCCGGTCCCTGCACAGTATGATGTAATGCCATAGCATTACATCATACTGTGCAGGACAGATAGTTCGTATCTTGCGAAATTCGTAAGTCGAACGTTCGCAAGTAGGGGACTATCTGTACTGTGATTTTTGATCAGTAGACCTACTGTCAGGCTGGGACATTAATCTATAATACAGGTAAAACACTTGTCTGAGTCTAACATTAAGCGCAATTTGTTGCAGTGTGCATTGTGTGGCACTATTACTCTGCAGTATGGAGGGGGCAATATTGTAAGTGGGATGGTGGGGCTTGTGTGCCAGGGCTGCTTTTTAATCCCAGGCTGGTCAGGGAGCTATAGTTAATTAGTGTTTCTTTGATTCTTAAAAATTCCATCAGTTCTGATAGCACACAGTTCTGATAGCTGCTGTTAGGACGTAAGGAGTGCAGAGTAATCCCAATGTTACAGTAAGAATTGTTTATGTCTCGTTTCTTATAAACAGTCCGTCACTATAAAGTAAAAGAACTTTTATTTAAACTTTCAATGACTCTCCCTGGAGTTAGTTTAGTTACAGATGTTTTGTTGTCATGGTTCATGAATATTCTTTGTTAAAAGCTTCACCTCTTCACAAAATGAGTCAGATAAGCTGTAGGGCAAGGTGTGTGTGACCTCAGAGATTCGTCCTGCTGGCATATCACCAGTGTTCACATCAGGCCTTCAAACACCTCTCTGTATCTGTCAGACAGAACTATCAACACTTCTGTTTGCATTCCATACAAGCTAAAACTGACAATACTTGGATATTGAGTAATAGCTAGACTGGAAATGTAACTTCTATGATGTAACATTAAACATGGGGGAGGGCCACTTAAGCTTAGAAAACGTAAGAACACTTTTCCTAAATCATAAAAATGCAATATGAAGCACTAGATTCACTTTTAACCCTTTCAGACCCAGATTCTCCTGGCTTAAAGTGAATGACCTCCTTTCATTATCATTTGTTTAAAGGGATGTTATCATTAAGACAAAAGACTGTCCAGCCCGGCCTAAAGTAAACAAAATCGCACATACTCGCCTCTCCTGGCACTCTGGGATGCAGCTTATGACGGGCCAGGGTATATACGGACAGGAGTAAGTCAGGAAGACTGCTGCGGCCAATCAGGGGCAGCAGCATCACTATCCCAAACTCCTGGCATCATGGCACTCAGGATGGGAGCACCGATGCCAGGAGTTAGTATGGTGACGCTGCTGCCTTTGATTGGCCGCAGTGGACACCTTACTTCTGCCTTGCCATCTCTCCAGAAACTGTTACCGGGCGCATCAGAAACTGTCAGCTGTGTCCCAGGGCACTAGGAGAGGTGAGTATGTGCTATTTTTTTATTTTAGACCGCGCCCAGCAGAGAGGTACAGGTTTTTTTTTAATGCCAAAAGCCGTACAACTAAATAGATCTAAAATTCAGTACTGATATTTTATTAACATGTTTATAGCGTTCTAATGCAGAGCTCTAAATCCTGTTCATATACACTGGAAGACACTGGAAGGAGCCCAGGAGCCTACATTTTTATTTCATGTACGAAGTAAGTTCCTAAGATTCCGTAGAGGCGCCTATAGTCACACAAGAATTTATCATTTAACACTTTGTCAGTGTAGGGTACTTGGAGATTTGTATGAGAGAAATCACAATCTGACCTCTTTAAAGATAAGATATATTAAAGGGGTTGTACAGGATATTGGATAACTTGCTGATTGGTGGGGGTCTCACTACTGTAACCCCAGTCAATTTCAAGAATGGGGGCGCTGTGTTCCCTGTCCTCTTCACTGCAGGGTTACTGCACTCCATGCAGTGAGGAGAAGACTGAATGGAGCGCCGGTCGTGCAGGTGCACTACTAGCGCACTATTTACTTTCAGTGGGACTGCGGTGACATCTGAGCAGGGGCCGCTTAGCTATTTCCGTGAGCACCATTAAAATGAATAGAGCGATGACTGCACATGCTCAGCCAGACGGACGTCACTGCAAGGGAAGAAGCAACCCCCGCAGGGACAGGAGAGCGGACATGGGAGTCCCGTTCTTGAGCTTGACAGGGGTCTCAGCGGGGAAGCCCCCACTGATCAGCAAGTTATCCCCCTTCCTGTGGATATCCTGTGGAAGGGGGATGACTTGCTATTGTGGCACAACCCCATTAAGATATTAAGCAGCAGTACTTACCTCTTTCAGTAACTCACAAAGACCTCAATGGAGAGTGTGTGCACAACTAGAACCCCTGATCTGCAAGAGTCCTAGATGTAGAATCCACGCTTATGGCATTTATAGTAACGTAGTGTATTGGCCCAGAGTTAGGGGTTCCCTACAGCACCTCAGAATGTATGTTTTTTATTTTTTTCTCGTGCACTGTCTTGGCTGTTGAATGCATCAGTTACCGTATATACCGGCGTATAAGACGACTTTTGAACCCCGAAAAATCTGCTCTGCAGTCGGGGGTCGTCTTATGCGCTGGTAATACAAAAAAAAAAAAAGTGTAAAAAAAAAAAATTCATTACTCACCTGCCCCGGCGTTCTGTCGCGCTCCGGCAGGATGTCGCTCGCTCCTCGTCCCCGGCGCAGCATAGCTTTCTGAATGCGGGGCTTGAAATCCCCGCTTCCAGAAAGCTAATACACACGCCGGCAGCCATGACAGCATTGAATGGCTGTGATTGGCTGAAGGCGCACGTGTTAGCAATCACAGCCATTCAATGATGTCATTGAATAGTGTGATTGGCTGAAGCCACGTGTGCTTTAGCCAATCACAGCCATTCAATGATGTCATGGCTGCCGGCGTGTGTATTAGCTTTCTGGAACCGGGGATTTCAAGCCCCGCATTCAGAAAGCTATGCTGCGCCGGGGACGAGGAGCGAGCGACAGCCTGCCGGAGCGAGCGACATCCTGCCGGAGCGCGACAGAACGCCGGGGCAGGTGAGTAATGAATTTTTTTTTTCTCCACTGTATACCGGCGTATAAGGTGACAGTTGGGGGGTCGTCTTATACGCCCCGTCGCCTTATACGCCGGTATATACGGTATGTGTATTGGATGGCTGCACGCATGCAAGGGTTAATGTCTGGTCATGTCTGAGGATGTCTGGAAAATGTATCGTTTTGTGTGTATTGTTTGTGTTCATGTGATATTGCTATGTATATGTGTTTGCAGAATGCATTAGGCCGCCTGCAGACGGGCGGGTCGGATCCGGCGGCGAGAATTCTCGCCGCGCGACCCGACCCCAGCGCCTGCAGGGAGGAGCGCGTACTGCCGGGCAGCCGTCGCATGCGCAGACCGGAGCCGGCGGCCGGGTGAGTGACCTTTCTGTGCGAGGCTCTGCGAGATTTCGCGCGGCCAAACCACGGCCGTCTGCATAGGAGTGCGTAGTGTAATGCACTCCTATGCAGGCTTTTAGTGGCAGAAATCCTGCGGATAATCCCGCCGCGCGATTTCCGCCCGTGTGCAGGCGGCCTTAAAGAGATGAAAAAGAGAGAAGAGAGTCGGGGACACACGACAGAGAGGCTGGCAGGTCAGTCTGTGTGTGTGGACTATAGATGAGGCAGAGAGTTTGCCTGCTGCTCGGCCTGGGCCTGTTCTTCCCAGGAGTTCTCTATACCGATTCTGATTACTTAGAAAGAAACTGCTTATTAACGAGAAAGAACTATTACCCCCCATTGTTGATCCAGAGAAAGGCAAAAAAAGCCTCCAATGAGGTAAAAATGGTATGTCCTATAAGTATGCCATAAATTCTTAAAACGGGAATGCTCCTTTAAGGACTCTTTAATGACGGTCTGTCCTGCAGGACTGGAGGGTAGCAAATGTGCTGGAAATATTTGAAAGTGGTTTAAACATTAAGCTGGGATAATACAGGCCTGTAAATATAACCTTCGTGTTTGATGCTTTTCTAAGCAATCCTTTCCTGCATAATCTCAGTAAGAGTAAGCTGATAATATAGCATTAGGGGGTTGAGCGGGACTGGTCTTGTCAGGCTATGTTTTTCAAGGGGAACGCTGTGGATATTGCATGCGTGGATTGCAATTAAAATGCTGGGACTGGGTGAATACAGTAATTGTGTCAATGAGAAAAAAATAGATGATCCTTATAAAAGAAACATTTTCAGATTCAGACAGTTTTCTGTGGGCTACAAAAAGGGTCAGAATTGGGCCTATTAATAACATTGTAGATGGCTTACAGCAGGGGTGCACAAACTTTTTTGCATGAGGGCTGCATTGTCATATTGCTTCATCTTAATAGTGTAGTCATAGTCTGAAGCCCGATAATCATCTAGATTCCTGGGATCCAGCAAGTATCTGAACGATTATCATTCAGTGTAAATGCTGTCCCGACTGAACGACAAACCAGAATTAGTTCGCTTCTTCTTCGTCATTTAGTTTGTGCATGCAGAAAACTGAACAAGGGATCGGCTGTGTAAACAGGTAGTATCACTTATGAGCAACTGCCTGTTTACTGTGAATGGAAGCAGGTGGCCTGGAACAATTCCCGCTGCCTCCATTCACTGAGCAATGCTCATTCCTGTGTAAAAGCATATGAACAATCATCGCATTCCGTGGAAAAGAGCCCTTCATATCGCCACTTCGGAGTACAAATATTTATGTGATCTACTTAACTAAATTTCCTAAGATGGAATAATGCAAAAGAAATGTAAACGGAGCCTCTCTCAATAAGGGCCCTTTTACAAAGAATGATTATTATTCAAAAAAATTGTTGCGTTGTGCGAATTTGAATGTTAATCATTCAGTGTAAACGCGGTCAACGATTTAATGACGAACGGGAATTAGTTCGCCTTTGATTCGTTGTTTATCTTATGCAGACATAAAAATAATCATTCACTCATTCACACTTTGTTGCATGTGAACAGTTGTGTGCGAAAAACAAAATGCGAACGCAATTATGAACGATTTATCTGCCTGTATAAACAGGTTGCATGAGCAAATGTGCCAACTCTTGTCATCGTTCGCTCATGCGGACAATTTTTTACTCCTTATAAACAGAGCTTAAGTCACAAGGACAAATAATAGTTTGCTAAGTAAACAATAGTATGGTACGTATCACAAGTACTCGTGAGCACACAGGATGGGAACATACGGCTGCAGATAACTGATCTATACAACAAGCAAATAAGACAGCCAAATCGTATGCAAAAACAAGCCAATGGAGCCTAAAAAAGAGCTGATTATAAATTCATTCATTTCAAATTAAGTAAAAGAAAAGTAAAATCAATTAATCAGTTTTAATTATTTCCTATGTGCGCAATGTTTGATCCACTGCTGGCATGGTGGCCTCTAATCAAAACCAAATGCCATATTCCTCCTTCCATCATTTTCCTCCCTTCCTTGGATAAGTCTTTTCCTCCCACTGAGGCATCTTAGGGATCAACTCCATCCAATCAATTCCTCCCCTCCAGAACCACATCCTACCTACAGAACCCCGTCACACCCCACCTGCAGTACCACGTCACACCCCATGTACAGAACTATTTCACACCCACTTACAGAACCTCGTCACACCCCACTTACAGAATCATATCACACCCCACGTGCAGAACTACTTGACTCCCTGCCTGCAGAACCACATGACAACCCGCCTGCAGAACCATGTAACACCCCAATTGCAGAACCACGTGACACCCCAGTTACAGAACCATTTCACACCCACCTACAGAACCACATCACACCCCACCTGCAGTACCATGTCACAGCCCACTAACAGAACCACGTGACTCCCCGCCTGCAGAACCTTGTCATACCCCACTTGCAGAACCATGTCTCTGTCTATCAAATTCCCCCCTGTGTCCATCACCATCACTACCCCACAACAGAACTAGGTCTCCTTCAGTCACAATTTTTCACTCTCACAGAATCTTGTCACACTCCATCACAATCCACCCCCCCCAATTACATCACACCCCATCACAATCTAGTTCCCCAGAACAATATATCCCACTAATTACCCCACCATAACACAACTATCCCCTCTCACCTGTCCCATGTAGTGCTTAGCAGGCATCACTCAGTAGACAATTGTTACCATGAGGCAGTTGCTACTCCTCCCGGGGCGGCAGTGTGTGGGGTCCCGCAGCCGGGGGCGTGCGTGCCCAGCCGGCGTGGGCAGCGTGGTGCTGGTGGCGCGCGTCACTGTGCGCGCGCGCACCTGTGAGTGCAGCTGCCGTGCACGAGCTCCCTTTTATTATGTTCTGTTGGGAGTTGGCTCTCTCCCTCTCTCTGCCCCTGGGCAGAGACTTTTGTTTAAAGGTTGAGCAGAGACTTGCAATCACTGCCAGTTATTGGTTTCCCTCAGTGCGCTAGCTAGTCTGCCTCTGTTGTTCTCCTGCCTCTGTCATCTTGTCTGTATACTTTGCTATTGTCTACCAGGTTTTTCCATCTGCCTCAGTTCTGCTTAGTATTGTTCATGTTGGTTATTTGCATCTGCCTTTTCTGTCGGTATTCTACGCTTTCCATCCAAGTATGCCAATGTCCCTTTTCGGTCCCAAGTGAGAGTAGGGACCGCCACCCAGTTGCCCGCCTGGGGATAGCCAGGAGTGGAGGCAAGCAGGCAGGGACAGGGGTTGTGGGTGAGATCTAGGGCACCTGGGCTGGCGTATCAAGTGTAGTATTACCGTAACATTATAACTGGCCCTTAAAATTGCTCTCCAATGGAGGCCATCAGTACCTTCGCAAGTCAGTTGCAGGATTTAGTGGTCATGATCCAAGACCTGTCTGGTTGTATGGTGGCCCAGGAGCAGCGTGAGTTAGTGCATGTTTCTACAGCCCCTTCTATTCCCGAGCCCGAGTCTCCTCTTCCTGAGGTATTTTCAGGGGAGAGGAGCAAGTTTTTTGTTTTTCAGCAGGCATGTAGAATGTATTTTCGGACGCGGCCCCGCTCCTCCGGCTCAGAATCCCAGAAAGTTGGATTGATAATGTCCTTACTTCGGGGTCCCCCCCAGACATGGGCCTACTCCTTGCCCGATAGTTCGGCTTGCCTGCAGTCAGTTGATTTGTTTTTTCAGGAATTTGGAACTATTTTTGATGAGCCGGACCGTGCAGGGTAAGCAGTATCTCATCTCATATCTCTACGTCAGGGGCAGCAGTGGGTAGATGACTATTGCTCTAAATTTAGACTGTATGCAGGTGAAACCTCTTTGAACTATAGCGCCGTTAAAGATGTGTTCTTGTTGGGTCTTTCTGATGCTGTCAAGGATCTCCTTATTTCTCGTCCTGCTCCCGTAACACTCAATGGTGCGATGGAATTGGCAGTCAAAGCTGACAGGAGGCTGAGATCTAGAAAAGATCTAGCCGCAAGGCTAGGGAATCTGGCAAACCCGCCCCCCCTTCTCCCATGCCAACTTCTGGTGCCGAGCCTATGGCAGTGGATCAGCTAAGTCCCAAGGAACGCCGATGGTTCCTGATGACTCATCGCCTCTGCCTCTATTGTGGGAAAGCCAGACATCGTGTAGTGACCTGTCCTCAGAAGCGTCCACAACATTAGTCTGAACCGGCGGAAAACTTCAGATCCTAGGCGATCTTTGGGAGGATCGCCTAGGATCACAGTTAGTCCCTAAGTTGTTGGTGCCTTGTCAGATTGGCTTCCGGAATTTCACTCGGTCCGGTCAAGCTTTTATTGATTCGAGTGCTGCCGCCAATTTGATTAGCTTAAGTTTTGTCAGACCTCTGATGGCTGAATTCTCGGCGGTAATAATTCCCATATGCTTCACTAGTATTGATTCTCTGTCTGCAGGGGTTGTACAATGAAGGACTCCCATGTTACAGTTCACTGTGGGTGTTCTCCATTAGGAGAATCTGCCGTTCTTGGTAATGGAAAGGATGTCTGTTGATGTAGTGCTTGGTATGCCCTGGTTGGCCCTGCACAATCCCCGATTTGATTGGTCCACTCGGTAATTGACACTTTGGGGTCCTTCTGTCATAGTAACTTAGCTACTATATTCATGTGTTCAGCAGATACCATACTTATTCCTGAGTATTTGTCCGATTTTCATGATGTATTTTCCAAGAGACTGCCTGAGACTTGGTACTGATGAGACTTGGACTGTGGTATTGATTTGATCTTGACAGTCCCATCCCTAAGGGAGCCATTTTCAATTTGTCTGGGCGTGAGAACAAAGCCCTTAAGTCCTATATCTCAGAGTCTCTGACCAAACGACATATCGGACCGTCCAGTTTGCCTGCCGAGGCAGGTCTCTTCTTTGTAGAGAAGAAGGATGGGACATTGAGGCCTTGTGTGGATTGTCGGGCTTTGAATAAAATTACATTGAAGAACCAGTGCTCCTTGCCCTTGATTCCTGATTTACTGAATCAGGTGGTTGGGGCCCACTGGTTTTCCAAATTGGACTTGAGGGGGGCTTACAATTTAATTCCTCTCCAAAAGGGAGATGAGTGGAAGACCACATTCAACACCTCGTTCAGACATTTTGAATGTCTAGTCATGCCCTTCGGACTTTGTAATGCCCCCGCTGTGTTCCAGGGATTTATGAACGCGGTCTTACACAACTTCCTGGGGGTATTTTTGGTCATATATCTCGATGACATTCTGGTGTACTCCCCAGACTCGGACTCACATGGACGGCACCTGAGGCTGGTTCTGATCCGTTCGCGTGAGTACCAACTTTTTGTCAAGTTGGAGAAATGCATTTTTGGTACTAAACAAGTGTCTTTCCTTGGTTATCTGGTTTCACCCATGGAGATTAAAATACATAGTAACATAGTATGTAAGACTGAATGAAGACAATGTCCATCTAGTTCAGCCTATTTATCCTTCTATGTTGTTGATCCAGAGGAAGGCAAAAAACTCCAAGAGGCAGGAGCCAATTAGCCGTTTTGGGGGAAAATTCCTTCCCGACTCCCTAATGGCAATCAGACTAATCCCTGGATCAACCTCTAATAGTTCCTACCTGCCTGTATACCCGGATGAACAATTAACCTAAGATTTATATCCTGTAATATCCTTCAACTCCAGAAAGACATGAAGTCCCCTTTTAAACTCCTCTATGGATTTTGCCATCACCACATCCTCAGGCAGAGAGTTCCACAGTCTCACTGCTCTCGTTACTGGCCTCTATACCTCTTTTAATGCATCCCAAGACTCTATTAGCTTTTGCAGCAGCTAACTGGCATTGGTTACTCCAATTTAATCTACAATCCACTAGTATCCCCAGGTCTTTTTCCATAACACTTTTCCCTAGCAATACCCCATTTAGTGTATATTGGTGACAACCGTTTCTCCTGCCCATGTGCATAACCTTACATTTATCAACATTGAACTTCATTTGCCATTTTTCTGCCCAAGCCCCTAGCTTATCTAGGTCCGTTTGTAGCCGTACCTTGTCCTCCGTTGCATTAATTATATTGTATAATTTTGAGTCATCTACAAATATGGATATTTTACTGTGCAGTCCTTCTATTAGGTCGTTGATAAATATATTGAACAGAATGGGGCCTAATACTAAACCCTGTGGCACCCCGCTAGCGATGGTGGCCCAATCAGAAAATGAACCATTTATTACCACCCTCTGCTTTCTATCTCTGAGCCAATTCTTTACCCAGACACAGACGTTTTCACCCAATCCGAGCTGTCTCATTTTATATATCAGCCTATTATGCGGCACTGTCAAATGCTTTAGAAAAGTCCAGATATACGAGATCAATAGACATTCCCTGGTCCAGCCTAGAGCTTACTTCATCGTAGAAGCTGATCTGATTGGTCTGACATGATCGACCCTTCATGAACCCATGCTTGTGCAGAGTTATTCCGTTGTTCTCCTTGAGGTATTCTTTAATGGCGTCTCTCAGAAACCCCTTGAATATTTTTCCAGTTACTGAAGTGAGACTTACCGGCCTGTAGTTACCAGTCTCACTTTTGAACCCTTTTTGTAAATTGGAACCACGTTGGCAATGTGCCAATCCAATGGTACAACCCCGGTCTTGATAGTATCCACAAATATTAGATATAGCAGCCTCACTTAGTTCCCTTAGATCACATCACTTAGTTCCCTTAGTACCCTTGGGTGTATTCCATCTGGGCCGGGCGATTTATCGATTTTAATCTTCTTTAACCTGTTCCGCACTTCCTCCTGCGTTAGGTATGATATATTTTGTGGGGGTTCATTTTATTCCCCTGCATCTCGTGTGGCACTTCCTTTTCGTTCGTGAATACGCTTGAAAATAAACGATTTAATAGGTTTGCCTTCTCTCCATCATCTTCAGTGATTTCTCCTGCATTATTTATTAAAGGGCCAGTGCTCTCAGTGCAAAGTCTTTTGCTGTTAATAGAGTTGAAAAATAGTTTCGGGTTGTTTTTGCTCTCTTTGGCGATCAGTCTTTCAGCCTCCTCCTTAGCAATTTTGATCTTATCTTTGCATATTTTGTTTTCTTCCCTGTACGATTTTAGCGCTTCTTCGCTCCTTTATTGCATTAGTAGTTTGAACGCTTTCTTTTCTTCATTTATTGCCCCTCTTACCATCTTTTTGAGCCACATTGGTTTCCTTGAAGTTCTTTTATTTTTAAAGGGAATCAACTGCTCACATGAGGTGATTAGGATGTTTTTGAACTTTTTCCATTTGTCCTCTGTACTGATATTTTTGAGAATGTTGTCCCAATTAATCAAAGCAGTATAAAGAAAAAAGACCCCCGCGCTCCGAGATCAGGAACTCCGTGACATAAATTAAATGACTTTTATTGCGACGCGTTTCAACGGTACACAGCCGTCTTTCTCAAGCATTACATACATAATAAAATACACACCTTTATATACATAAATAAATCAATCCTTACTCACTACACCCGGCTCGGATAGACGCCGCGTCCCGGCGCCATCTTGAAACCACGTGGAGTAATCCAGTATACAATCCACGTGATGATGAACACGTCATCTATTTCATTCATAAAACAAACCTTTTCACCACTATTATAATCTCTATTAAAACCAAATCACATGGTCAAAAATTGATCTTACTCCGTAAAGTTGTATATCAAACAACATATCATAATTATCAATAGATCATTATCTCTATTATATTCAAAAAATTCCTTTTCATAATATACTATCAAGATATGGTTGTTTATTTATTTAATTAGATTTATTTATTTATTTTTATTTATCCATATAGAGCAGGGGTGGGCAATTAATTTTCCCATGGGGCCACATGAGAAATTGGAATGGTTTTAGAGGGCCAGACCAACATACGAAGGCTCCATGCACATTGCCTTAATGGGGCCGTATTCCAGCCGCCCGATTTGGACAGCCATCGGTTGTAACACCTACCAATTTGTTCCATTTTAGTCCTAGCTTGTCCATGGATGCATTTACCTCTGTAAACAAATCACTCCCCGTTGTAGTATCTTTCATTGATCGCATAGCTGCCAGCTCTTCCATCATCTCAAAGTTTTTTGTTATCCCACGTACAAAAATAAGTAACTGGGCTGTATCTCGGATATCACAGCTCTCGTCCAGAGCCAAGGAAAAAAAGGTAAAATCATCCGCTTTCTTTTGCAGCTGAAGCTCCAAATTCCCCGCTATGTCTTCGACCCGTCTCGTTATAGTTCGCCTGGAGAGGGGCACATTTGCGAATGCTTCTTTTTTCTCAGGACAAATTAGCGCTGCAGAGTCCACCAAACATTCTTTGACAAACTCCCCATCAGAGAATGGCTTACTGTTTCTTGCAATTTTGTAGGATACTACAAAGCAGGTCTTTACGGCTGCATCCCTGGATGAGTGAAGCTTTTAAAAAAATCCTTGCTGACTTTGCAGTTTTGCTAGCAAATCTTCAGATACCCGTGCCCGCTCTGCCTCCGTCAAGTTCTTGTATTTCTCTCCGTGTTTAGTCTCATAATGGCGATGCAAATTGTAATCTTTAAATACAGCTATCTGCTCTCCACAAACTAAACACACAGCTTTACCTTTGGTTTCAGTAAATAGATATTTAGAAGTCCATTCTTTGTTAAAAACTCGGCATTCTGCATCAATTTTTCTTTTTTTAATGTTAGCCGCCATATTTAAGGGTTAACAGCTAACCTCGGAAAATAGATTTTTTTAATACACAGTAGTATGCTCCTAGGAGAGGGCACAGAGAGCTGCCCCAAGAAGAGAGATTAAAAAGTGAATATTATTAGTATTATTATTCTAATTACAATGCAAAGGGAAAAGTCCTGACACTTACCAATGACGAGCGTGGAACGATTGTCCTGGCACTCCCCAAGGTCCGCAACGAGCATCCTGGCACTCAGAAGTTACAGTGGCATCACTTACTCAGCATCGGGAAGCAGTGAAACTACAAACTCCGAAGCCTTGTCCATTTTGTTAACTTATGTGCTGTTTAATAAAGTTATTCAAGCCTACGTCATTGGTAGAGGTGCTTGAATAAGTAAGGCCTGAATAACTATTAGCACAGCACAGAAGTGAACAAAATGGACAAGGCTTCGGAGTGCATAGTTTCGCTGCTTCCCGTTGCTGACACCGGACTCATTGGTGAGTCACCAGGACACTCTTTGCGGGCCGGTCCGAGCTATTCAGCGGGCCGGATGTGGCCCGCGGGCCGTGCTTTGCCCAGGTCTGATATAGAGGGTCTATTTAAAAATACATTACTTATTACTGGTTTTTTTAATGTATTCATTATTTAATAGTTTAAGGCCGCCTGCAGACGAGCGGGTCGGATCCGGCAGCGAGAAATCTCGCCGCGCGATCCGACCCCAGAGCCTGCAGGGACGAGCGCGTACTCACCCGCGCCTGGCGGCCCCGGCTCTTTGATGTGCCGGCTGCCGCGCAGCCGGCGCATGCGCAGACCGGAGCCGGCGGCCAGGTGAGTGCGTGCCCCGCAGAAAATTAGAACATGCCGCGGTTTGTTTGCCGCGCGAGATTTCGCGCGGCCAAACCGCGGCCGTCTGCATAGGAGTGCGTATTGTAATGCACTCCTATGCAGACTTTCAGCGGCGGAAATCCCGCGGGAAATCCCGCGGCGGGATTTCCGCTCGTCTGCAGGCGGCCTTAGGGTTTGAGTCTACAATTGTTTACAACCATATCTTGATAGTATATTATGAAAAGGAATTTTTTGAATATAATAGAGATAATGATCTATTGATAATTATGATATGTTGTTTGATATACAACTTTACGGAGTAAGATCAATTTTTGACCATGTGATTTGGTTTTAATAGAGATTATAATAGTGGTGAAAAGGTTTGTTTTATGAATGAAATAGATGACGTGTTCATCATCACGTGGATTGTATACTGGATTACTCCACGTGGTTTCAAGATGGCGCCGGGACGCTGCGTCTATCCGAGCCGGGTGTAGTGAGTAAGGATTAATTTATTTATGTATATAAAGGTGTGTATTTTATTATGTATGTAATGCTTGAGAAAGACGGCTGTGTACCGTTGAAACGCATCGCAATAAAAGTAATTTAATTTATGTCACGGAGTTCCTGATCTCGGAGCGCGGGGGTCTTTTTTCTTTATACTGCTTTGGATATTGGAAGCCTGAAGGCTTTACACCCCGGGACGTCTCTCCTGCAGTCACAGGATTGAAGACCAGGATCTTTCTGAAGGCATACGTGGATATCGGGTGCCGGTGGCTCCTTTAATTAGGAGCGCACTGTGCACCAGGTGAGTTGTTACTCACCAATTTTTATATTTATTATTTCTTTATATTCTTTGAGGCGCTGAGATTTTATTTCTTTTTTTCTTGTCCCAATTAATGTTACCGATAGTAGTTCTAAGCTGATCAAATTTTGCTTTACTAAAGTTTAGTATATTTGTCGCTCCGTGATAAGGCTTCTTATTGAATGACAGATGGAAGTTGATTATATCATGGTCACTGTTTCCCAACCTGTATCCCCTTTATTCGGTCCGGTTTGTTAGTTAGTACTAAGTCCAGAATGGCCCTCCCTCTCGTTGGTTCCCACACAAGTTGGGAAAGATAGTTATCTTTAATTGTTCTCAAGAACTTATCACCCCTATGAGATTTGCAGGTCTCGTTATCCCATATTATATCCGGATAATTAAAGTCCCCCATGATAATTACTTTGTTGCGGTTAGACACCTCTTCTATCTGTCTTAATAGTAAGGTTTCAGTTTCTTCTTTTGCTTTTGGTGGCCTATAGAAAACCCCTATCAGGATTTTGTTATCTTGTTTTACTTTTGGTGGCCTATAGAAAACCCCTATCAGGATTTTGTTATTTATTTCTCCCTGTATTTCTACCCACAGAGATTCCACGTGTTTATGTCCTACACCTATATCTTCCCGTAGCCTTGGCAATAAGTACGATTTAACATACAGACATACCCCTCCCCCTTTCTGGTTTCCACGGTCTCTTCTGAAGAGGTTGTAACCCTGTAAATTCACTGCCCAATCGCACTTATCATCAAGCCATGTTTCTGTTATTCCGACTATATCATAGTTTTCATCAGTCATTCTTGCTTCAAGCTCACCCACTTTACCGATCAGACTTCTTGCATTCGTGGCCATACAATTTATACAGTTTTTTTTGTTCTTTAAATTCATTTTGTTACTAATGGAACTGTTGGCTGATCTGTCAGTTCTAACTGTACTAACCCCATCCCCTGCTGGACCCCCATTCCCATTGCTTAGACCCAGGTCGCTAGCTACACTGACTACCCCCCTATTTCTCTTTTTGCCCTCCCCCCAGTCCCTAGTTTAAACACTACTCCAACCTTCTAGCCATCTTATCCCCCAGCACAGCTGCACCCTCCCCATTAAGATGCAGCCCGGCCCTACGGTAGATCCTGTAGCCGACAGCAAAGTCAGCCCAGTTCTCCAGGAACCCAAGTCCCTCCTTCTTACACCAACTCCAGAGCCACTTGTTTACCTCCCTAAGATCCTTTCTAGTGTGGCCTTAGGTGCAGGTAGTATTTCCGAGAAAACTACCCTGGAGGTCCTCGCCCTAAGCTTGTCATAGTAACAAATGGAGTCTGATAAAGTGGCAGTAATCTCCCAATGGGTCAGACCAGATAACCTGAAAGCTCTCCAGTGGTTTTTAGGTTTCGCAAATTTCTACCCTTGATTAATTAAGAATTATTCTGTTATTGCTCAACCCCTGACCGATCTTCAAACCTTGTATTCCAATCGTGTATCATCCCTCCAAGTTTCCGTGATGCCTATGACATCATATTTCTCTTCCTGTGTTAGGAGCTCCAGTTCTTCTAGTTTGTTTCCCATGCTCTGTGCATTTGTGTGGAAACATTTTAGTTTGTGATCGCTGTCTCCCCTACTTTTTTTCTGAGTTCTTTATTAGAGATGAGCGAGCACCAAAATGCTCGGGTGCTCGTTACTCGGGACGAAATTT